>NC_081318.1:20058607-20361637 GCF_026419965.1 Kogia breviceps | reverse complement strand
CATGATTTCCATACAGAAAGAGTATGAATTTGAACCCTGCTCACCTAGGGGTAGCACTATGAGAAGAGATGGAATTAACCTTTATGCTTTGTCGAAAAGCATCTTGAGAGATCTTAAGAGTCAAGGGCACCCTATGAAGCTCACAATGTTCCAAAGAGTAAACTCAGAACACAGAGCGGTGACCGATCTACCAGCGATTCCTCTCGCCATCCAGAGCTTGGAACGGTGGAGGTAATGTCCCTTGGCCTCAGGCAGCTCTTCTCCTCTGACCCTGAGTCTGCCCCGACCAGATTCCCTCTGCCTGGGCTCCTCCCCATCCTGCTTCTCTGTGCACAGCTGACTCCTCTGCTTAAACGTTCATCGCCTTAAACTGACCACAAATCAAAGTCAACCTGCCCTCCCCACTGCCTGGTTCCTCTGCTGAATCCTCCATATCACAGTGCGTAAGTGCATTCTTGTTCACTTTTATCACTCTCCCATTAGACCGGAACTTCCATTCAGGCAGGGACCATGTCTCTTTATTCACCTGTGTTTACCAGCACCTGGCGCAGTAAAGTGCCATTAAATACGTGATGAATAAACGAGGGACTGAATGAAGATGGTAACGGAGGTGCCTTAGGGAGGGGGGGAGAGAACGATGGGGAGAAATGCAACACAGACCAGGACAAAAGCCTCACCTGAGCTCACAATAACCAATCTGTAGCAAGAGTGATTTTCTTTCACAGACTTCGTACTTCCAGTCAGCTATAGGCATTTGTTGAGTGCGTATACCTGGAATAGACAAATAAATGAAGCATGGTCACAAGGACCTACAACAGAATATAGGAGATAAGGCACACATACTAATGATTATAATGAAGGTAAAATGTGCCAAAAGTGTATTTTAAAATACAAAAAAGTAAAACTAAAAGAAAAGAAAAGTTCAACAGTTCTGAAGGTAGCTACAGATAGAAGTATCTGTAGACATGGAGCTTCACAGGGCAGCACTGGAGGAAGGTTTTGCAGGATGGGTAGGAGTTGTGTAGTAGAAGATGGAAAAACCTTCCTGGAGGGAGAAACAGCTTGAATAAAGGCAGCGAGTGAGAAAGCCCAGGCCTTTCCCGAGACTGTGGTTTAGCCCAGCACTGTCCAGCAGAAATGACGTGTGAGTCACATAGGTAATATTAAATTTTCTAATAACCGCATTTAAAAAGTGAAAAGAAACAGGTGAAATTAATTTTAATATTATATTTTATCTAACTCAGTATATCCTTACCATTCTGACATATGATCAATATGAATGATTTTTTTTTTTTTTTTTTTTTTTTTTTTTTTTGCGGTATGCGGGCTTCTCACTGCTGTGGCCTCTCCCGTTGCGGAGCACAGGCTCCGGACGCGCAGGCTCAGTGGCCATGGCTCACGGGCTTAGTTGCTCCGCGGCATGTGGGATCTTCCCAGACCAGGGCACGAACCCGTGTCTCCTGCATCGGCAGGCGGATTCTCAACCACTGCGCCACCAGGGAAGCCCATGAATGATTATTGATGAGATATTTCACATTCTTTTTTCCTAAGCATTAAAAACCAAGTGTGTCTTTGACATTTACTGCACATCTCAATTTGGACTGGCCCCATTTCAAGTGCTCAGTAGTGATGAGTAGACAGAGGCCACAGTATCGGGCAGGTCTAGTACACTCAGGTGGGGTGGGCTTGGGCAGACACACGCAGGGAAGATAACAGGATGTGGCAGACAGAGTGTGGAGTTCGAACGGGCATATTTAATACTAGGGTTTTCATAACGTGAGTTACCAAGATAAGCCTGAAAGTGGGAGGTAGAGAAGACTGCGGGAACATGGTCAAAGGCAGAGGTTATAAATGTGAGACTCACAAGGACAGCACCGAGGTGAGGCTGGAGGTCACAGGTATGGGCCTGTGACTGTACAGGCATGCAGCCACGACTGTACATAATGACCCGTCTGCCTGGCCGCACTTATGGGACAGAGGCAACTGGCCCGACTTGGCTAATAAGAAATTTCCAAGGGATTCTGAGACTAGTTAGTTTATTCAGGTTTCTTGAGTGGAGGAGATGTAAACACTGGGGAGATGCAGGCAGGTACCTCCCACCACGAGCTGAGCAGCAGAGAAAAGCAAGCTGCAGAGAAAGAAGAGAGAAGCAGATGTGCAGAGAGAGACGTAGTCAAGTGGCTATGAGAAGGCCGCCTGGGTCCCACCGGCTTTCAGGTTCTAGCTTCCAGACTCTTCTGAGACTCCCCTGAAATCCTGCCCTCAGTGTGTCCCTTACTCCCAAACTAAAATCTCTCTCTTCCTCTCCCTTTCTTCTCCTGTAGAATGCTGGTTTCTGTTCCATGCAACTAAAGCTTTAGAAGTCCTGAGAAATACTATTAGTACAGGGTTTTATAACATGTAATGTTTTTGTTTTTGTTTTTTCCCTCCTGACCTGGGGAGAAGGCACAGGGAGGAAGTGAAGAGGATCCACGTGGAAGGTAAAATTGCCAGGATCGACAACTGATTGAATGAGAAGTGGGTGTTGGGGCGCTGGCTGAGGGTTTGACCTTGGACGATTGGAAAATTGCTGGTGTCCTTCCCACAGGTGGGAGGGGGATGGGAGGGGAAGCAGTTATCCAAGGGGAAGTGATGCAGCATTATGCACAGACACCAAGTTCTCAGCCTCTCTGCGCCTGCTGGGCGTGTGGAGACATCGGCCAGCCTGTGCCCCCGGCTGAGTGTGAGACACAGGGGCTGGGGCTGCTCCTGCCTACCGGCAGGCTGCCAGGGATACCCTGATCTCAACAGTCTCCTAAGCCCTCTGGATTCCTAAGGCCTCTGGATTACAGGCTTTCATCTTCTGGTCTGCTGCCAGCTTTGGCTATAACAGATAGTCAGTTCTGCTGTTTACTTTCAGATCTGTCTTCTGACGCTGTCTCTCCACACCTCCCCCACTGGCACCTGCCCCTTATTCCCTATGCCAAAATCTCGCCCACCGTGGTCTTTCTTCCTTCTTTTCATGTCCCGGAGCTGGGATACCCTATTTTAACCAGAGGAAGAAAAACTAACAGACATATAAACACGCACGAGCGAGCAAACACACACACACACACACACACACACACACACACACACAAAACACATGCACACACGTACACACACATGCACACACATACGTGCATTTATTTTCTCTCTTTCTCTCTCTCTCCATCAGCCAGACTTATCCAGTAACACTTTCCCACTAGAGTGAGCCTTTCAAAGATTTTCAGCCTCTCCAGGGAAAGCAACGGCAGCTAACGTGTGGAGTCCCCCGTAATTTTTCCCCCGGCTCTCCCGATGTAGGCAGCACTCTCTACCTGACACCAATCACCACCACACACCCAGCGCGCCCACCCCACGCACGGTACACCCCGCACGTCATGAATGCCCATTGCCTCTTTGCGGTCCTTCTACAAAGCACTGCAGCTGTTTTTGCATTTGCTGGCTATAGGCAAGAGAGGTGAAAAGGTACTCAATCTAATTCTACCCTGTCTCAGCCTCCGTTCTTTAAGGACCTTTCGGGTATCAATCTTAGAAGCTTCTGAAAAGATAATCATAACTGAACTGTCACAGGCAAGGGCACTGAGTCCCCTTGGGGTTAAGGGCTCCAGGCCCCATTTTCAAAGAGCCTTTGGTACTCACAGCCTAAGGGTCTTTGGGTCCTATCTTCTAGTCCAGCAGTCGCCAAATAGTTTTGATTGCTTGCCCCATCCATAAAACATTTTTGAGCATCCACCCCCACTGTATGCATAGTTATTTACTTATAAATTATAATCATGTACGACTACATATACATCATGCACCTTATAAGTAGACATACTCATTATAATAGGTATAACAGACATACTCAAAAAAGAGACATTTAAAAAGGAGAGGATACAGGATAAATATAACTGGAAGTTCCACTATGTTCTTCCTTCACCCAGTGGATCATCTTGTGCACGTCCTAGGGTGCACGCCCACTTTGCAGACTCCCTGTTCACCCATCAGCCTTCTCATAGTGTGATGTCTGTGGTGGGCATTGCTGCTGCTGCTCACCAATATTTCCAGTTCCCCTTCACACACACACAGAGGAGGATGGCTCCCCCCCAGCCCTTGAAGGTACAAGTGGCTATGTGACTTGTGTATCCAATAAACGGCACACTTCTGCTTGGGAGCATCAGGAACTATGATTCTCCATGCCCTCCCTTCTCTTGCCCCAAAAAAGCCTGAAGCCTCATGTTGAAATGTGGTGTCATGGATGGTCATCCAGGAACCCTCAACTGGTGAAATTACAGACACTGCTGAGCCATGTTGGATTTGAGATTTGGGAGTTTCTTTGTTACTGCAGCACAACCTAACTTATCTTGACTGATACTCTCTGTAAAGAACCAGATGCCATCATGGTCCTGAGTTTGTCTCTGAGGGCTGGTGTCTCCCAACTTGCATTGCTGAGAGGGTTCTCCTTGGTAGTGACAGCCAGACACAGGGCCGTGGAGGAAGGAAGAATAGGGAACCGGACTAAGAAGGGGTCAAGACATAAGAAATGGCCTAGAGTGTGACAAGCAAACCTAGAGACCAAGAAGGTGCCATCTGGGCAGACTTGCCCAGGAATTGAGGGGCAGTCTCCCCTCTAATCCAAAATCCCTCCCTGAACTCTGGACTGAAGATCTGCAAGCCAGGCAGTGAAAATGACTCTGTGTTCCTGGTTTCTGCATGTCCTGTGTCTTCCCTAATAAAAGGAGTTCAGTTTGGGGCCAAATACATACATTCTCCTTTAAGTTACTCTTTCAGCTCCTAAGGCAGTGGACCTTTGTCTTTAAGAAAATTTCTGGGGAATTAAATTGGAAAAGTACTTATATCACTGAAGCTACCTTTCCATTGGATCTAAACAGCCCATTTCCCAATGTCTCCCAGATCGGCTGATGCAAGGACTGCTCTTGAATTACACCATGGGATCCCAAGTGGTTAAGAAGAGGAGATTAGGAATTTGGAACTCTTTTAAACCTTTTAAACTTTTAAACCTGATATATGGCTTAATATATTGGTCCAGCTGTCCTAACAGAGACTAAATAACAGTAACTTACACCAGATATAATTTTTTAATTCTTTCCCACGTAATAGTCTACAGGTCTTGGGCTGGTAGGGCAACTCTGCTACCCAACATTGTTTCCGGTTCATTTTACTGTTCTCCTCCACCGCCTTCACCATTGAGCTTCCAACTCATGGTCTAAGATGGCTGTTCCAGTTACCACCACTTTTCAGACAATAGGAATACGAGGAGGAAGCCACACCCTTCATCTTAGGGGCATAAACCAGAAGTTGCACACATCACTGCTGCTCGGATCTCATGACCTGTATTTAGTCACATGGCTGAACTTAGCTGCAAGGAACCCTGGGAAAGATAGTCTCTAGCTGGGCAGGCATCGACCAGCTAAATAGCATGCTTTCGGACGTGCTTTTATTAAAGGAAGAGGAGGAAAATGAATATTAGTGGACAACTAGCAGCCTCTGGCTTCTTGCTGTGCTATGTGGCTTCTTAGGAAGCTTTTCCTCCCACTTCTGCCCTAGTCCATGAGCTCCCATACCACCCTGCGCTGCTGGCCATAGCACTCATCCCAGTGTGCTGCAAATGCCCAGTTACTCTTCTCTGTGTCCCACTAGGCAAAGCTTCATGAAAGCAGAGGCTGCATTCCTCTGGTTTTACCCTTATATCCCCCCATCCTGGCACTTAGTGCTCAATAAGTATTGACTAAGTAAATAAACAGATGATCATGTGATAGGACAGTAATCATTAAGCTATGACTGTTCTCTACTGTTCCCTCCCTACTGCCCTCTAGTCCTGCCTACCTCTGCCTGCCTCTGGGTCTCTGCTTCCTCTCCTCTAGGCCAGGCTCACTCTGGCAAGACAAGTGCTTTGAGCTTCTGTGAGGCACGGTTGTGAGGAATGGAGGAGAAAGACGTGAAGCAGAAGGCCGAGGGTGGGAGGACAAAGGGGCCAGGAAAGAAAAGTAGATTTAAGGAGTATCACTGCGGGCATCATGGCAGTAAGAAATGCAAGGACGGGAAAGAATCTATTTGGAACATTTTAAAATTTGTTAGACTGTGTTTCTGTGACCCAGACACTGCCTGGTGACCAGAAAAGCTGTGGCTCAGAAGGAAATGACTCAGAACAACAGGAAAATGTCAGGGAAGTGTAAATCTCAGAAAGCCTCCTTCACAGTGATTTCTGCCTGCTTTGGATCCTTAGGAAAAATAAACAACTCTACAAAAGATCCAAGCATATATCAGTGGTCTTCAAACATTTTCAGGTAGTACCCAGCCTAGAAATTATGATGCTCTCTGTATAGCCCCATAAGATACTTATATTTTTAATTCTATTTTACAAATCAACAAATTTAGTAGGAGACAATGCGATGTAGAGCACGTGTATGAAATACAATATCACATCCAGGTATACATGTCCAAAAAGATTAGCTGTCAAATTAAACATTAAAAAACTGTTTCTGAATCTCCCCGTTAATACTCATTTGCTACTGGTTCATCCTTATTGAGATTGTCTGTGCTTGCTGATTATATTAGCAATATCAAAAATCAAAGGGAAAGTTTCTGGGAGCAAAACTGAACATGGAGAAAATTCTATGCCTTAATGTTTTCTGTAATTTAGGAGGATATCTCTAGACCATAAACTCCACAGGGGAAGTGTCTGTGACTGATTTTTATTCTGTTTCAGTTCCTAGGACAGTATCTGACATCTTCTAGAAATGAAACAGATATGTGTGACCAGCTCTTTCATCTTAACCACGGAGCCTCTCACTCCAACTGGAGCTAATGCGACAACTGCTGGATAACTGCAATGCTCCTTGTCACCAGGTTTTCTTGATAAGCTCTTTTCTGTGGGTAAATGTGTTCAAGGCTCCAGGGCCACTGCCACTCCTGCTGGCCCTGAAAAAACTGAATGACACACTCAGTATGCATGAGGTCCTAATCCCAAGAACTCCTGTGATTTTGGAAGTGACCCTGGAGAAGTGGCCTGCTTCTCAGTAGGATTCGTGAGAGGATTCTTGTTCTTTTGTTTAGTTTTTGTTTCTTTGTTCGAGACCTTAAAACATTACAATAACAATGAAAAATATAATAAATGACATTGTTATTTATATCTGCCAAGTCCAATTCCTTAGATTTTTAAATTTGTTTTCTTAGTTTATGTATTCGTTTCCTTATTTTTTATTAATTTATTGTTAATTACGTAAGTAGTACATGAATGATGCTTTACAGGGCTTAAAATCCCACCAATAAAAACCAAAATCCCCTTGATTACCACCTCAAACCCAATCCTTTCCTGCAAGGCAACAACTTTTCCCTGGTTTGTATCCTTCCAGATCTTTTTCTATACTTTTACATATAAATGTATATGTACCTAGAGACATTGATAGTTTTATCTTGTCTTTATTTCTATAATTGGTACCATTTGTTACTTGTGCTCTGTGACTTACTTTTTTTCTTCTGGAATATGTCTTAAAGCCCTTTCCATGTCTGTCCATATAAACCTACCTTATATTTTTAACCTTTCATGGTATTCCATAACACAAATATACCATAGCTTACTCACCTTAGTCCCCTACTGCTGGATACTGACATGGTTTTAATCTTTTGGTTTATGTACATTGCTGATAATCAGCATCTTATTTATGCTTCACTGTACACTTATGAGAGTCCTACTCTAGACAAGACAGTGAGAAATCGAATTGCTGGGCCAAAGGGTATGCACACTTAAATTTTCACAAACACTGACAAATAACTCTCCAAAGTGGTTGCACCAATTTACTCTCGCACAAGTATTGTATGAGAGAACCAGCTTCTGTACAACCCTGCTGTCACCAAACTTTAAAATGATTGCTGACAAGACGCGTGAAAATAATTTCCTACTGTTGTTTTATTTTGCCCTATAGTGTTTCGAATGTGGAAGGTCAACTACGTTGCTATTTAAGACAGGTTTTCCTCGCTCTGCTTTATTTCTTGCCTCCCCAATAAAGAGAGACATAACCTCAGCAGATGGCAGTGGCAGAGACTGCTAGCTGTCCACCAAACCTCTCTGTCTGGGCACACAGTTAGACTACATTTCCCAGACTGCTTTGCAGTTAGGTAGAGCCTTATTACCGGGTTTTAGCCAGGAAAACATAAGTGGAGGGATATGTACCACTTCCCAGACTGGCCTAGAAAAACTTTCTACCCACTATCTTCCAGGCTCTCTTCCCCTCCACTGGCTGGATGCAAATAAGCCTGGTGAGCCTAGCAGTCTCATGTTGACAAGGGCAGAACCACAGGAGGAGAGATGCCTGGGTCCTTGAATAACTGCTTGGAGAAGAGGCAACTACCAATGCAAGCCTGTTTTGGATTTGGTGTGAACAAGAAACACATTTCTAGCATGTTGGAGCATTTGGGGGTTTATCACAGCAGCCATCAGTATGCTAATACAACGTAGTGAGAACTGACTCATTAAAGCAATCGTGGGTGCTAAAAATCAGGGAACAGTTTCCGAGGCATTTGGGGCAATTTCTCGGGGCAGAATATTCCATCTTGGAAAATCTCTAAATAATTAGGAGCTATCTGAAGGCAAAAACAAACAAACAAACACCAAACAAACAAACAAAAAACCCCAAAACTCTCTGGAATATTGCACAGTTTGGCTAGCAAAAGGATTTCATCCATTTTCTGGTTCCCACGGTAGCCTGAGAAGGACCACTTACTGGGGAAACTCTGGCTGTTGGTCAGCACTTGGCCTGGGGGGCTCTGCTCCCTTAAAATGTCCTGTCAGCTCTCAGGGTCGATCACCGCAGACAGCCTAGACACTGCAGAATCGTCTCGTCCAAGGTCAAAGACGACTCAGAATGCCATTTGCTGTTAGAACGCTGCCCATGAGCTAGGCGCCGGGCGTGAAGCCACCATGTGATTACCAGGTTACCTGGTGAGGATGCCTGTCTGTGGAGAGGAGAAATTGCCTTAGGTAGAGTCAGACCCAGCAGTTCTCGTGAAGCACGGCAGTCCCAGCTGGGTGGCCGTGCCAGCTATTCGTGCAGGCTGCTGTGCTGCGGCTGTGAAAGGAAGCCTCCCCACCGCTCCAGGTGACTTATCACCCACCCAGCCCCTTTCCCATTCTACGTAACTATTCAGATTAAAGTCATCATATCCTGGTTCCATCCCAATAATGGCAACCAGCCGTCTCTGCCTCTGCTACCACTGGGAAGAGAAGAAGGAGACTTGGAAAGAGGCTCACCCATGAGTCAGATGTAAAAGTTAGAAGAGATCAAGGAGCCAGGCTGCCCAGCTCCTTCCACCAAAGGAGCAGTCTTCAAACACTGAAATAAGGCAGGAAAAGAGGAACAAACCTGGCTGACGGCAGGGAGGAAGGCTCTGGGTCCCTCCTGCTGGCTCCGCCCCTCCCCCGTGTGATTTCTCCCTGGGACCCTTGGGCTCCCAGAGCGTAGTTTGAAACGCTCCTCTCTGAAGGCCCTTCCACATGGCCCACCCATCCAAAGGTCTCGTAGGAAGCAAGTCTCAGGGTGTGCAGCAGAACATCCAAAGGTGGGAGGTCAGCACTTCTGGATGTGGGAATCCTAACTTTGGGCCATAAGGACATGAGGTTGGAGACTACGTAGCTTTTTGCCTGTTGTCTTCCTAGTACCTGGCTTAGCATCAGACACATAGCAGAGAATGTGTTAATATCCAGAGGATGAGAGAATAAGGAAGCTCCATCTTTGCACTGCAATCAGCAACAATTAAGGCATATTGGCCACATAGCAATTTACAGTTTACAAAGCACTTTCCCTTATACGGTCTCATCCAATCCTCAGAACCCACTGTGATGTAATCAAGACTGATTCTCATTCTTTCGATAAAAACTGAATTTCAGAGAAGTCAGGTGACATGCTCAAGGTCACACAGCTAGTCAAGGGCAGTTGCAGGATTAGACCCACATCTTCAGGCTCCAAGTGTCAATGCTCTTTCCACTACCTCACTGCTGAGATTCTTAGATGCTCCCACCATAATGGCAGTGACCATTGGTGCTGATGCTGGTGGAGTAGTCATGAGGACCACAGCAATATGCAAAACATGTAAAGATTCCAGTCCCTGACCATAAGCAGAGCCTGCTGATTAGCTCACATGGCTGCAGCTTCTGTCTCTTTACACTGAGAAAGGCAATTCTTGCCCCACGAGCACAGATCACAGACCCCACACCAAACAGTCATCCTAAATGTTCATATCAGGGCTCTCCAGGGGCATGAAGAACGTGGGATACAGATTTGGTTTCATGACCTGGAAACCAAGTCAAACCCCAAGGCCTACTTCACATGGGAAGTCGCATCTGAGAGTTACCCGATCTTGGTAAAGCATGAGACTGGAGGCTACAATTCCTATGTCCTGGTATAAGTCATGAACTTGGGCCAGATAACTCAACTCACAGGTTGCTGATCTGGGGTTTAGTGACGTAAAGATTAAACACCAGTCCCCACCAGCAAGTCGTTGAGGGCTACTCTATTGAAGCTCTCCACAGCCTGTCCACCACTCCTTGTATGAAACAGGTAAAATAACTCCTGCTCATGAATGGCCAATGCTATGAATGCATTTTCACCTGCAGAAAACTGAGGTCTGACCATAAA
This sequence comes from Kogia breviceps, assembly GCF_026419965.1. Taxonomy (NCBI): domain Eukaryota; kingdom Metazoa; phylum Chordata; class Mammalia; order Artiodactyla; family Physeteridae; genus Kogia; species Kogia breviceps. The sequence continues at coordinate 20,350,979 of NC_081318.1, read as the reverse complement.
GCAGTGTTTCTGGCCTTTAAGATCCTTCCTTCTTTTGTTCTTCAGGTTCCTCCTCTATTGACTTTTTCCATCTCACAAGTGAGGGCTGGGTAACTTGCAAGAATTTAAAGCTCCCTGATGGGGTACAGACCAATGACTGACGCCCGGGAGAAGTGGAGGGTGCTTAATCAAGCTTCCCTGGGTTGAGGGTTATAGGACCACATAATAAAAGACCTCCCCTTCTGCCTTCCCACCATCCCAGCACAAGACTAAAGCTTGAAGAAGCGGAGTTATGGTGATCAGGGGGTCCAACTCTACCTTTCCAATTTTTGTGGCCCTAAAAAAAAACACCTCCCTGTCCTGCTAATGCGTACAATCTGAGCTCATCTCCAACAAAACTGGCTAACTCTACAATATTTTAAATGGATTTTCTCCCCTCTCTGGACACCATCTTTTCACACCATTCACATGGATCCTGCAGAGCATCTGTAATATCCAAGCACCAGAGAGAACATCACAAAAGGTGGGAACAGGTTGGGAGGCAGAGTCAGGGGTGTGGAGTCCTAAACAGAGACCTGAGACCCCCTGGCCACTCATCAATCAGTTGCATTTGGCATGTGTGTTCTTGGGGCCCAGCACTACGCTGGGTGCTGTGGGGTGTATAGAAGTTAAATAATTTGTGATATTAGGCAGCAAAAGACTTGAACTCTCATTGAGACGGCCAGACACAAAGAGGCAATCAAAGGAACAGTACACTGGATCAACAGCAAATATCTATATGTGTTGCATACTCAATACTAGGGTCTGCTCTAGGTACTGGGATATAGATAAAAATACCAAAATACCTTTGTTTTAGAAGGTTAACCTTCTGGTAGGAAATATAACTCAGGGTTTGATTGTGGAGGTCAGAAAATAAAAGTCATCTGTAATTAAGAGAAGAGATCTGGGTGAGCTGATGCAGAAGCTTCAAGGAGGCCTTCTCCCCCACAGGCCTCCTAATCAGCTTATCCCAAACTGAATGTATCATCTTTTCTCTTACATAAGAGGCCCTCTCTGTGTGAATCCAGTCACCATCACAATCCACCCAGCAAGAAATCTGGTGGTATACCAGATGGTCCTAATTCACTTCTCCTTCGTTTCACTCACCATAGCCAATCTATCAGCATGTCATGTAGGTTTTGTCTCCTAATTACCTCTGAAATCTGTTCCCTCCTCCACATTCCCACTGCCACACCCTAGCTGAGCCTTCATCATTACTTATCTTCAGTAGCAACGTAAGTAGTGGACATTGTCATGCACAGTCCAGATTCTCCTTCTGTGAAGGTCTTGTGGCCCCAGCTCTGGGAAATGCTGGTGGTGCCCAGCCCACAGGAGGTGTTTCAGCTGCAGAGAGCTGTCTTATCCAAGGCTCACCTATCAGAGCCCAACTCAGGACAACTCTGATGAGCTACTGTAGCTCCAGAGCTCCCCACATGGTCAGCTGAGGCTGTTGTTGGGCCTGCATCGCAGAAGGACAGTTTCCTCTGCCCATTCCCACTTCCGCCCCCTCCCTTCCACAGGTGCTGATCCCAAGGGTCCTCCTCAACAAACGCCCTGCAGGCTCAGATAATTGCAGTGGCTCCTGACTACCTTCTCTGCTTCCACTTAATCCTTCACCAATCTCATCTCCAAATATCTACAAAAGTGATATTTCTTTTTTTGTTAACATCTTTATTGGAGTATAATTGCTTCACAATGGTGTGTTAGTTTCTGCTTTATAACAAATTAAATCAGCTATACATATACATATATACCCATATCTCCTCCCTCTTGCATCTCCCTCCCACCCTCCCTATCCCACCCCTCTAGGTGGTCACAAAGCACCGAGCTGATCTCCCTGTGCTATGTGGCTGCTTCCCACTAGCTATCTATTTTACATTTGGTAGTATATATATGTCCATGCCACTCCCTCACTTCGTCTCAGCTTACCCTTCCCCCTCCCCATATCCTCAAGTCCATTCTCTATGTCTGTGTCTTTATTCCTGTCCTGCCCCTAGGTTCTTCAGAACCAGTTTTTGTTTTTTAGATGCGTTACCATACAGTATTTGTTTTTCACTTTCTTACTTCACTCTGTATGACAGACTCTAGGTCCATCCACCTCACTACAAATAACTCAATTTCGTTTCTTTTCATGGCTGCGTAATATTCCATTGTATATATGTGCCACATCTTCTTTATCCATGCATCTGTCGATGGACACTTAGGTTGCTTCCATGTCCTGGTTATTATAAATAGTGCTGCAATGAACATTGTGGTACATGACTCTTTTTGAATTATGGTTTTCTCAGGGTATATGCCCAGTAGTGGGATTGCTGGGTCATATGGTAGTTCTATTTTTAGTTTTCTAAGGAACCTCCATACTGTTTTCCATAGTGGCTGTATCAATTTACATTCCCACCAACAGTGCAAGAGGGTCCCCTTTTCTCCACACCCTTTCCAGCATTTATTGTTTGTAGATTTTTTGATGATGGCCATTCTGACTTGTGTGAGATGATACCTCATTGTAGTTTTGATTTGCATTGCTCTAATGATTAGTGATGTTGAGCATTCTTTCATGTGTTTGTTGGCAATCTGTATATCTTCTTTGGAGAAATGTCTAAGTCTTCTTCCCATTTTTGGACTGGGTTGTTTGTTTTTTTGATATTGAGCTGCTTGTAAATTTTGGAGATTAATCCTTTGACAGTTGCTTCATTTGCAAATATTTTCTCCCATTCTGAGGTTTGTCTTTTTGTCTTATTTTGGTTTCCTTTGCTGTGCAAAAGCTTTTAAGTTTCATTAGGTCCCATTTGTTTATTTTTGTTTTTATTTCCATTTCTTAGAATGGCATTTTTCAGAGAACTAGAACAAAAAATTTCACAATTTGTATGGAAACACAAAAGACCCCAAAGAGCCAAAGCAATCTTGAGAAAGAAAAAAGGATCCGGAGGAATCAGGCTCCCTGACTTCAGACTATACTACAACGATACAGTAATCAAGACAGTATGGTACTGGACAAAAACAGAAAAATATATCAATGGAACAGGATAGAAAGCCCAGAGATAAACCCACACACATATGGTCACCTTATTTTTGATAAAGAAGGCAATAATATACAATGGAGAAAAGACAGCCTCTTCAATAAGTGGTGCTGGGGAAACTGGACAGCTACATGTAGAAGAATGAAATTAGAACACTCCCTAACACCATACACAAAAATAAACTCAAAATGGATTAAAGACCTAAATGTAAGGTCAGACACTATAAAACTCTTAGAGGAAACATAGGCAGAACACTCTATGACATAAATCACTGCAAGATCCTTTTTGTCCCACCTCCTAGACAAGTGATATTTCTGACTTTTTAAATTTAACTTTAATTTTATCAAAGCACTACAAAGTTTACAAAATCAAATGTTACTCAAGGCTTATAATGAAGAATGATATTCCCTTTCCCCACCCAGCACCATCACCTTCTGGCATTTACTTTTTTTCTTAATTAATTTATTTATTTTTGGCTGCATTGGGTCTTCATTGCTGGGTGTGGGCTTTCTCTAGTTGTGGTGAGCATGTGCTACTCTTCGTTGCAGTGTGTGGGCTTCTCATTGCGGTGGCTTCCCTTATTGCGGAGCATGGGCTCTAGGCACGCAGGCTCAGTAGTTGTGGCTCACAGGCTCTACAGTGCAGGCTCAGTAGTTGTGGCACACGGGCTTAGCTGCTCCATGGCATGTGGGATCTTCCTGGACCAGAGCTCTAACCCATGTCCCTTGCATTGGCAGGCAGATTCTTAACCACTGTGCCACCAGGGAAGTCCCTACTTTTATATTCTAAATAACCTGCTTATGCTTCTATTTGTTGATGATTTTGACTTTTAGATATTTACTGACTTCCTACCATGGAAGATGAGGGTTTAGGTCTTTTACGCATGCATGCACGCGTGCGGGCGCATGCAACAGACACATACTTCACACACACACTTTTCCTGTCTTCGTTTTCCCAAGATTGTCACATCACAATTTTCATTGCTTTTGTTGTTTTTACACTATAATATTATTCAAAACTGATCCATGTAGTATACTATGATCACATTTCTTTACCTGTACAGGTTTTTTGTTTTTCCTCGAATAAATAATTGCCATGTCTTCTTGTTTGCTTAGTTTTTTATGTACCCCTCACTAATTTCTCTCCAAATTCTCTACCAGAATATCTCTTCTGGATATGTTTAAAGATATCTGATAATCAATCCATTTAATATTTTTCTTCTAGGAGATTTCCCTCTTGAAATTCTCCCTCCTCTTTTTCTAATATGGACTGAAACTCTCTAATCCTGCTCAATTATCCCTCATCTTTATGGAATACTTTTTCTAACAGCTTCCTGATAAAGGGTACACATGAGATAATTTTCGAAGACTTGCATTTCTAAAAATTTATTCTATCTTATATTAGTCAGGGTTCTCCAGAGAAACAGAACCAATAGGAGATATATATACACACATACACATATTATATATATATATATATATAATGAAAGATTGACTTCATGATTATGGCAGCTGAGAAACCCCATGATCTGCTATCTGCAAGCTGGGGGCCCAGGGAAGCTGGTGGTGTAATTCCAGTCCAAACCTGAAAGCCCAAGAAACAGAAATGCTGGTGTCTAAGGGCAGGAATAGATGCATGTTCCAGCTCAAGAAAGAGGGCAAATTCACCCTTCCTTTACCTTACCCAATGGATGGGATGACGCCCACCTGCACTGGTGAGGGCAATCTTCTTTACTCAGTTTACAGATTCATATCCTAATCTCTTCTGGAAACACCCTCACATACACATCCAGAAGCAATGCTTTACCAACTATCTAGGTACCCTTGGCTCAGTCAAGTTAACACATAAAATTAACCATCACATGTCCTCATACTAGAGGTAGTTTGGCTACGTATAGAATTCTTGTTTCGAAAACAATTTCCCTCAGAACTCTGAAGTCACGGCCCCATGGTCTTCTAACTTCTTATACTGTCGATGAGAAGACCCCACCATGTTGACTCCTGCTCTTTTATATTCTCTCCTCTCTCCCTCCCTCTCCTCTTACTCTCTGTCTCTCTCAGCTTTTAGGCTATTTTTCTATGGCATTTTGAAAATTCATGATGTGCCTCAGTGTGTCTTAGTCAGCTCAGGTTGCCATAACAGACTGGGCGGTGTAAACAATAGAAATATATTTTCCGACAGTTCTGAAGGCTGGAAGTCCCAGATCACGGTTCTTGGTGAAACCTCACTTCCTGGCTTGCACATGGCTGCCTTCTCATTGTGTCTCCTAACATGGCCTTTCTTCCAGGTGCCTGAGGAAGCCAGGGATGGGAATGGAGAGAGGGTGGGGAGAATGTGAACTCTGTGATGGAAGGGAGTAGAAATAAATGCAAGTGTCTGACCTGTAAGTATACCTCTCATTCCTTGAAAGTGACATTTCTAAACTGCAACATTTGCCATATGATCCAGCAATCCCACTCCTGGGCATATATCCAGAGAGAAGTGTAATTCAAAAAGATACATGCACTGCAATGTTCATTGCAGCACTATCTACAATAGTCAAGACCTAGAAGTAACCTAAATGTCCATCGACAAATGAATAGATAAAGAAGATGTGGTATATATATACCATGGAATACTACTCAGCCATAAAAAAGAATGAAATACTGCCATTTGCATCAACATGGATGGACCTAGAGATTATCATACTAAGTGAAGTAAGTCAGAAAGAGAAATACAATATGATATCACTTATATTTGGAATCTAAAATATGACACAAATGAACTTATTTACAAAGCAGAAACAGACTCACAGACATAGAATACAAATTTACAGTTATTCCTAATCCCAAATTAGGAGTTTGGGATTAGCAGATACAAACTACTATATATAAAATAGATAAACAACACGGTCCTACTGTATAGCACAGGGAACTATATTCAATATCCTGTAATAGACCATAATGGAAAAGAATATGAAAAAGAGTATATGTATATTATAAATATATATATTATATATATATATATATATATATAACTGAATCACTTTGCTGTACACCAGAAACTAACACAACTTTGTAAATCAACTATACTTCAATAAAAAATAAAATAAAATAAACTGCAATCTTTATTGCGACTCTTCCCTAAAACCCTTCAATTTCTCCCCATGACATGCAGTAAGGAATTCGAAACTTTTCAGTCAATGCATTCATAGTGGCAGAAGAGAATTAACATGTGAACTCCCAAGTTTCTGGGATGTAGTCCAAAGAAGTCAATCACTTACATGTAATTACTTTGAAACCTCATTTTATTTTTTAAATATATGCAAAATTTGGCCCTGTTCCATAATAGATCTGTTTGTTTTAATATAAGAATATTTTTTTAAGGTATTGGCATTTAAATGGCTTTACTTTACTTTCCCCAGTCTTCAAGTAAAACTGATGCTTTGGGAAGACATCACATTTACCTCATGGCTTTGTGTATCCATGAGACACAGACCTCAATTTCAGAGGCCCAGCCCTTATTCCTACTGTGTCCCCAGTACCCAGCACAGTAGCACAGTATCTGGCTCTTAGAAGATACTTGACAAGTGTTTGATGAATGAACTGAACTGAACGATCTTGAAGGAAGAGTATCATTTGGATGGGGAGAAGGGCATATGCCATATGAAGAAGACCATTTAGCTCAGCAAAATTCTAGAGGGAGGAATGAGCACAGTCTAGTGAGTATGCCCTGGGTGGTACCCCAGGCTGGGGGCTTTTCCAAATGTTCTTATATCTGATATTGTGCCCTGAGATCTCAGCGTAGCTGTGTCCCTGGATGAGCTGTGTCAATGATGTACCTTTACTCTGACATATAACTCCACCGAACCTCTCCCTGTCCCATGCTCTCAGCTACTCCTCACTCACCCCTCCTCATAGCTCCTGGCAAGATTAAATCTATGCTACAGGGCCGAGCCAATGCTAGAAGCTATATTCTGGGAAGCAGGGCTGGTCTTCCACTGAGGGGCATGGACAGACCCTTCAACTTTTAAGCACGGCAGGGATAGTCCCCTCACTTAAGCAATCTCCTGTGAAGTCAGAAATTCTTCCCCTCCATCACTGTCCTCTCACCACGCAAAGGGCCCTGGGAGGGGTGCCACAAGGGGTCTGTAACATACTAGAATGACTAGATGTACAAGCGGCTACCTATTTTCTAGGAGCAACAAGAGACATTAGAGGTCACTGAGGGGGCAAGACTTCATGCTGGAATTAATAGAGATGTTTTCAACTCTGCAGTACAGCCAAGAGTCAGGTCTGGGGGTACCAGAAAAACAGGGTGCTAAACAGCTTCTAGGAAGAGAAAGCAGCTATTTCCTCTCCTTTTGGTTCTCCTTTCTGAGTCTTTTATTTTGGTCTCATAACTTTATTTTTTTATTTTATTTTTAATAGTGTTTTGGTATTATTTTAAGTGTCATATATGCACAGCTGTTACAAAGTAACAGAGTGGCATGGACATATATACACTACCAAATGTAAAATAGATAGCTAGCGGGAAGCAGCCGCATAGCACAGGGAGATCACTTCGGTGCTTTGTGACCACCTAGAGGGGTGGGATAGGGAGGGTGGGAGGGAGGGAGACGCAAGAGGGAAGAGATATGGGAACATAGGTATATGTATAACTGATTCACTTTGTTGTAAAGCAGAAACTAACACACCATTGTAAAACAGTTATACTCCAATAAAGATGTTAAAAAAAAAAGAATCTTAGAGGTTCTGGAAATCAATAAAATTATGAAAAATGGAATAAAAATATCAAATAAAATGAAAAATAAAAACAATGGAAAGTAAGATTCCTGTGTTTGGTTCTCCCAGAGAACCAGAGCCAGCGAGTAACACCAGTTTCTTGGGAATCCTTCCAGAGATAGTTTCTGCATGGACAAGAACATATGTATATATTTTCCCATAAAAGACAAAAGGAAATGTCAGCACGCTAATCATCTTCTTCTTATCCTCTGTTTCCTTTCCTTTTCTTTTTTTAACTTAATTACCTTGGAGACTGTTCCATATCACCATACAGATACGCCTCATTATTGTTAAGTTGAATGATTTCTTACAACATCGATGTCCAATATTTTAATGAGAACTTTTGATGGACATTCATTTCCAGTATTTTGCTACTGTAAAAGAATGATTCAATAAGTGTACTTGTTCATATATCTTTAAGCATATGTGTAAGTTTATCCACAGGATAATTTTCAAGATGTGAATTGCTGGGTGAAATGGGAAGAAAATGGTTTTGATTGCTATCACCAAACTGTCTTTCAAAGAGGTTTTTCTGTTGGCCCCATAAGTCCATGCAAATAGCTCCAGATCACCCTCTCGCCTTTTTCTCCTTTCCATCTCTTTTTCTTTTCACCCCTTCCTTTCATCAAAGCCCTAAATGGCAAAGGAGTATGAGAGAGATTGGATTAATCAGCTGGGGAAAAACAGTCCAAGTCTCCTGGGTAGAATTTCTGGAATTAAAGTCCTTGGTGGACAAGGAAATCATATCTTTAATGGAAATCTGTAGAAGTAATAATAACAGAGAACATAGGAATTCATTTAATCCGTACGACCTGATAAGGTAGGTACTATATGACTCCCATTTCACAGATCAGGAACTTAAAGCCCAGAGGTCACTTAGCTAGTAGATGTAGGAGCCTTGTGTGAGCCTAGACTGTCTGGTTCCAGAGTTAGGTGTGTAGGGGAGAAAAAACCTCTCTCTCTCCTCTACCCATCTCAGGATCATAACTGGGTCTCTGTAACAAGACAGATGAACAAGAGAAAAGCATATAAATTTATTTAATATAAATATTACATGACATGGGAAACTTCATAAGGAAATAAAGACCCAAAGAAGTGGTTAAGCCTCCGTGTTTTCATGCTAGGTTTGATGAAGAGCAGAAAGTCATGGGAAGATGTGATAGGATAAAGGGTATGAGCTGAGAGTAGGAAACTGGGGGAAACTTAGCAAGGCCTGTTCATTCGGATTCTTCTTGGCATCCCTCTGTCTTCAGAGATAAGGGTGCTCCTTGTCCTTCAGATATAGGGAGGGCACCTCTTACACGAGGGTCCATGACCTGCTTCAGGGGAGGTCATAAAGTCCTTCCTGCACCTGCTGTTTCTCAAATTCCTTCAGCTTGAAATGTTCACTGTGCCAAGGTGCCGAATTGGGGATGGAGTATCCCAAGCCCCATCAGGCTCTGACCCACTATACTAGCTCCTAAAGTAGCGACGTAGCATCTCCTCAGCTCCCAGACTCTGGCTTTTCACGTGCCAAGAAAATTTCAAAATAATTTGGGGGAGGGTAGACCAACACAAGATTGCCAACTTCATATTTTGCCAAATAAGCACATTAAAAATAAATCCTATTATCACTACCATTTCATTTGTAAATGACTCATTGACACCATAAAATGGGAAGAACATAATCACAGGATAAAAGCAAAAATCTAAACCAAATAAAATTAGACTTATAAAGAACGCTACATCCCCCTTGCTGTCTCCATTTGTGAGGAAGACCAGGGGAAACGACCAGGGACCGCGGTGACCCTCCTACAGCACTTGGAGCCCGGGATCAGCTCACCGGAACTCTACTGCCTCAGGGCCCTGAGCCGGGTGTCCAGGTCCACTTGGTGCGGGGCCTTGAGGGGGGACACAGACCCTCAGCTTCAAGCCTGGGAACAGGAAAGCCTGTCCCCGGTCCAGTTCAAAGCTCCCTCCGTCCCACCCAGACTTTCCATGCTCCCTTCAAGCTCAAACGCCCCTGGGCCGAGAGAAGCCGGTGTGCTGGGGAGGTGGGCGAGGATGTGGAGAGAGAGGAACCAAATCAAGGCGGCCAGTGTTCTGAGTGGACGGCAGGGGCAGCTAATCGTCCCAGACAGAGGAGGACAAACACGATTTGCTCGCGGTGGTTGAGAAACAGCGGGCCTTCATGTTCTCATCCTGTGCATATTATTCCGTCCTCGGTTCGAGACTGCCATCAACAGGTATTCATTCTGTAACCGAGTCACTAAAGGTGAGGTTCTGATGGACCTGATGATTTCACCCGGTAAGTATTTTTCACATTTTCCCGGAGGCTTCCCTGGCTCAAGCTCATCATTTCTTTGGTCACCCATGGCAACAGCCTTTCCCAGTATCCCCACCCGTCTTCCTCCAGACCAGGCTTTCCAAAATGCAAAACTGACCACAGCATTACCTGTCTTCATCCCTCCCTTCAATATCTGCTCATTTGCCACCAACAGAGTCAAGTCGGAGCTTCCGAGAATGGCACACACAGCAATTCCATCCCCACACAGCAACAGGGCCCCAACACGCAGACAGACACACACACACACACACAGCAACAGGGCCCCAACACACACACACACAGCAACAGGGCCCCAACACACAGACACACACACACACAGCAACAGGGCCCCAACACACAGACACACACACACACACACACACACACACACACACACACAGCAACAGGGCCCCAACACACAGACACACACACACACACACACACACACACACAGCAACAGGGCCCCAACACGCAGACAGACAGACACACACACAGCAACAGGGCCCCAACACACACACACACAGCAACAGGGCCCCAACACACAGACACACACACACACAGCAACAGGGCCCCAACACACAGACAGACAGACACACACACACACAGCAACAGGGCCCCAACACACAGACAGACAGACACACACACACACAGCAACAGGGCCCCAACACACAGACACGCTCAACACAGACACGCAAACTCATCCAAGCCATCCTATGCCACCTCCTAACTCATACTCAGTACTTCAGGCATCCAGACTTCCCTCTAGGTGGCCAGACAAGTCAGTCGAGCCTTTGTTCAGGATGTTCTAGCTGGACTGCCCCCAAATTCCTAGTCACCCTTTAAGACCTCACCGATGTCTCAGCTTCTCAAGGGACCCCTCTGGGATCCTCCCTGGCCATATCACCTCGTGCCTAGGCCGGGCCCCGTGGATGTGTATGCACGGCCCCAGCATGGGGGCCACTCTGCTTCTCAGAAATCACCGTGGCCCTTTGGGGATGGAGGGCATATCATACCTACCATTGCACCCTCGACGCCAACACAGTGCATGGTGCAGAACAGGAAGTGAAAATAGGCTTTTTGAACCATATATGTGTGTACATGGAACCAGATGGTCCCTGTGCCAGGGGCTGGTAAATTGGCTGGAGAGATGCCCCACCCCAGGCACGAAGCATCATAAGACAAGACAGAGTGCTGGATTCGAGACAACCAAGAGCTAGAACACATGGTGCAGTGTGTTCCCAGCAGCTGGAAAGAGAAGGAAACAACCTGCGTTGACATTGCTAAGAAAGCACGCATGGAGGACCGAGGAAGAAGGGATGCCTAGACAACTCCTCGGGACTGGCTCTTTCTGACCCGCCCTGAGCTGCACCTCGCCCCAGGATGGCCCCGAATCCTCCGCCAGCTCAGGAAGCTGCAACACCAAACCACAGCAACAGCATCCATAGCCTCCAGCACTTCCATCTGACAGCACAAGAATCTTCTGAGTGCCAGGTTATTGAACTTGAAATAGGTAAATGGAGAGTTGTGGAATGCCTGTTTCTGGCAACTTGTAAAGAGAAGAATGGCATGTATTTATCTGCAGGCCACGAGGGTGGAATGCAACTCTGCCGGGAGGCTGGGGGAGGGAGAAGGGGGCTCCAAGGTTCTGTTTGGAGCAGCTTTTTCACCAGAACTCAGGATGCAGAGCTCTGAGGAGCAAAGGTCGGGGGGTGTGGGGAGGAGGTGCAGCCACCATCTCTGCGATAAGGATGGGAAATGAGGGCAGCAAACCCCTCTAGCTCAGAGCCCTAGATCTAAGGCCCAGGTTGGCTCAGCTTTGCACAAGAACTCCAGACAAACTGGGCTTCAGAGCTGGAAAGCCAGGGAGCTCTTCTGAAAGGTTCCCCTGGAGCTGTAAGCCGAGAGCCTTCTGTAAGGGCAGGGGCCTGGGAATTGGGGGACCAGGAGAAACAGGGCTGGGGCAGAGGAGAGAAGGGGGCCACTTGAAGTCAGGGAGGGGAGCTGAGGTGCTGGCAGCCTGGACTTCCGGCTCCATGGGTTGGGAGAGGTCCCCCTAGAGTCTGGTGTTCTAGATGTGGAGCCTCTGGGGAATGACTTTTCCAGGAACCTGTGAGCTTGAGTGACCCTACCGAACAATCACACCACAGAACTTTGCAGCCAGTGGTCTCACATCCCCTGGTCGCTGTGCAAATGTCCAAGCACCCTGGTGCACCTGGGCTCCAACGCAAGGCTATCGCAGCGCAGGGAACAGCAGCAGCTCACCTGCCAAATTCCTGCTCTGCCTGCTGCCCTCCTGGATTACTTCAAGCCTGGAAGGCTCAGATTTTCCGCGGCTGCCGCCCATGTCCACCCCCCACTGCACCCCAGTGAGGTGGCCGCCTCTGAGCAGAGAACAGATTTCTCAGCCTAGTCGCATCTTGTGACTCAGTCTCCTCCTAAAATGCAACTGGCCTGGGATGTTGAATCATTCAGGTCTCCCTTGGGGGCACCCAAGCCAGCCCTCACCTCTGGTATTTGAAGAAGGTTACAAAAACCATAGCTAGCTGAACCCAAAGGATGGTGCTGGTGGTGAGGTGGGAAGAATTCCACTCCATTCAGCAGCCCCAACGCGGACTTCCACCCTCCCAGGAAGCAATCGCCCCAAGCCTTCTTGGTATTGTCTGATGCACAAACAGTCCTCTGTGGAAATGCCCAGAATGACGGGATGAGTAAGAGAGAATACAGAGATAGATGGTTCGACAAGTCCCTGCCCTAAATGCCTTTGGATCACTCCCCTGACTCTTAGCTCCTGTTCTTTCTTCTCCTCTCTCTTCTCTCTCTCTCCTTTCTGTCCTCTTTCTCCGTTCTCTCCCTCCCTCTTTTCTCCCCTGCTCTCAGGCCAAGGCCACACTCTGCATGCACAATCCTCCCTCAGCCCGCAGGTGTGTAAAAAGGATAAATTACCTCCTGATCTCAATGTGATGGCCCCTGTCCAAGCACCCCTCACCTGCTGAGTACATAATTGAAGTGTGGGCTCTGAGGCTGCAGCTGTCACGGAGGAATTGACAAAGGGACGTGAACAGGGCCTCACACAAACCGTGCCCTCCTTGGCCGCCTGGAGCACACAAGAATGCAATTTTCCACACCGTGCACAAGGGGAAGGCCACACAGAGTTCCGAGACCCTGGAAGTGCCCTTTAACTGGAAGGAGAAAATTAGCAGAGATGCCCCCAGACTTGCTTTCAGCTGCCTCTCACCCTCCACTCCTGCTTCTGCCTAAGAAGCTTCTGGAAAGCCGACAAACAGAGGCCAGGCTTATCTTCCAAGTCTGTGAGGAACCCTTGGCAGAATTAGTACTGGTCTGGCCCATACCTCAGTTTCCCTACCCCTGCTATGGTGTAGTTACTCTGGCCGCAAATATCTAAGCAAGCAAATACACAGAAATAGAAAAGGACTCCCCCAAACCATGAGTGCCAGGCCTTGCCTCACTTCCCCTGCCCCTGTCTTCCCCTCTCCTATAGGCTGAGTACAGGGGCTCCCCTCACTACCTCCTACCCAGATCCCAAGCCAATGCCCAGAAGCCTACAGTGCCTCTGTCTTGTTTCTTTCACTATAGTTTCTACGTTGGCCCCTACTCCTCAATCCCAAACTGGATACGAAGCAGGGGTTCCCCTGGCCTCCTCTGGTCCTGGAGTCTGCCCGGAGCCCCCATGGCCAGCTGGGCTCTGCTGTCATCCATGGCAGTGCTGCCTGAGTGGCGGGCCCCAAACTTGGTAGAGACTGCATCTTGGTTCCCCCATCTCTGGCCCTCGATCGGGGGGAGCTCTCATGCTAGGCACAGCCCTGGCCCCCTTCCTGTCTGCCCCGTGGTGTCACAAGCAGATCACACTCATCATAGTAAGTCTAGGCCTGGGACAGTTGGAGATGAACTAAAACGATCTGGGTAAAAATCATACAAAAGAAGAACGACGTGAGGGAAGCATTTTGAGCTAAGAGGGAGCAAGAGATGCTCTGGTGTCTGTAACTGGAATGTCTCAGCCCAGGAGGACAAACGCTCATTGACGTTCGGCGCACAAATAGCGGTCTGAGCCCCGCCTGCTTAGCAAGCAGGCCATCTCTTCTTTCCCAAGTCGCCAAGGCATCCTAAGGTCCTCAGGAATCGCATATCTGCGTCCTGTCCTTCCAGGTTCTGCTGAGAGCCCCTCCGGCGTGTTCTATGGGGTCGGCCTCCCCGGCAGCAACCTTGCTGCATCTCGGTCCACGTCGAAGTTCACGTCCAGGGATGGTGAGATCAGAACTGAGGGCAGCACGTGGCCCTGTCCTGGGGACCCCAGACGTTACCCTGAGGTCGGTAAAACCAGAATAGCGCCTCTACGCCGAGACCCAATCTCCAATCCTGGGTGCCCAGAGCAGTCTCCCTCTTCTGAACCGGCAGTAACCGGTCTTCTGCTCCTGAGGCCTGTTGTGTCCATTTTCTACAGAAGGGTAGCCTGTGCCTCAGTTTCCATTTCCAACCTGAGGTGAAGCTCAAACCTCACGCCCCTGAGTCTCCTCCTCTCTGTTCCATCTTCCTGAAAACAACACTCAACTCTCCTACCTCCTCACCATCGTAACTACACAGACTCTAACACCATTTACTTGTACGAGAAAACACAAGAACTCAGGTAAAGCAAAATAAAATGTTGCCCTTCAGCCTCCCCTCTCAGCAGCTGCTGCCCCTCGAATCCTACACCCCAATCACCAACAGTAAAATGTTCCTAAAAATGAACATTTATTGGGACTTCCCTGGCGGTCCAGTGGTTAAGACTCCGCTTTCCAATGCAGGGCGTGTGGGTTCGATCCCTGGTCGGGGAGCTAAGATCCCACATGCCTCGGGGCCAAAAAAACAAAAACATAAAACAGAAGCACTATTGTAACAAATTCAATAAATTTAAAAAACGATCCAAATCAAAACAAAAAAAAAATCTTAAAAAAAAAAAAAAAAAAAAAGAACATTTATCCTTTCAGGCTTTACATCTGCATTAAGTCAACACTGCCTCCAACCCCCCCACCCCCTGCCCAGTTTCCCCAGCATGGGTGGGTACTGCTCCACATAACCAAAGGGGCCACTCATGGAGTCTCACGGAATGAAAGACTAATCTTCCCACATATTATATTAAAGTTTTCGCCTTCAGCTAAAAAAAAAAAAAAGAAAAAACTGCACGCAATTGTCCAGTGACAAATTCCCTGGCTCCCACACATCAAACTGCAACAGTCTCAGGGCCAAGGGACCCAGTTTCATAGGACATTTGTGAATTTTCAGGCTGATGACCGGAGTCAGGAGGTGGAAAGGGCGTTGCAGAGGAGTCCTGAGCTCCCACCCTGCCCAGCCTCTAACTAGCTTTGGGTCAGGATTTTGCTCAGTTTCCTCATCTGTGACTTGAGAGGATTTGGCTCGATTTCTAAGGATTGCCAAGCTCTGACGTTCTAGTTCTCACTGTCATTCACGATTAGTAATGACGACCCACAGGAGCTGCTCCTGACACCAGTGTGTGAAGCACGTACGGGAGACCTCTGGTCTTCTTTCCCAAAGCAGAAACATGCCCAGTTCTTAGAGAGGATCACAGAAAGTTTTCAGTGAGGCCACAAACATTCACGGGGCATTTACTGAGTGTCAGACTATGTGCCAGATGCTGAGGGTACAAGGGTGATCAAAGAAAAAAGTCTATCTGAATGTCACCATGGAACTAACAAGCAAAGAAGATCTTTTGATTGGCAGGAGAGACTTGCACTAAATAAATACATATCACCACGTGTTATGGACTGAATTGTGTTCCCCGAAGTTCATATGTTGAATTCTTAAGCCCAAATGTCTGGAGATAGGGCCTTGGAAGAGGTAAGTATGGTTAAATGAAGTCATAAGGGTGGGGCCCTAATCTGCAACTTTGTAAGAAGAGGAAGAGAGAGTTTTTCTCCCCTGCCCCGTCACAGAGGAAAGGCCACATGAAGACACAGTAAGAAGGACCAGAAACTAAATTTCCTGGCACCTTGATCATAGACTTCTAGCCTCCAGAACTGTGAAAAAATAAATCTCTTGGTGTTTACACCGCCCAGTCTGTGGCATTTTGTTACGGCAGCCCAAGCAAACTAATACACCATACTTCCTCAAATCCAGGATGCCACTGACTTTGTGACACTCCAATATTTTATGTACCACTAGGGGATAAAAAAATCACCGCCAATTAAATACAACCCTTTAGCATCACTTGGAACACTTAGACTTACCGGAAGACTTTTAGAATCATTCAGATAGATTTTTGTTGTTGTTGCTCTTATGCAGACAAAAAGGGAAATATAATCAAGATAAATTGTTACAGTGTTCCTAAAACTTCTTATTCAGAGTCCAACTCTTCTGAATCACTTTTCAACTCAGAGTTGAAAATGGCCCCATGGATGGATGATGGATGAGACAGCATTTCTTAAAAAGTATGCTCCAAAGAGGGAAGAGATATGGGAACATATGTATATGTATAACTGATTCACTTTGTTGTAAAGGAGAAATTAACACACTATTGTAAAACAGTTATACTCAAATAAAGATGTTAAAAAAAAAAAAAAGTATGCTCCACTATTGTCTGCAGGGCTCTTTTAGATCATTGACACCCATTATGCAAAATGGATGTTGGATGCTTTCGTGCTTGCCCTGTGATAGACAATACTTCCATACCAATGTCAGTAACAAAATGTAACATAGCTTCATCTACTTGTGAGAGTCTTTCTTACTTAGGTCCTTGTATTAGTTTGCTAGGGCTGCCATAACAAAATACCACAGACTGGGTGACTTAAACAATAAAAATTTGTTTTCTCACAGTTCTGGAGGCTGGAAGTCCAAGGTCAAGCTTCTAGCAGGGTTGGTTTCTCCTGAGGCCTCTCTCTCTCTCCTTGGCTTGCCGATGACCATCTTCTTCCCGTGTCTTCACATGGCCTCTTCTCTGTGCACGTGTGTCCGTGGTATATCCTCCTTTTCTCAAGAGGTTGTCATTCATATTGGATTAGGGCCCTACCCTTATGACCTCATTTAAACTTAGTTACCTCTTTAAAGGCCCTATTTCCAAATACAGTCACATTGGAAGGCTTCGACATATGAATTTTGGAGGGAATCAATTCGGCCCATTACAGTCTTGTAAAGCATTTACTTGTTACACTGCAAGAATATATTAAATTAATATTATCTTTCCAATGATAAAAACTTGCCTTGAGATCCCACATGCTGCGGAGCAACTAGGCCCGTGAGCCACAACTACTGAGCCTGCGCGTCTGGAGCCTGTGCTCCGCAACAAGAGAGGCCGCGACAGTGAGAGGCCCGTGCATCGTGATGAAGGGTGGCCCCCGCTTGCCGCAACTAGAGAAAGCCCTCGCACAGAAAAGAAGACCCAACACGGCCAAAAATAAATAATAAATTAATAATAAATTAATTTTTTTAAAAACTTGCCTTGCTAATATAAAATTGACAACCTGCTGTTCTGTTTCCTTGCCTCTCTGCATAAACTGTTTGCTTCAGTCCCAAATCAGAGTGTGATCTTTTCGAAGATATTTTAAATATAAATTAAAGCCAAGATGTACAGTATCAGTAACGCGTCTCACTCAACTGAAGTGAGGGCGGTATGAACAACCATGACCAAGTCTGTGCTCGCTCAGACAATGATAACAGCACCAACAGCTGCCCGGTCCACAACACTGCAAGACAGTATTAACCGTAAGACATATTCCAATTTCAGAAATGTTAAATGTGGACAAAAGCACGTGTATGTGAGATGAAGTACGGTAAAACAAATTTAATTAGGATATCCATAAAGCTCTTGTGCAGCTTGAGTTTTTAACAAGTTCACTTGTATATAATATGTAAACAATTTACAAAATGCAACAGAGAAGGAATTTACTCAAGCTTTCCATGAACATTTTAATGATTCATTTGTTCTCATTTCTTTCTCTAATTTTCCAGGTAATAAACCCTCCACTATAAGGAATGGTTATATCCAAATGTATCTAAAATGACATTAGATACGCTGAAAGCCAACCTTTCTGTAATTAATGTAGTAAATGATGATTACATTCCCTCTCTGCTTTATCTTGAGGATTGTTTATATCACATACAGAAGTGAATTTATTAAAATCCCAACCTGGGTAAGGACTTTAGGGCCATTCTGTACAGTATCAAGTGATTGATTACACAGTGTTTTGAGGATGAGCAGAGCTGCCCTGAGAAAGTATTTCTCAAACTGACCCAAGAGGTGAATTGCGTGTTGGCAAGGGAAGAAGGGAGTACATGTTCCAAGCAGAGCAGCACACAGAGGCCTAGAGGTTGGAGAGAACAATCGAGAGGGTGGCTGATAGACTTGCAGCTGAGAGAGCAAGCAAGGGAGGGCGTGGCAGGACGCAAGGGTGGAGATGTAGGTAGAGGTCCTGTGGGTCCCATGTTGTTAGACCATGTCTAGACACATAACCAAGTGGAAGGAGGCCATTCATTGCCTCCGTATTCGTCATGGCAAAAGCTTAGAAACAATCTCCATGTTTCATCAATTAGGGACTGGTTAAATAATTGATGGTCCACCCAAACAAGAATTTCTAGACAGTTGCAAAAAAAGTAGATGGAACTCTTTATCGATTGATATGCAGTGATCTCCAAGATATACTGAGTGCTAGATGCAAGACAGTGAGTATAATATAATATAAATTGTGTTTTTAAAAAAAGCAAAATTAGGGGCTTCCCTGGTGGCGCAGTGGTTGAGAGTCCGCCTGCCGATGCAGGGGACGCGGGTTCGTGCCCCGGTCCGGGAAGATCCCACATGCCGCGGAGAGGCTGGGCCCGCGAGCCGTGGCCGCTGAGCCTGCGTGTCCGGAGCCTGTGCTCTGCAGCGGAAGAGGCCGCAACAGTGAGAGGCCCGCGTACCACAAAAAAAAGAAAAAAAAAAAAAAAAAAAGAAAAATTAATTTACACTTGCTTATAGGTATGAGACTATTTCCGGGAGGACACACAAGAAACTAGAAAAGTTGGTTGCCTACAGATAGGGCATTAGGTGGCTGAGGACAGGGATGGAATGGAGAATTACAACGGCCCGCCCTTTGGACTCTTTGAAGTCTTGAATCTTACAAATGTAGTGTCTATTAAGAAGGAGGAGGAGGGAATTCCCTGGTGGTCCAGTGGTTAGGACTCCACGTTCTCACTGCCGGGGCCCCAGGTCCGATCCCTGGTCAGGGAACTAAGGTCCCGCAAGCTGCGCGGCCACTGCCCCAAAAAAAAAAAAAAAAAAAAGAGGAGGAGAGGGAAGATGATAAAGGAGAAGTAGGATGTTTGAAGTGTAAGGGCAGCGGGCAGCTCACATGGGTCTGTGGCTCTGTTTTTGGAAAGGCTTCGGTGAGGACAAATAATGGTGGAGGTCCTTCATGTGCCTTCAGATTCCTACAGGATTCAATCATTTCACATGGGGATGCTCCTTGAGGAAGACAATAAACTTCCAGGAACCTGGACATGCAGGTTCCGAATCTCCACAGAGCCTAACCCCGTGCTGGACACACCAAAGTGGCTCTTAATTCTAGCCACCAGGTGTGCTGGTTCACCTGCCTCCCCTCATAATGGCCTCTGGAGTCTCCCCAACACAAACGCGGCATAAACAAGCTGAGGAACTGCTCTTCTCCTAGTTATGCCAGACTGCTCTCAGGGTCAGAGAAACATGCCTTTAGGAGAAGTGCTCTTTGTGGTTAAAATCACCGTCACAGGCGCCCAGAGGAGGCATCTACAAACTGAGGATTCACAATCCATCAGTGAGTTGTGAGATCAATTTAGTGGCTCCAGCTAGCCTTAAAAGAAGCAAAACAAAAAAGAACAGAATTTTTAAAAACTCAGAATGCATCACACACTAGTAAGGGTAAGTACTGCACTGTGCAAATGTTTAATTTCAAATATGTATATGCACAGCAGGTCATGAGGTGGAATGCATTTCTCAGTGCGGGTTGCAGCCCAAAGTGTTTGAAAACCAGTGGTCTAGAGAAGTAAGTGAGCACAACGACCACGGAGTCAAGCAAAGAGGGGTTCAACCCGACCTCTACAAGCCCCAGTCCCCTGCATGCCCACCCCACCGTCTCTCGTGGGTACAACGTGGACACTGGAAATGCATCATGGGATTGCTGTAAGGTGCTTAGTGCAGTGGTCAACATTCAGAAATTACTATCATTCAAGAATATTACTATCGCCACCAAGAAATAGTCCCTTCATCTTGTCAAGCCTCCTGGCCCACCAGCAGACCATGGACTTGGCCACCCTCAGAGGGCTCCTGACCAGCAACTTCTCCTCAGCTTCCCCTCTCAGGCCACCCAGGCAGCAGCTGGGTCCACAGCTCCCTGCTTCTTGACCATCAAAGGAGCCAGGTGATGGGAAAGGCACGTCTCAATTCAGCAGAGAACATTACTTTGCTCTAATGGGGACATTTGTTATCTTGGCCCCCTTTTGGCCTTGGTGCCAGGGAAATAGATGGTCCCCAGCCACTATAATTCCTTCCTGGGAGATTTAAAGAGGAAGACGATGAAGAGAAAGATGGCAGTTGATTTGTGGTTTGCAAGAATATATGATATGCATATCCCCATCCAAAATTAAGGGTGATGAATCAATGTCTCAGAGTGAAAGAAAGTGCTGCATACCTGGGCCTTTGAAGAAAAGACTTTCCTTCTACTGGTTCCCAGTTTCAGCCTTTGAACAATGCAGAGGGTTTGTTCTGAGTCCCTCCCGGTGAAAATCCCAAAGCCTACTTCCTTCCTTCTCTCACGCTTCCCAAACCAGCTGCCAACTCTGCGTGCCCACCCAGGGCACAAGGAAGGAGAGGGGGTTGTAGCAGCCAAGAGCCTGAGGATGTGGGGAAACCACCAGATGCTCCCTGTTGAATCAGGACCTCGCCCAATGCCTGTGGACCAGGGAGGACCGAAATGCCCTCTCAGTTAAGGGTGGCTTAGCTGGCAGAGCTGCATGTGGCCCATAGGATGTCCATGAGGGTCCACACTATGACCAGGTACCACATTACACTCACTGCCTTGTATCTAGCACTCACATAGCTTGGAGATGACTGCACATCCATAAATAGAGAGTTCCACCTTCTTTTCTTGTAACTCTAGAAATTCTTGTTTGCGTGGACCATCATTTATTTAACCAGTCCCTTACTGATGAAACATTGCTTCCTTTGCTCTTATTTCACATTCCCAGCCTCTGCAGGAATACTGGGGGAGGCGGGCAGAGCATAAAAAAGAGAATCCCCACGTGCCCAGGTCTCATGAGTATAACAGACTCTGGATGGAAAGGAGCTCCTTAGTGATATCTTCACGTGACTTAGCTCTAGAGAGTCCATAGTTCTTCCAGGGAGAAAAGCTCCAAGGGGCTGACGGAGGGGAGATTACTGTGTTCTATGAAGCTTGTCACCTTAATGGCCTGATGAGAGGTGGGTGACAGAGATAGATCAGGATATCGTAGATTACTTACTGGATTGCCATTATCATTAACAGCCTTAATAAGTCTATAATATACTGTACCTCGGCAGCAAGTGCCACTGTTAGACATGGAAATCAGGCCAGCAATTAGGAAGACAGACGGCAAGTCAGATCCACACAGAACACTTCTGACTTTGGAATTCAAGGTACTGGCTCAAGTACAAAATTTAGACTTGAGTTTTTAATCAAGCTTGTGTTTCTAGACCCTCATTCTCTTTTCGGTCCCTGTTCTCTCTTCCTCACCTCTCTGACCAATAACTGCTGGCTCCTCCTCCTTTCTCCTTCCTTGATGATAATACCACCCTTGATGTGCATGTCACTTTACATTTTCCCCAAGCATGTTGATGTGTATTTCTTCTTCACAGTAACTCTGTGGAGTTGGTAGGGGCAGGTATTCTCATCCTCATCTTATGGGTAGAAGGAGTTGAGACGTAGAGTTATTAAATAAAATGAAACTAGGACTAGGATCCAGGCAAGGCCCAGGACCAAATCTCAATCCTTATTTCGAACCCATTTCCAGTTCCACAATCACACACACACAGACACACACACCCACACTCACACTCACACACATTTACACTGACACACATCACACACATTCACATATACACTCTCTCACACTTAACACACTCTCACACACCATTACACACACACCATGACTGTCCTTCTGATCAGACTTTCCCTTTCCAACAGTATTAATTCCTAATTATTGAGATGAGGGACTCAAAGATCCTTCTCCTTATCCAACTCTCCCCAACTTTTCAGTGACAAAAAATATAGAACCTAGCTGTTTCTCATGGGGCCTTGGCCAAGGTCTCAGGGACTTTACTAAGAGCTGCTTCTCAGGCCTCTGTCTTCACACTCTTGACAGTGACACTGCTCAATGCTCCCGGTGATTCTTGGTGAGAAGCCTCCTCCACACAATGCTTTTCCTATCTTTCGGGCGGAATCAAAGCAGAAGCAAGTTTTGGGCCTCTGTGGTTCACTGCTCCCCAATCCTGCTCAAGAAGAGGAAATACTAATCCGGCTACTTGTGGGCAAGACCTCGCTGCACTAAGATAGTTGGCCCAGGCGGACTGCTTCCCCCAATCCCGTAACCTCAGTCTAATCATGAGCAAGCATCAGACAGACCCAAACTCAGGGAGAGTCTACAAACTATGAGACCAGTACTCTTCTAAAGTGTCATGGTCATGAAAAAAAAAAGAAGGACTGAAAAAGTATCACAGAGCCGAGCAGCCTAAAGAGACAGGACAACCCAGCGCCATGTGGGATCCTCGCTTGGCTCCTGGAAAGGACAGCAGGGGAAGAACTGGTGACATCTGAATCGAGTCTGTAATTCAGCTCATAGCCCTGTACCAATGCTCATTTCCCCCTTCTGACAAGGGTACTATGCATATGTAAGAGGATAACGTCAGGGGAAGCTGGGGGAAGCGTACATGGGAATTCTCTGTAGTATCATCGGAAGTTTTCTGTAAATCTAAAAGTATTCCAAAATAAAATGTTTCTTAAATAAAAGGCAGGCCCTGCCTAGGCTACCACAAAGCAGCGTGTTGTGTGTTCACTCAGGCTCATACAACTGATGGTTACATGTGACAAGAGCATGCCTAGAGCCCATGCGTCTGAGCCTCGCCTTGGGGGGTAACTGCTCATGGAGGGATGGAGGGTATGTGCTTCAGTGATATACTTGCTGGTACTATTTATTGGGGCACACATGCCAAGGCCTGAACTTTAAATAAATCAGTGCAGAGTTACAACCTTCCAAACCAATGACATGTTAAAAAAAGTGTGTGTATGTATATATACATACACATACATATGCATACACACACACACACACACACACACACACACACACACTGATGGCAGAAAAAGCTCTATTCTAGTGTCTGTGCAACATGAGTTAGCCTAGCAAAACAAATCAACACGTTGATTGTTTATATGTTGCTATTTGGCATATAACCCATTGGAGTTGTGTTTTTCTGTTAGAGCTATAAAAATAGTTTTTGAATAAAATTCAAACTGCTTCTGCAGAGAGAGACCTGGGTTCCCACAGAACAGTTTGAGAATCACTGGGGCGATTGTTTGATTCTATAGGTGTATGTCCTGACAGGCTTAACCAAGGTCACCCAACAAGCTGGGATGGGAACCCAGGTCTCCTGGCTTCCTGTCCTGGGCTCTCTGTACCACGGACAGCTCAAGGGCAAGCCCAGTGATGGAGCCCTGAGTCCACTGACAGCCTGGACCATGAGTCTGGAAGGATACAGTGGGCAGCTCTGAAGAGGGAGTGTTGGGCAGACAGTTTCCTAAGGAGGTCACCACAGTCAGCAGGAAGGTATCAGATGGTGGGGGACAGGCTGTGATGCCCCTGGTGAATGACAGCCCACCTGTGAGAGTGCGGAAGACAACTCCAGCCCTCCCCGGGGCACGGGACGAGAGGTGCTGACAGCTGAGCCCAGCTGCCCCATTGATGAGCCCTTGTTGAAGGACTGAGTTATCAGCTACGATATTACCTAAACAGAGAAAGGGGAAAACATGGAGGCTGGATTTTCAGGGTGCATCAGAGGCCGTGGGAGGATGGCCCTGACATTGTAAGAGGATGTTCCGGCACAGGCAGACAAAGGGCAACCACACTCCCAATTCTATTTTAAAAATTGAACAATTCCTAGATAAATATTCCAATTGATCCAAACAAACGCTCTGTAAGAGCTAAGTGTGATATAATACACACACGCATTCAAAATACATATCGATCTAAGCTTTAGTGGTCCTGTTCCTACAGCCCCAAGCCTCTCCTGGCAGACGACTCAGCAAACCTCAGAGCTTCCTGCTATGAGCAGCCAGTACGAGAGCCAGATCACCAGCCAGGGGATGATGCTGGATGCAAGATGTGGGTGCTGAAAGATTGCTGGGCCTGGGGGGCCCTGTTCTGGGGCCTCTGCTGCTTTTTAGCCGAGTACTCTCAGTTCAGTCTTTCACAGTCCCCACATACCTGTATCCTCCTCTTTTGAAGGAGGCCATCACTCTCCAATTCTAAGCCAGAACGCATCACTTCCCTATAAACCTTCTAGTGGTTTCCCCTTCAGTTAAAATAAAACCCAAGCTCCTGCCGCTGGCCTGCATGTCCCCAAAGGATCTGGCTGTTCCCTATCTTCTTCACCTCATTTTTATACTGCTTCCTCCCCCTATTCAGCCTCCAGCCTCCCAGGTCTTCTTCAAGTCCCCAGACGCACCTCCAGGCTGTGCATTAGCTGGGCCGCGACTAGAGCATGAGCCCCCCTCCCCCAGATCTTCCCACGGCTGCTCCTTCCTGCCATTCATACTCCACAGAGAAGCCTTCTCTCAGCACCATGCAGTTTGCATTTCTAGATGAACGTTATCCATGTCTAAGATTATCGCGTTTATTTATTTGTATTATCTGCCTCCCCGTCTTAGAATGTCAGCCCCTTATCTGTCCTGTTCAGGGCTGTATCTCCAGTGCCTAGAACAGTGCCTGGAATACAGTAGGTGCCCAATAAGTAGTTACTGTATGGATGAGTGAATGGATTCTTCCCTCACCTGACATGTCTCTGCCCTTGGATTTTTCCACATCAGAGATGTTCCCTAGATGCATCTTAGAGTCTGTTTGTCAAGAAGCAGAGGCGTTGATCTAAAAAATGCTTTGCTGAGTGTATCTCGGGCAGGGTGTTTCTGTTCCATTTTCTCCCTCTAATGCATGACAGCACAAACCACAGTCTACAACCCATCCTGAGACCACGCAGCTTCCCACCTGGGACTTTCACATCCACTGCACCTGGTTTACGAGCCAAACGCTGATCTTTTTCTTGTCCTTGGGTAAACTGTAACATTCATGTCAGATTGTTCTTCTGTCTTAGGAATTTCGGACTTAGAAGGATATTATTGAAAGGACAGCCCAAGGCTAAAAGGGATTCAGAATTCCCTACCTTGAATAGAGAACCTCAGCATCACAGACAGAAGTTTTTGGTTTAGTCTACTCAGTGCAGCCCTCATAAGCAGGCTTCACACACAGATTGTTGAGTTCCAAGTCCCCGGTATTTATGACCTAGGGCACGGGCACTGGCACCGCCATCTTTGCTCAGATCAGTAAGAATGAGAGAAAGACACTCCTTAAAAAGAAGAATAAAGTAGAGGGACTTGCCTTTCCAGATTTCAAGATTTATTATGCCGACCCATATCCTTGATACAGAAGTGGCATTTCAGGTCACTGGAAAAAGGATGAATGTACAATAAATGTTGTTAAGTCAAGTGACGATCCAAGGTAAGGAAGCGGAGGAGGAGGGAAAGATATGAATTCCTACTCAATCCAAAATAAAAAGCAATCCCAAGTGGATCAAAGACTTAAATATGAAAGACAAACATTAAAACATTTAGAAGATAATATAGGTGAGTATTTTTATAAGCTCAAGATAGGAAGGATTTCTTGAGAAACAAGAATAAAAGATTGATAAATGTTGGCAACTCTAAAATCAAGACCGGGCTTCCCTGATGGCACAGTGGTTAAGAATCTGCCTGCCAGTCTAGGGGACACAGGTTCAAGCCCTGGTCCAGGAAGATCTCACAGGCCGCGGAGCAACTAAGCCCGTGCGCCACAGCCTGCTCTCTAGAGCCCACAAGCCACAACTACTGAGCCTGCGTGCCACAACTACTGAAGCCTGCATGCCTAGAGCCTGTGCTCTGCAACAAGAGAAGCC
Organism: Kogia breviceps; assembly: GCF_026419965.1. Taxonomy (NCBI): domain Eukaryota; kingdom Metazoa; phylum Chordata; class Mammalia; order Artiodactyla; family Physeteridae; genus Kogia; species Kogia breviceps. The sequence continues at coordinate 20,324,678 of NC_081318.1, read as the reverse complement.
ACCATAATGAGAAGCCTGCACACTGCAACAAAGAGTAGCCCTCACTCGCCACAACTAGAGAAAGCCCGTGCACAGCCAAAAATAAATTAAATAATTAAATTTTTAAAAATAAGTAAATAAAATAAGATAAAATAAAATCAAGACCTTCTGTTCAAAAATTTAAAAAATTTTGAGTTATCAAAAGATAGCATTAAATAAGTAAGTACTAACTGGGAGAAAACATTTGAAAGATATTTAATCAGCCAAGGATTAGTATCCAGAACACAGAAATAAGTCTTACAAGTTTATTGAGAAAAAGACGATAACCCCAAAGAGAAAGAACAAAGGACATGAATAGGAATGTCACTAAAGGGGAAATATGGAAAAACAAAACACACATGACAAAACAATCAACATCATTAATGATCGGGAGAATGTAAATGAGGAGCACGATGAGAAGCCACACAATACTCACCAGATCGGCAAAAATTAAGAAACCTGAGGATAACAGGTGGTGGTGAGGATGTGGAGCAATGGGAAATCTGTTGTGGGAAGTAAACACTAATGCAATCATTTGGGGAAACAATAATGGAAACATCTGGAAAGTTAAAACTGTACCCACTGGGCTTTCCTGGTGGCGCAGTGGTTGAGAGTCTGCCTGCCGATGCAGGGGACGTGGGTTTGTGCCCCGGTCCGGGAGGATCCCACATGCCGCGGAGCGGCTGGGCCCGTGAGCCATGGCCGCTGGGCCTGCGCGTCTGGAGCCTGTGCTCTGCAACGGGAGAGGCCACAGCAGTGAGAGGCCCGTGTACCGCGAAACAAAAAAAACCAGAACAAACAAACAAAAAATTGTACCCACCCACAATCAGCGAGTGATTCTCCTCCAGGTATACACCCTAGAGAAATTCTTGCTTGTGTACAAGGTGTTTGCAACCATAATATTATAATCAAAAACCTGAAACAACCCAAATGTCCATTAGCAAGAAAGTGAATACATAAATTCCGGTATATTCACACAAATGGGATATTAAGTAGCAGTGAAAAATGAATGCCATACCCATGAGGATAATCTTAGAAACATATTGAATAAAAGGCAAGTCACAGAGGACTATAATCAATACATTTTTAAACTCAAAAGCAAACAGAATGAAACATATTGTTTAATAAGTCACAAAGATGAGGAGGTAAAACTATATTTTTAAAAATCCAGGGAATGGAAACATAAAATTGAAAATAGTTGTTATCTGGGACTTCCCTGGTGGTCCAGTGGTTAAGACTCCGTGCTCCCAATGCAGGGGGCCCAGGTTCGATTCCTGGTCAGGGAACTAGATCCCGCATGCCGCAACTAAAGATCCCACATGCCACAACTAAAGATCCCGCACGCCACAACTAAAGATCCCGCATGCCACAACTAAGACTCGGCACAGCCAAATAAATAAATATTAAAAAAAAAAAAAAGAAAATAGTGGTTATCTTTGTGGGACAGCAGGGGCCATGCACTCTTGGGGGGTAATGCATCCATGGTATTGGTAAAACACTGGTTCTTAATTTTGGTGGTGGCTTCACCAGTGTGTGTTTCATTGCCATGCTTTATTTATTGCTTTATTACATAGACACTACACATATTTTTGTATATATTAAATATTATATAATAAAAAATTAAAATATTAAGAAAGAAGGCTAGGAAAAGTCATCTGTGGTCCCAAATCTCATAATCTCCTATAAAATACATTTATTTGTCCTTTGGGAGCAGATTGAGACTGATTAAGGTCACATGGATTCGGCTGGTAAAATCACTGTTGCTCATTCATTCAACAGATATTAGGGAGCCTCCACCGTGTCTGCACTGGAGACTCATCACTGGGCAAGATAAACGTGGTCCTTGCTCTTGTTCTTCTGGACCTAAAATTCTAGCAGCTAACTCAGAGGCCTGCAGAGGTGAGATGCCTCATTTTCTTCCTCATTGAGCTAATGTCTTCCGAGAAGAGTCGGTGGACAGGAAGGAGGGCCAGTCTTGAAACGGGCCTTTAACACAATCTCTTCTGGCATCTAGAATCTGCCTCCCAGACAGTTTGTCATAAGACTTTCTTTGGCTACCAGGCTGTCCTCCAAAGTAACTAAAGCCTGTAGGCCTTTCTATACAGCTGCCTGATGTCGTGTGCTTGGAATTCGGATGCTGGCGCTACTGCTGAAATGTGAATGTAAATGGCTTGGAGCTGTGTTTTGCACAAGAGTTGGTGTGTGTCTTGTGTGCCCAGCCCTATTCCTCTCAACTACCTGGTGTGTTTAGGCAGCTCACCCCTAAACACCTGGCCTCCCTTGATGCATTGGGTCTCTCAGTCCCTGCCTGCCTGCCTCGCACTGTCAGAGTCCGAAGACGTACAGCTGGTCCTCCAGGAAGGGGAAGGATGGCTGAGGACTTCGCTCCACCACAAGCTCTGCTGTCAGACATGCCCCAGGTGCACTGACAGGACAGTCCCTCCTCTGTGCTGAGGAGAAAGAGTCCAGCCAACTCTCTAAGGACCATTACTTCCTCTTCAACCAGGAATCTCCATTTTCTTCCTGAGTCTCAAGATTTCCAGGAGTAGCACGAGAAAAGCTTACTTGTGTGTTTCTCATTCTGGTCTCTGGATAAATTCCCACTCATCTACAGAGAAAAAGAACCTGCTCTAAGCTCCACCTTTGCCTGAAAAGATGAGTTATTAATCAGACTAAGAGAAGGCTGAAGTATGGGAATGCCCAAGAAGAGGGTGGGAGAGGATCGATGCTCCGAGGAGAGGGGCTCGAAAGGGGTGGCAGACTCAGGGAGACCCCATGACAAGGAAGCCAGGCGTGAAGGGCATGGGGTGATCTTGCCTCTAGTGCTGTCCTAGAGGCCTTTCTGTGACCATGGAAATGTTCTGTATCTTTACCGTCCAATATGGTAGCCACGAGCCCCTTGTGTCTCTTGAGCAATTGAAATGTAGCTGCTGTGACCAAGAAACTAAGTTTCTAATTTTATTTGATTTTAATTCATTTAAATCTGGAGAGCCACATCTAGTTAGTGGCTATGTATCAATGCATTAGACAACAAGGCTCTAAAAATTTAACTAACAAAAAATTTTTTTTTAATTTAAAAAGATGAGGTGTCTTGGAGGGAGACCAGCACCACTGGGGGCTTCCAGCAAGTTCTGAGCCAAGTTCAGGGACTCTGTATGAGCAGAGCTTCAGCAGGCTATGATAATGGGAGTTTCTCCCTGAAAAACCAATCTCCTTTTCTAGGTACCAAGAGACAGGAGGTTAAAGACAGAGAAAAAGAAAGCCATCATTGTGTTGTTTATAATACCAACACATTGGAAATAATAGCAGATCAACCGAAGAAAGACTGATGGAAGCACAGAATGGAATATTATACAAACATTAAAAATCATGATTTAAGATAATTTTCATAATGTAAGTGAAAAAAGCAAAACATAAAAAAGGATACACACTACATGACTGAAATTTTATGGAGGAAAATACATTATATGTGTGTGTGTGTATGTGTCTATATATATGCATAGAAAAAAGCTTAGAATGAAATATACTAAAATATCAAGAGGAGTCATTTTCTGGGTGGTGAAATTATGAGTATTTTTACTTCCTTTTTTATACATTTTGTATTTTTCCAAATTTTATTTATTTTATCATTTATTTGTTTATTTATTATTTAATACCAAAAAACCTCTTTTTCAAAGCAGCTCTAAAGAGCTTTTAATAATGTGGAACATGCACTTTATAGATAAGCAAAAGAAAAGCAGGATATCATATAGGACATGTAGTTCTACTTAAACTATATAAACCAGGTGTACAGACCAGATTAGAATGGTTAGAGCACTCTGGTGAAAATATGCACTTTTATATTATATTACTCTTCTCTGTGGCCATCTCTTCTGCAATTATATGTGTATTATTTTCTAAAATAGGGGGAAAAACTCTAAATCATCTAGATGAGATTCCAGCCCCGAACACTGAAACAAGCATCATCGGGCCCTCCTCCCAACCCTGGGTAGACTTGAGTGATCCTCTCCCACGTCCCCTGCGGGACACAGTGGGGAGGCTCCAGCCCAGCGACCTCAGTGGCCTCATGGCACTCCCATGCCACAGAGGATGGCCACTCACTCACCCTCAGAGGCCGACCCTTTCTCCTCCGTCCCCCTCCCACGATCACAGAGGTTCATTGAAGGTGATCAATAAATATGAAAAACAATTGATTTTCTTCTCCCCTCCCCCACTCTTTCTCTGAATGATTCTGTCTGCCATGCTTAACGGGAATTACACAAGAAAGGAAGTGTTGCAGTTTCCCTAATGGGACACTGGGTTCCCTCTCCTCTCCACTCCCTCCTTCTGTACTTTCAGCGATTTCAAGATTGGCGGCAACCCTCTTTATCAGCTTGGCAGATGCTGTTGCCTCGTCTGCTTGGCTCACATGCATCCTGTGCTGGGCTCCCCCCTATCTGCTGCATCCCCCCTGCTACGATTCCAAAGCCAGCATCCCTCTTAGAGCCAACCAAAGCTCAGCTGCAGCTGCACTGACCTGTCCCAGGAGGACAGGAAACCATAGCAGCTGGCTTACCAGTCTCCACGGTGCACCCCAGAGCCTCAAGAAAGGAGATTTCTCAGATAGATTCCCATCTTAGCGAAGAATCTCCTTCCCTTCATCTCAAAACAGAGAAGTTCAGAGCTTTAAGTGGACCTGAGTCTAGTGGGAACCCCACCAAAGCACTCCACAGGGAAGCCTACTTCTCTACTGTAGACACAACCTTGGCACTTACACATTGAGCCTTCACTATTTTGACCCAGGAAGTCCCTCATCCAATGTGACTTGCAATTTTATTAAGGTGTGAATTTGAATTGTTTGTGCCATATGCTTAACATGGCCAGAGCAAAACTGAAATAAAAAATTGAATATTCATTTGGCAGGGAAACTGAGGCGCTAAGTGAGGAAGGTATTGGTACAACCAGCCCTTAAAGGGTCTGATTTCAGAATCATAGAGGGGTGCTCAGCATGGCTGGAACAGAGCCTACCTGAGTTCATAAGAATGTCACAGTTTCTTGATATAGCAGGCTCTCCCAACAATTTGGAAAACACACACACACACACACACACACACACACACGCACACGCACACGCAGAGTTTATTCATACCCTTAAACTACACTGCTTGCCCTTAAAGCTCTCCAGTCAGCATCATTGCCTTCTGTGGAATTCAAATTATTCCCATTGCATCCTAATCACCTGCTCTCACATCACGAAAATGGGGACCCTCTCGGTGAGCCTGCCTCTGGTGGACACCTAACCACTGCAGCCAGGTGGATCTCTCCTCATCCTGTTAACTCTCCCCTCTTTCTTCTTACTCCCGTCCACTTCAATCCATCCCCACACTTCCCTTCTTAACCCTTTTTTCCCACAATTTCCTGTTGTGCCCTATGTCTGTCTGTGACACTGATGAGTACTAATGACGTCTCCAGGAGGAAGGACACACGCCACATTGGGTCCAAAGCACAACCCACTTGTTCCAGGAGCAAGCCCAGTTGGGGTCCAGAGGAGGAACCCCTCCCATTCTGCATGAACAGTACCTACGGTAGGCTTCTGAATGGAGCAAACATCCCTTCTCTGTGTGTGTGCTTGGGACTAGACCCCTTCATGCTTGGCTCACCAACCAGGTAGTAGCAGGGAGGACACTGGTGTCCCAGATGGACGAGTCCTGCCCAGGCGTATGGAGGAGGGTTGAGTCAAGAGTAGGGAGAGGACAGATATCCAGGGAAGAAGCAGGAAGAGCCCAGTGCGAGTCGTTCTGTGAGATTCATTTCAGGGCACCAGTCCTCTGGCTGATGGTCTTAATCCCATCACTACACAGTGGGTCCCGCAGGCAAGGTTTAAATCTGTTAAGGCACAAGGGTCTTGGTGACACCTTAAGAGAGGTCAGTGTCTTACTCAGCTACGAAAGTGTCTCCACTTCCGGGAGGCTGTTTTTGATCTGGAGCAGGAGAACAGTGGGGACCCTGGCCAAGGAGAAGGGCCGAGAAGCACGATGGAAGAAAAAGGTCCAGCAGTGAGGAGGGCAGCCAAGAATCCAGCGCCGGCCTCTTTCTCCCCAGGATCAACCTCAGCCGCTTCCTCTTCCTCTTTGTTTTGTTTCGATTTCTTTTTTTCTCCTCCTCACCTCTCCTGCTCTGCATCTTTTCCATTTTCCATGGATTAGTCTCGACTTCAGTCATGGTGGCTACAGGTTTCCCAACCTGTCTGCCTCCATCCATTCACCTGGGCATGTGTCCCAAGGACTTCAGCGGACCATTTTCAAATCATGCTTCTTTCATAGCCTCCGTGCAGCATCTTGACTTCCCTCCTCCCTCCCTCCCTCTCTTCCTTCCTTCTTCTCCAGCAGCTCTCCCTCCATTCTTCTCTCCTTCTGTATTTATTAGGCACCTGTTCATATGCTAGGCACTGGGACAATAAAGATAAATAACACGGAAACTAATAACACAGAGCAACCCTCCCACCTTTCTCCTCTCGAACTACACTTCAAAAGCTAAGGCCACACTATTTTTTTAACTGAAGTATAGCTGATTTACTATATTGTGTTAGTTTTAGGTATACAGCAAAGTGATTCCGTTTTATTTACATATAAATAAATATTCTTTCCCATTATAGGTTATTACGAGGTATTGAATAGAGTTCCCTGTGCTATACAGTAAGTAGGTCCTTGTTGTTTATCTATTTTATATATAGTAGTGTGTATCTGCAAATCCCAAACTCCTAATTTATCCCTCCCCGCCTTCCCCTTCGGTAACCATAAGATTGTTTTCTATGTCTGAGAGTCTGTTTCTGTTTTGTAAATAAGTTCATTTGTATCATTTTTTTAGATTCCACATATAAGTGATATCATATGATATCTGATTTACTTCACTTAGTATGATAATCTCTAAGTCCATCCATGTTGCTGCAAATGGCATTATTTCATTCCTTTTTATGTAAGCCCACATGCTGAGCGCAGCAAACATACGAGTTTTCAATCTACTGCTTCCCCCGACCCTGGCTCTCCCTCCCCTCAGTGGATCTCGAGCAATTAAATAAGCTCCATGCCCTGGTTTCTCTACTGATACAACAGGAACAGTAGTAAAATAGAAAATCCTTTTTTTCTCTTCACAATCTTGAAGAGCAGCACCTTCATTTGTCTATAGTGCAATGATTTGCATCCCTCTAGGAACACATAGAAAACGAAGTGGTATTATTAAACACGCCAGTGAAAGATATTTCAAAATTCAGAGAATGTGCTTCTATTTTCTATATTAATGCTCTGGTAAATCTGCCCTAGAGATTGATTGCACTATAATAATATCTCAGTTTAAAGTAAACGGAATCCATTGTTCTACTTTAACGTAATAGAGTATTCAGATATATGTGTGATTTTTTGTTTTCTCTAATTCACAATTTGAAAAAGAGCTTTCAGTAAGAATTCCCCCCCAAAAGTTGCTATTTCTCCTAGAACTTCTATTGTCTAATAATTATCATATTACTCGAAAGCATGAGTTATATCAAGATAGATTATTTTTTAAGTTGTAGCATGTTGTACAAGAAAGAGCATTAGAATCAAGTCACGAGACCGAAGTTCAATGCCAACATTGCTATTTACTAATCCTGTGTCTCTTTCAGTCAAAGTTCTGTCAGTTGCCAGCACAGAAATCAAATATAAATGATCTTTATATTTTTTAGAAAGAATTCATTGGAAGGACATTGGGGTATTTCATGAAACTGAAGGAGGAAGTGAACAACAAGACACATGAAGAAAAGGCACAAGAGTGGCCCCAGGCAGACAGCATCAAGAGAGTGTGGCATTCCTTCTAATTGTGCTGCCCTTCGTGGACTTAATCTCAAGAACCCCTCAGGTTCTGTTTCAAATATCTGACTTTGAAGAAAGAGACTGATAAGCTCAGCTTTAGACCAGGATTGAGAGGTAGCTGTTTCTGAGACCTAACCCAGGAGGGACCCACCAGAATAGGACAGCAAGCCAGATGTGGCCCTGCAGGCCTCCCCCTATACTATAGCCATTCCCAGAAAAAGAGGGACATCAGTAGACTAGGAGTCATTCCCAGAGGCCTCTGCCAGAGTCTTTGGGTAAGTGACCCAATTCCTGGGCCTCCATTCCTTCTGTAAATTCAGAAGTTGGACTCTATTACTCCTAGGATCCCTTCTGCTTCTTTACCCTTTAGTTAACGGTGGTGGTTCCTAGTGCTTCTAGAAAACAGTAATGGGAAGCTTTAGACTGTTTTCAATATTTCTAAAAATGTAACAGAAACTGTTTGTTGGAGATAAGTCTGCCCAGGTCCCCTAAAAAATCATGTTTCAATTTATAACCTAGAATTATTTCAACAAGTGGGATAGCCATAGTCATATACAGATCAGAAGCTCTGATTGGTAGTTAATTTTGATTAACATGAGACAGGGAAATGATCATCCTTTAATCAATGTAAAGCCTGACTGAGAAAATGTCTCGTGAGTAAAAAGCATAGGCACCCTTAATCTATGCTGTGTAAGAGGAAACAATTTATTTGTGGGAAGTTGGAATAAATTTTCTCATCCACATCTACAGATACCTACAAGAGAACTGTGGAAAATAGAGAACTTATGGCTGCCCCTGCCTTGCCCCCAGAAGAAAAGCCATTGGTGTCAACATCCAAAGCAAGGAAGACGATGAACTTAGCAGGAGGCCTCTGAAAGAAGAACTTGATGTTTCATCTCAGGATAGTGGTCATAAATGCACTTACCCTCTTTTAAGGAACTCAGAAGGAGAACTTGAAACCTAATGGACTTGTAACTACTTCTCGGTGTGGACATTAACAATTAAAACATGTTAAGGTAACAGACAATCATAACATTCTTATGTCTTAAATATTTTGGATTAGTGTTGGCCTAAAAAATTATAGCTTCCTTTGAGAAACTAAACAACAGAAAAGAAGTTGATCTCTGCCTAGCACCAAGTTGGATGTGGGGAGACCTGGCTTCTAGTTAGGTCTACTCTTCCTATAACTAGTTCACCTCTCCCTCTGAGCTTCAGTTTCCTCCTCTGTAGACTGAGATGTTCAATATAAGGTCCTCTGAGATTCTTTCTAGCTCCATTTTCTGTGTTATTAAAATAGCATATGTTGCTTGAGCTCCTTCTATTAATTATGTATTATGTCCTTTAATCCCCAACAACATATCATTTTCATTCCAGTTTTATAAAAGAGGAAACTGACACATAGGGAGGTCAAGCTAGGGAGGAACGGGGTCAGAGGTCTGTATCCAGAAGGACGCTCATGGCCTTACAATCACGCAGACATGGGAAATTTCCCCACATCCCCTTCCTCCAGTTTCTGCAACACAATCTGAGCAGACGCTTGCATGTGCAGTTCTTTTCATCTTTCCCCCGACATCACCCCTAATCACCTAAGTTACTTGTCTCTAAATTGCCTGCAATTTGTCTTCATCTCTCAAGAACCAAAGAGATGACGGCAATATGTCTTCCAGGTGCAGTTTCCTTGGAGCCCCCCAAACGAGGAAGTAAACTTCTTTCATGGAAGTCCCTAGGAAGTCCCCTACAGAAGAGTATCAGCTCTGTCTGCTGTGGAAGGTGGGAAAACACAGAACTCAAAGAGAGCCAGAGCCCCAAAGGGGATAACTGCCTAACAGCTGAAGAGATTGGGAGACAGAACCCAGGCCAAAAGGTTAAAGAAACTGGACTTTGCTCACCTAAATGTAATAATACTGATAAACATTGGGAAACAATTCTCCATGGGGCTCCCACAATTTTGCATGTCTTGCAAGCAGTGTACAGACTGTTCTTTGCCCTAGACCACCTTTTCAAGAATGTTTGCATAGCAAACAGACCTGGAAGATATAGGGTCTCAGTCCAGAACAAAGGGCCGGCATGTTTACTGCCTATTATAAAAGATTTGGGTTCCCGAGGCTCAGGGTTCCTCTCCTACAGTGGAGCTCCCTGTGTGTACTAGTGTCATCTGACCATCTTCATTCCCACCGTGTGGGAATCAGCGTTCAGGGAGCCAACAAAAATATGCTAACAATGTGGCTACTGCCTTTACTGTGAGTAATCAAGTCTTTCATCTCTGATCCAGGAATCTCATGTCTTCTGTCAACTTGAAACAAAAACAGGCTAACTTACTATGTTGCCAGTAGAATAAAATCTCAGCCCTTCCACAATATTTGACATTAATATACTTGAGAACAAGTTTCAATAAAAAGAATGGTGTGTCTTCAAAGAGAGGTCAACAAACTTTATTTTTCCCTTCCTGAGAACCAAAGAATATTCTCTTAAATTGAAGGAAAGAGAATATGGATCCAGGCTTTTAGACCGTTAAATTTACTAATAGTTATATGGCTTGCTTAGGGCAATTCTGGACTGTCCTCTCCCAGAAGATTTTGAAGAACAGACTAGATATCTATCCATGTGATATACGTCAGGCCAAGAAACACGTGAATGCCAAGGCACAGGCAGGCACCAGCGTGGCCTTCGTAATGCTAGTAATGGCTTAAAAAGCAACTCTGTCCATGCATAGACTCTCAGCCTGGTTCTTTTTCCATATGAAATATCCACAACTTGTGAAGCTTTCTCCAGTGAATTAGCTCAGAGTTGGTCAACCTTAGCACAAAGTCCCCATGATTCCCATTACTCAGTTAGGACCCATGACCCAGTTTTCAGGACCCAGTTCTTAAACAAGTGCATCCTCCCTGGGGAAGGCTGGGGAGGCTGCTGGTGAACTCAGAAGATTGCCAGGGTAGGGAGGTGACCTCCAGGAACCAGAAGCTTGGATGGCTCTTATAGTCTTCACTTTACTCTATTTTCCTCACTTCTGTCCTCCCCAAAATGTCCTCCATGGGGATGGCTTGAAGAATAATTAGATAAGGGATTGGGCAGTCCTGATGATTCATTGTTTCCCAGATGCTGCTGGATAATGAAAAGGATGATAATGAGAGCACGGAGCCCTGAGCACCATAGAAGGTCTAACATGCTCACTTCCTTGCTAAGCACAGAGCTTCCAATGACCACAGCCTTATACACATCCTTTCTGATGAAGAACTCAAACATTTCATGTGAAATTTCCTACCCATGTCCACACCATTAGCACTACTTTACTTTTCTTTGAGACTTCTTCTCTTTCAAAGCACTGTTATCTCATGTGATTCAAATGAAACCCTACTGTCATGGCAAATATTATTAAACCCATCTTACAGATGAAGAAATTGAAGGTTATAGAGGTTGAAAGTGTTGCTTGAGGTCACAAGGTGGTTCTGGGGCAGAGCTGAAACTGGAGCCCAGCTGCCTGACTCTGGGTCCATGATCTTTTCTGCTCTGTCATGCGGGGAGGAGATGCAGGCAGCAGCCAGGGGTGAGATGTTGTTCCCATTTTACAGAAAGACAAGAATCAAGTGACTTGTCCAAGGTCACACATCATGGGAGTTGCAGTGGAACTGGAATTAGATACAAGGTCTCCAGAATCTGTGGTCCAGGTCCTTCCCAGTGACCACTTGGCCTTGCCAGGACAGATGGGAACTCATCTTCAAAGGGAAAGTCGTCTTAGAGAAGCTGAACATGTGCATCAGTGAGAGCCCCAAGTCTGGAAACCAGGGATCTTCAGGGGGATACTGGGCCTTGGTCTCTTGCAATGTAGGTTCCCACCTTTGCTACACTGTGGAGGCAAACACATGGGCTTTGGAGTCAGACCAAATAGAGTTTCAGTCCCAACTCTGCTATATGCTCTCTGTGAGAACTGGGACAAATGACAAGTTTCCTGGTCTTCAGCATCCTCTTCTGTAAGGTGGGATAATAACAACGACCATCTCATAGAGATACCATGAAGAAAGCAATCATGTGCACAGAGCGATAAAGAAGTTGGAGCTGGTACTATCAACCGCCAGGTGAGGAGCTGGCAGACAGCAAGAGGTTCCAAGAGGAAAGGAGAGGGAGGGCAAGTACGACTGAGGACAGAGACAGAGAAGCTTTCCCTAGGAGTCCTGAGTCCCAATGCCTAGAGCGTTCTATTTAGAGCAGGGAACAGGAATGCCGTCTCAGCCCTTTGGCCAGCCCTTGCTCCTGACTTACCAGACCGATCTGGCTCAGCTGTGAGGAAATCTACAGCTCTGGGAACTAGCCATGAGTCAACCTGGTCTCTCCCCTGCCTTTGCCCGTGGGGCAGGTTTCAGATTTGCAGCACCGCCCGGCACTATCTGGTAAGCTGCGGGGCTCTGAGCCCACTCCAGCCTCCATCACTAGATGAAAGGTGCCTTTCTCTGTTAGCTGGAGGCAGTGGGCTGATCCCGAGAGAGGCAGAAAGATGAGCCCACTGCAGTGGACACTCGTCTTACCAGGGTCCAAGACATGAAAGCATCCAACCATGTCAAAGAAGACTAGGGGAAAATGTTTGTTTACAGACACAGAAAACACGGTGTTGATCCTTCTTCAAATCACTCCAGCTCCTGCATCTAATGCACCATTTCTATGCCATTAGGAGCAAAAAAGCGGTGGAAAATACTGGTTTGGGGATCCTTCTGTTAGAAAAGGCTGGCTTAGAGCTGACAAGGTTTTACTATCTATCAGCAAGAGGAGCACAGTCCTTAGGTTTCTCCTCCTGCTGGCTGACCAGACGGAGAAGAACCCTGCAAAACACAGGGGTATCCAGCTCATCTGGACAGTCTTGAGCAACCTCCTTCAAACATGGGCTGCTGGCATAGGAGAGCCACCTTTTGGAGGTCAGTGCTGTGAACAGCACTGTGGAAGTGGACTGCACCTTCCAGAAGAACAAAGAGGAGATTTACACTAACCCAGCACACGTGGGCCTGACCACCCCGCACGCACATCACACACCAGCCTCCCAAATCGACAGCACCTCTCTTAGCTTTCCCCATCATCACTGTGTCTCAGTTGTCTCACTGGAGCCCCATCTGTCCACGTTCCTTCAGCAGCACTGTCCCGGATCACCAGTGTCCTCTACCCCACATCATTCATCACCTGGTCCACGCCCTGCTCTCTGAGCCTTCCTCTACGAGGCTCTTCACTCACAGAAGCCAGAACTAGAGAGCATCTCAGGATTTGTTTGCTCTGATTTCCTCATATTATAGACAGAGACACTGAGACCCAGAGAGGGAAAGTGACTTGTCCGTGGTTACCCAGCTAGACTGGAGAGAATCGGACCTAGAACCAAGCATGCTGGATACGAACAGCATTCTTTCCACCACAGCCCCACCTCCTCTGTGAAGTCCTCCTTCACGACGCGAAAATGGGGGCACTGGCTTCTGAAAACCCATACTTCCACCAAAGCCATCCCCTCTGCCCTGTCCTTAAGAAAAAAGTGAAGTATGGTGAATATTTGCCCATCCTACGATTCTAGAAGGAAAGCTTGAGACAACGAGAAGCCCTCTTTAAAGTACTGAGCTCAGCGCCCAGAACTGATGGGCCATTAGAAATAGAAGCTCGCCACCCATATATTTAAAGTCTTGCCGAGAAACTGGACAGGATCTCAAGGAAGTCATTCATATGCGTTAAGGGCTATAAAGTCAAGCTGAGGAGAGTTGAGTAAAGGAAAGACTTCTGGCTTTTAAGCTTCATGATTCTATGACTCCTGGATTGGCCTGGAGAATGGAAGTCAAGGGAGGCAAAATAAGACTCTCCTAACTGACCTCACGATTATGGAGAGTTATAGACAGAGATGGCCAGGTGACGATGAACCAAAAGGAAATAGGCTTCTCTTATATAAGGAAGATTCAGATCAGACACCCCTGAGAACTTCCAGACAGTAAAAGCAGTAAGGCAGGAAGTCAAGGAAGGACACAGGGCAGGGAAATCAGTTGCCTTGACCTCAAAGGCGCTCTTTCAGCCCAAGGGCGCCAAGATGAGTTGGTCCTATGAGGACAGTGCCAATGGCAAGAAGGGGAAAGTGATGAATGTTTGAGGGTCATCATGCAGTTGACTCTACAGTCCTGCTCACATGACCACACTGGGACCATGTCTCCCCTGAACAAGGTCCTCCAGCTCCATCCTGAAGAGATAAAATGACCATCAGATAGAGCATCTCCTCTTTCGAGCGTGACTTTACTGGAGGGAAGTACAGGTTTAGCGTTCCTTCCCATGATGGACTCATGAAGTCATGAATTTAACAGGGCGGAGTGGTCTATACCAATAAGATCCAGGCCCTCAGTGGAAGATTCGGGCACCTGGAGTGGCTTGTTTCCTGCACTGGCGGGGAGGGGGATGGTGTGCAGTCTCCCTGCTCGGGGTCCACGCTAATGAAAATAAGCCCGCACAGCTTCTTCTGAGCCCAAGAATTCGTTCAGAGCAATTTGGAGTCAATTGAATGAAAACGAATAAACAAACAGATATTGCCCTTTATGGCCAGCTGCTCTGAGGCCCCAGGCAGTGATTAGAGGCCCATGGTCCTTTTTATGCCCACGGCAAGAAGTCAGGTGAAATTTGGTCCAGTTAAGAGCTCTAAACGGAGGTGAGGTGGGGAGGAATAGGACAGGTAATTATATACTCTGGGTTAAATCCAGGGCGGTGGCCATGCCACCCAGACCTGAGAAATAATTAAATGATAGAGTAAAAGACTAAAACAGTGAGAGGCAGTGGTTGCTTTGTTAGGCCCATGGATACACAGGGATGGGAGGGAAAGCTGACTGCTACTCCTGGGAGACCTTGTCTGCCGTTGGACTCCGTTCTAACACTGATTCACTCTCCTTAAGCAGCAGGGAAAACAAGTGTGTCACACAGACACACACATACACACTCACACACACACTTCCCTGAGATGGCATTTACCCTCTGCCACCATAGCTGGGAAGGAGACAATGACACTGAGGGTGTCTCTGGAGTTTGATGTGTTTCCTCTAAAACCCAGACCAAGTCCACACTTTTCACTGCTTTGTAGTAGGGGCGCTGAAGCTACGCGAATGCGTACAGTGTGGTTCCTGATCTCAAGAACTTCAAGTCTTATAATAGAGATGGCATGTAGACAGCATGTCGGAGGAGGGTATGGGGTGTTACACGGACAAAGAAGAGGGGCACCTAATTCAGCCGCAGGACAAGTAGGGGCTGAATTGTGTCACGGGAGTTAAGTCTTGAAAGGCAAGGTCCAGGAATTAGCCCAGAAAAGAACACGGCTGCACTGATTGTTCTGGGCAGAGAAAACGACACAAGCAAAAGCATGGAGGTGGGAAAATCTGTGGCTCATCTGGAGAATAACTGTTGGCCCAGGATTAATTCAGGTATAAGGTACAGGGCAGAGACATTCGAAAGATGAAGTCAACAGTTCCCAGACACCATGCTGGAAAACACAGACTTTATCCAATAAATAATGAGTACCACTCAAGCATTTCAAACCGGGGGGAGGGGGGAGGCAGTAAGAGGTGGGATGTAGCCAGTTTGAAATTTTGGGAGAATGGATCTGAGGGAGAAAGCCCGGAGGCAAAGAGACGAGTTACAAAGCTACGGCAAAATTCCTGTCCGGACGAGATGGGATGGAGATCTGACCCCAAGGAGCTGACTCTAGGGTAGAGAGAAGGGGAAGGACTGGGGAAATCCTCAGGAGAGCAAGCTGGTGCTTGATTGGATGCAGGTCATGACAGTCTCAAAAACAAGGATGGCTACCAGATTTCTGTCCTGGGTGAGACTAGGTGGGGATGACCAGGAGGAAGAAAAGACCTGGGAAAGAACATGGGTTCCATTTGGCCCCATGAAGTCCAAGGGCTTCCGCGGGATCGGGGGCTGGGGCTCGTGGAGAAGTGTCCAGGAAACGTTAGGTCCAAGTCCCAGTTCTCCATCACCATGTTGCTTGGTCACTTAGGGGAAGGCATTTAACCTCCTTGTGCCTCAGTTTCCCTATATGTAAACCGGAATACTCACTTTCTACAACACCCCTCTGGAAATAGATTGTGAAAGCCAAATAGGAATGTGTAATTCAGGCACTTTGGAAATAAAGCTGCTATATAAACATAAAGGATTTAAACAATCTCTGCATTGGGCATTCTAATGTTTCCTATGGCTACAAAATGATTTCAAATGACAAAACCATTTTGTGGTAAGTCTGCTCTCTGTGACTTTTAAAATGCGTTTGAAACATATACAAGTCGACAAGTGTGATTTGCTTGCCTTTAACTCTTTTCCCCTTTGGTGCCGTCAAGGGGCAGGGCGACACATCGTAGCGTGTGTGCACCTGAGGGGACCTCAGAGGCCACGTGGTCCACTGCCCTCATTTCACAGACGAGGACACCAGGGCCAGGGAGAGGAAGTGGTCCACTAGAAGAACACAGCAAAGCTAGGATCAGCATCCAGGCCACCCAGGCTTCACCGGCGCCCTCTGAAACCACGGCGGAGCCCTGCTCGGTGGTAACGCCACAGCCAAGGCCACCCACCTCAGCCCACTGGGCCTCCTGTGGCCACTGCTCTTCTAACTGAAGAAAGAGCCATCGGGATCAGGGTTGCCAAGCTCTCTGAAGCTCCAGGGAGTTAGAAATAAATACAGAAGGCCCACATTAATGAGTCTCTTCATTTCAAGCCCAGAACATTTTCTAGATTTAAATAATGCAAGACTGAATATGGATGGAATGGGTGGCGGGGAGCAGCGGGGTGGGGGCGGGTGGGGGGATGGAGAACCGAGAGCATTCAGTCAGAGCACTCCGGCCAGGGTAGGGGGAGAAAGGCAACAGGGGGAGCACAGAAGACCAGATAAAAGAGGTTTCAGGTGGGAAGGGCTGGGGCTGGGTGCCAGGAAGACGAGGCTGACCTGGGAGAGGCAGAGCCCACAGCCCCCCGCGGTGTGCGCCACAGGACCGTCAGAGGGCACCTGGCAAGGCAGGTGGAGGGACCCTCATCCTCTGGGGCCGGGACTCAATGTGAGCGCGTGGACCCTTCCATCCTCTCGGTGCAGCCCCACGCACATGGGGGTTCCCCACCGGCAGGCCATAAACCCAGCTCCCGGGAGAGGATTCTCCCGAAAGTGACTGCACGTGACATCAGTGTGGGAAGCAGCACGTACCACAGGGGCCTCTTGGAGATCCACGTGCACACTTGTATTTTAGGATCCGAGAAGCCCCGCTGCAGGCAGACCTGTTTAAGTTGGCTCATACAGTGTCTCGAAGCCACCTGACCACGGAGCCCCTTCCCCACAGACCTGACCCAGCCCTGGCACTCCCCCCTCCCCCGTCCTCAGTGGCCTCCTTCCTGAAATGACCCGGCACCTGCCTTTTCTGCACTGGGGCCCCAGGGCATTTAATAAGGAGTGACATTGTTTCAACCTGTTTTGTCAAATCATAGGCCACCCTGATGACTCAAAGTGAAAAGTCTGGATTTCTGGTGAGGGTTCAGATCAGAATTCACTTGAATTCAGTGCAGCAAGTGCCTCCTGAAGACTAAGTTCTCAGCACTGCGTGGACACGCGACAATGACAAGAGCGGAGCCTCTGACGGACCACGGTCTAGGGGAGCAGACCAGGCTCCGAACCCAAATCAGCAGCTTCGATGTCCGGGGGTGGTTCAAGCGGTAGGTGCAAACGTTGGGCTCGGAGAAGAGAGAGGAGACAGGAGGCCTTCTTGCAGAGGCCAGAGGTGAGGTTTACAAGGGCCAAGAAGAGAGGGGGACAGTCCAGATGTGGAGAGGAACGGTGGGGGGGTAGGGAAGCTGGATGGCTCGGCGTGGGTTCCACGTGGGCTGAGCAGACGCAGGGAGCTTGTGCACAGGCATGCGATGATGTCCACAAGAGCCTGGACCCGCTGGCACCTGGAGGTGGTGGAGTCCCTCGGCCTCAGGGACTAGAGCCTGACAAGGATACCCGTTCCTTTGGATTACGCCAAAAAGCAACTACGTGTGGATGCAGGGAGAGGCCTCCCTCCTGCTCTTGGGAGTCTCTGATTCTAAGGCAGCTTCTAGAAGGAGAACTGCTCGAGTGAAATCACTCATAACGTGTTTATAAGGGAAGACAGAGTGACCCAGTACCCCGGGCCATCCCCTGCAAACAGAACGGCTTCTCAAACCTGCCCCTTGGAGGCAGTCACCTCTGCTTGTTAACAAAATCACACAAGCATCAAGGCTCGGTTTCTTCCCCACAGAGCCTTCGCCCAGAGACGATCTGGAAGTTTGTCACCGTACAGAGGGGACCGGCTGCTCCCACGGTGAAGGCATTTCAGATGCAACTTGACCATGAGTCCGGCTGACCACGCCCCACCAGCCCAGGTCACATGACCCAATGGCCTTTCTCCATCCTCCCTCAGGGGACTGCATCTTCTGGCCCACCCCGCCGGGCTGTATCTCATCTCCCACTTCCTACCACTGAACGCTGGTTCCCTCATTAGTTGGCCTCCTCCCCATCCACAGGTCTTTATCACAGTAACTACGGAGTCAGTCCTCTGACAAGAAGGAAATGAGCAATTAAAGGCTTTTGTCTCTGCTGGGCACCCGGGCTGACATCATCCTGCATTCCCCATGGGCCAGGCGCATGGTTAACCCCCTTCTCTCCCTGCTGCCAGTCAGGAAGTCAGGAAGTCAAGCCAGGATCACACGGACGAACAGAGTAATATGAGGTGCAGCTCCCACGTCCAGAGAGGTCGGGGCTCAGGGCACACCACAAGGCGGAGGAAGTGTGCTGGAAAGCCCGGGATCTACAGAGAGGCCCGGAGGATCGCTGAGGTCACTGGGGCAGCTCACTACCCATCCTCAGCCAGGCCCGGCTCCAGGGCCACCACCTCGCCTGGATTCTCGCACCAGGGAGCAGACTGCCAGGCTGCAGCCAGTGGCCGCTGCTGCTCTCTGCTGCCCCATCCCCACCGCACGACGCGCCTGGAACCCACCCGACCCAGTGCGAGGCCTGCTTAGTGCCGAGAAGACAGAAGCAAGATGGAAGACCGAATGGATGTTGGCTGTTGCCATGGCTCCAAAATAATCACCAGATCTTAGAAGCTGTCATAAATACTGTTACGGAGTACCTACCGCGTGCTGGGCAGTGAGGATAGAGCAGAATACAGGACAGACCCTGTCCCTGTCCGAGCCCCTGTCCTCAGGGAGCCTCCAGTTTACCAAGGAGGACTGACAGAGGAGCAGCCAGCACAAGGGTGCTCAGTGCTCCCATGGAGAGGGTAGGGGGCCAGGAGACGCTCTAGTAGGGGCACCCAATCTAGTGTCAAGTGCCAGAGACAGCTTCCTGCAGAAAGTGAGGTTTGGGTTAAAATCAGAAAGATGGGCAAAAGTTAGCTATGGAAAGTGGGTGATGGGGTTGATGTGTGAAAAGGCCCCAGACTGGGAAAGAAGATGGCCTGTTTGGGGAACTGCCAGGGCCCAGTGAGACTAGAATGTAGCAGACGAGGCCAGAGACGAAGGCACAGAAGCTGTGCTACCCAACCTCCCTTCCCCTGCCCTGCCCACCTCAAAGACACCCATGGAGAAGGCCCTTGTGGGGCATCCCAGGAGATTGTCATCCAGCTTCTGCTAAAACCCTCCCGGTGAGGGAAGTACCCTGTGGTCCACTTTCATACCACTGACGTTGGCGGAAACTTCTTCCTTAAATTAAGGTTCAATCTGCATCAGGGTGGTGAAGGGGAAAGAACACTGGGCTTTGAATTCAGACAGACGAGATTCATATCCTATCTTAGCCACTTGCCAGCATTATGAGCACATCCAAGTTACCGTAACCTCTCCAAGCTTGTGTTTCCTCATCTGTGAAATGGTGAAATACTGTTTACCTTATAGAGCTGCTGGGAGGATTAAATCAAAGAGTGAGTGTACCGTGCCTCGCCCAGAGCTCCACAAGCATCAGACGTCTTTTCTTAGCCATTGGCCCTCCCTTCTCCCTCTGAAATATGTAGCATTCATTCGAGGGGATGACCCTTCATATTTTTTAAGCTTTCTTAAATCCCATCATTCCCAGTTCCTTGGACCATTTCCCCATATCACATGGTTTCTAAAGCCTTTACCATATGGCTGCCTATAGGAGGTGAAGGAAGAGGGTGTCAGAGCCAATTAGAACAGAGCTCAGGATAATTACATCCCTAAATGTCAGCTACATGAGGGTAGGGTTTGTCTGTCTTGTTCATCGCTCTCTCCCCAGCACCCAGCACAATGTCCAGCACACAGTAAGCACTCAATATATACTTGCTGAGTTAATGATTGAAGTCTGGGCATAAATCTTCTATCAATGCAACCTAAGGTGTTCTGCATTTCAAAAGAATCTGTGTCATTCTCCTGACTCATATCAGGCTAACAGACAATGAGAACCCCAGGACGTTCACACATAAGCTGCTATTACATTGAGCCTCCCTCATCCTGCCCTCCTTTAGTTCATTTTTCAACTAAAGGCAGGACACTTTGATTTATCCCTCCTACTTTTTAATCTTGTTAGATTCAGTCCATTGTTCTGGCCTGCCCAGACTCTTTTTTAATCTTCTCTGTCATCCAACATATTAGCTCTCCCATCTAGCTTTCTCCATCTATCAATTTGTTAATCATGTCTCTTATGTCTTCATGTATCTAAGGATAAAATGTCACAGAAGACAGACACATTGTATGGTTCTTTAGGGAAATAAATGGACAAGCCTCCCATGACCCAGCCCTGGGGACTTCCCAGTTGACATGGGTTCATCAATCAACACGTCTCGAAGACAACCAGTGAGGAAGCCACCATCCAGCCCACGTTACTCTATTTTGTCCACAATGACACTACAAGAGGCACTGTCAAATCCCTGGCCCTAATAAAACCCTTGGTGTATCAGTAACTGTCATGGTGGGGGGCTACCTAGTGCCACGTCTACTGCAAGCTATCTCAGTTAACCCTCACAACAATGCCACAAGGCGGTGTTGTGCAGGGCAGGGTAGTGGCTGAGCAAGCCAGGCTGTCTGCGTTTGAGTCCTGACGCTGCACTTGCTCGCCAGGCAATCTCAGACAGTGGATTCGTCAGGGTGGGTCATCTGCTACAATGAATTACTCCAAAATCTCAATGGCTTAACACCATAAAGGCTTACTTCTTTTTTAAAAAAATATTTATTTATTTTGGCTGCACCGGGTCTTAGTTGCGGCATGCATGTGGGATCTAGTTCCCCGACCAGGGATCGAACCCCAGCCCCCTATGTTGGGAGAGTGGAGTCTTACCCACTGGACCACCAGGGAAGTCCCACACGTTTATTTCTTGCTCATATTGCAGTCCAATCTTATAGGTGGCCTTCCATGGGATAGTGTGGGGATCCAGGCTCCCGGCATCTAGTGGCTCCTCCTCAGAGGCCTCCACCGGGTCTTCTCCGTTCAGCCAACGAAAGCACAAAGAGAGGGTGGGGAATTCCAAAGCACGTATAGTTCTGACATATGTCACTCGGCCACACTCTAGTCACATGACCAATCTCAATACACAGGAGGCTGGGAAATATCAAGGAGATGTTACAGGTGGAAAATGGTCTGTCCCCCTTACTCATCTGTGTCATTGACATTATAATATTCCCTGTAGTACTCAGGGCTCTTGAGAAACAGAGCCAACAGGAGATGATATCGATGGTTAGTTATAGATAGAGATAGAGACAGAGATGTAGATGATAGATGATTGATAGATAGATAGATAGATAGATAGATAGATAGATAGATAGATACTTTAAGGAATTGCTCATGCGATTATAGGCAAGTCTTATTCTGCAGGGCTGGCTGGCAAGCTGGAAATTCTGGCCAGAGTTGATGTTGCAGACTTGAGTCCAAGGGCAGTCTGGAGGCACAGTCCCTTCCTCTTCAGGGATCTCAGTCTTTTTTCTTAACTGACTGGACGAGGCCCACCCATATTATGGAGGGTAATCTGCTTTACGCAAAGTCTACTGATTTAAATGTTCATCTAAAAGATCTAAAAAATACCTTCACAGCAACATCTAGACTGGTGTCTGACCAAACAACTAAGCACCATAGCCTAGCCAAGTTGACACATAAAATGAACCATTACAATGTTATTGGGAGAATTAAATAAGCTAGGCCTGTCAACTACATATAACTTCAGTTAGGCCAGTTCCTGATCTGTAATAATCAACACTCAGCAAACACTTGCAATTATCATGGCCCTATTATACAGATGAGGAAATCAGGGCTCATACAAGTAAAGTAACTTGCTGAAGACCACCGCTGCCAGACTCCAGAGCCAATTTCCCCTTCATTCCTCCCCACAGCTCCTTGGGATTAGTTCGTCATGAGCAGCTGCAGCCTCTGGACAGGGGTGAGGACAGAGGGTAAGTCTGGGGAGCGAGACAGTTGGAGGGCAGGACACACGCAGGCAGGGCGCCCAACATGTGAGCATGCTGTGAGGGCTGGCTCGGGAATACATGCAAACTAAAATAGAAGTGCACCTGGGACAAGACAGTGCAGATGTGATAGCAGAGACAGAGCTGGTTCCTTGCTGGAGGAGATGCCCGGAGTAACAGAGTTCTTTCCTGTGAACACATATACCTCCAGTTCACTAGTATAAGTCTACGTCGGTGCATTCTGACCTGGAAGGTTCCTAGTGGTGAGGCTGGACCTGCTCACAACGTCCACTCTGCCATGAGAGGAGGCTGTCCTTCGAGCACTGATCAAGAGTCAGCTGGTTGGAGGATGGTAAAGGTGAGCCTGAGGCTCCAGGTTCAGTTCCTAGGCCAGTCACAACACAAGCCCACAGACACTCGGCTGGCCAGTGGCCCACAAACGCATGTGGGTGACTGTAGGATGAGGACCCAGCAACACAGTGTGACTGGGGGTACACCAACCTTCTCTGCAAGGCAGCAACCGAACCCCCATCTTGGGGCAGAAGCCCAGAAAGCAGAGAACTGTGGATGGGAGTTTGAGGCTCATGCTGTTCCCTGCTCCCTGCTCCCTACTGAGCTCTTATCCAAGCTAAGCCATTGTCACCATCTCTGGATGCTCCCTCCAGCTGAAATGAGCCCTGGACCACAAATGAAAAGTCTTGGATCCGGGTCATGACACAGGGGAATCACTGACTCATCTTGAGCCCCAGTTTTTCCCTCTGTAATATGGGTCTAATTTCCACTAGTCCAACCAGCTACACACTACCCAGTTTCAACGTCTTTGAAAATGCTTTGAAACCCATAAAGCACTGTACAAATGTAGAGCGTTATCACCGGCTTACTAGTTTGAGGAAACAGCTCAAGATAACTCCCATTCAACAGGCCTCTCCCCCCATCCCAGCTGGTACAGACTTTGGCAGTGATGCTCACAGATACGGTTTCCACAGTGTTGTCTGCCCGTGGCCATGGCACCCAAGGCTGTGAATGCAGATTGCATCTGGTGCCATCCTGGTCACCAGGCACTTCAGCCAAATGCAAGGAATCTGAAGAGCAAGGCTTCAATTTATGCATACTGTGGTGGGCAAAAGGTGTCCTCCTCCCAAAGACGTCCACATGCTACCAGAACTGGAGAATATGTCACCTCACATGGCAAAAGGGACTTTACAGATGTAATTCAGCTTAAGGCCCTTGGGATGGGGATTGTAACCTTGACCACCCAGGTGGACCCAGTCTAACCATCCAAGCCCTTAAAAGTGGAGAACCTCCCCTGGCTGTGCTCAGAGGGAGACGTGACCATATAATAAGGGTCAGAGAGATGCAATGACATCAGCTTTGAAGATGGAGGAAGGGGGCCAAGAGTAAAGCAATGGGGGTGCCTCTAGAAGCTGGAGAAAGCAAGGAGGCATATTCCCCCACCTAGAGCCTCCAGAAAGGAATGCAGCCCCGCCCACACCTTGAACTTAGTCTGGGGAGACCCATGTCAGACTTGTGGCTTAAAAATGTAAGACAACAAATGTGTATAGTTTTAAGCCCCTAAGTGTGCAGTAATTTGTTACAGCAGCAATAGGAAACTAGTACACATGCCAAGAGGAAGACGGAAGAAGCAGCTCATGTGACCCGGAGTAAAGGTCGAGAAGTGAATAGAAATGAGAGTCCTAGACAAACCCTTAGCCTGCCTCTTCTACCCTTCCTCCTTTCTTTAAGTCATCACTATCTAATCTTGAAGAATTCAGGAAGGTGTGGGGGGGCAGGGAGTGATGGGAAAGTAGTTTCCAGATCGGAATTTAGAATTTATATCCACATCTGGGCTGGACCTACCTTCATGATCTCAATGTGTTTCTGGGTTTTTGTGTGTGAACTCGAAAGGGGACTATGAATGTCTATGAATACATCCATCTTTATTCTAGGAACGGAGAGCCTTCCTTCTTGGCCTCCTCCTTCCTCCCTCCCTCCTTCCAGCATCCACCCGGGGACAGTCCCACCACCACGGCCTCTCCCCACTGCCTCCTTCCCAGCCCAGCCAGAGCCAGCAGCCATCCATCCTCAGCTCTTAGTCATCTCCGTACCGCGGTGAACGCCATCATTAGGAGCCTTTCATTATCAGTGGCTTGCACACAGCTGATGTTGATTTGATAGAATCCAATTTAGCATCCACTCTGGGCCCTGCTCCATACGCATTTGGGTTTAGCATGTAGAGGCAGTTGGATGCTGTCTTGATGGCCTTTTAAGTGGCTGAGAAAATTGCTGGCATGGCAATTTGGTGGCGGGCAGGCTCCTGGCGGGTGGGGCTGGAGGAAGCGGGGAAGGAGCAGAAGACCAAGGCGGCATTTCAGCCCGTGTCTGTAAAAGGCAGCTAAGTGTTTGGGAATCATGCACTTAAAGTGAAGAGAGAACAGACAACACCACCAGGGTGTCTGAGGGACTCCACTGGGTGAGACTTCACCGTGGTGCCTCCTTCCGATGGGCACAGCACTGCCCTCAAAATCAGTCACAATGCTCGTCACCCTGCACTCGTGACGGCACGTCACCATTCACAGAGTGCTCTCCCACGTCAGCTCGTTCTTACGTTGCGCCCCCAAAGAACTCTCAGGCTGACTCCTGAGGATGCTATTATCCCTGTCCTGCAGACACAAAACCAAGGCTCAGGAGCAGATGCCTGAGATGGGAACGGAGGGGCTGGTGGCCAAGAAAGGGTAGGGTTCAAGACACAGGGGAAATGATTGCAAAAATGCAAGAGTGGGCAGCAGCTTCCTTGACTCCATTCCTTGGTTCCCCCAGTGACTCACTGAGTCTCACCTCTCTGTCCTTGACTCAAAGGGGAGCCCTTTCCCCACTTCCTTCCTTAGGGACCACCTGAGGGTGAATGGGAGGTCAGGTGCTGGCGGTTCCTTGCAGAATGGATAAGTTCCTAGAGTGCAGTAGTGTGCTGGTACATGCTTAACCTCTGGCTCTCCAAAGAAAAAAAGCCCTGGTTCACACCACCTGCCCTGCCACCTGGCGTCAATACTCGCACCATGCCAATTTCAAGACGTCAGCAAATGCAGACATGGGAAGGGGTGTCCGCCGTGTACTCTGTGGGTGTGGATGGGCTCAACCACACCAGTGCTAGTGAGTCGTGATGTTATTCTGAATTTGTGCCCGTTTTACAGCTGAACACACTGAGGCCCATCAGTTCTGAAACTAACACCTTGCCCCCCTCATCTGGCCACGGAACGCCAAGGATGCAACGCCTCCCTCACGTGGAAGGTCATGCTGGAAAGTCTGAGAGTCCGGCGCAGGCCAGATTCAGGAACTTGACAGACAGGCAGCCCTAGCCTCTTCCCCGCCCATGGCCCAGAGGCCACGTTTCGAGTGCCTTCTCCCGGGGCAGGGCCAGGTGCAGGGGAGGACGGCAGAGAGTCCTCCCAGCGCAGTCTGATTCTCTTTCAGGATGCTGAATGCCTGCGAAGCCTTTCTCTTTTCCCTTCCACCTGGCTCCTTTCTCTCTCCTCCTAGTTTGAGACCTCAGAAAATCACTGCCTTGAAATCTTCCTCCTGAGGTGCTGTGCGTGTGTCTCAGAGCCAGGCTCTACTCTCCTCTGATGGGTGCTAGGCGTTTCGCCCCGAGGCCACAGCCGGCTTTAGGGGGATGCCGCAGCAGCCCAGGCCCCACGTCACATGCTTGGCTTGCCTCGGATTTCAGCGCCTGTAGCCGTGGAGAGTTCAAGGTGAGCTCAGACTCACCCCACACTGACCTGTCCTACCTCAGGACCACGGTCCAGCTGGCCTCTTTCTGCCCCCAGGGCCTTGATCAGAAGCAGCAGCAGCCTGACACCCAGGGGAGTTTATGTCCCCGGGGTAACTCTCAACCAATGGGACAGGCTCTGGGGAAAATGCCCCGGCCTCCCAGTCCTCGGGCACGTGACTCCCGAGTCTATAAGAAGCTGCTCAGGGGGCCCCAGCAGCACAGAACACCAGGGCCTCCCTTCTCTCTGCAGCCTCCTGCTTCCGGGGATAACCTTCCAAAGAAACCACTTGCATCCAACTCCTGTCCTGAGCACTGTTTTTTTGCAAAGAGAACCACTAACCCTCTGAGGTGGGTACCGCTTACACCCCCATTTTGCAGATGAGGAAACTGAGGTTGTGTCTGCCTGACTTGGGCTAGACAAGTTCAAGAGTGATTGTCTACCTATCCAGACTGCCCATAAGGACGGTTGTTCTTGGGGATACAGCTCACATTCACTGGGATGGCCAGCACCATGCCTGCAAGCTGGAATGTCAAGTGGCCCAAAAAGAGGCACCTTGGACACAGGGAACACCCCATGGGCAATGGTTCTCTCTGTTTATCCTTGAACTGTTCTCTTTGGAAAGAAAACCTCTCAATGTTTGACCTCATTTTTGTTTTGCTTTTGTGTATATCTATATATGTGTGTGTGTATATATATATATGCATGGATATAAATACATATGTAAATATATGTGTGTATAAATATATTAATAAACATAGGTATATACATACATGTATATATGTGTGTGTGTGTATATATCTATAATATATATACACACAGTCAAAAGGTTGGAAAGAAATTCATCAAAATCAGTAGTTATTCCTGGACAGTGGCAGATGACATTTCTATTTTGTGTGTGCTTTTCTGTCTCTTCTAATTTTTTCCACAATGAAATATTGTGCAAAGAGGCAAAGGCACTTTTTTTTTTTTTTTAAAAAAGATCAAACCTCTTTGAAGGAATCTGCTGTTAACTCGAAACACTGACTGATTGCAGGGCCCCGGGAGGCACGGTAAACTCCATTTCTAGCAACAAGTTTCGTCACTTCCCAGAAACCCACACAGTGCAGAGGGACAAGGACAGAGAAAACACAAAAGGTAAAAAAAAAGTGGAGGAAGGGAGGATTTAATAGTCAGACTAAGTGCCTTCCCTGGGGCACAGAGATGCCCTGGGGTGGGGAAGGGGGCTTGAAGAAGAGAGAGGGACCCCGCTTCCTGTCCGTGGCAGGGGCAGTGTCCACCAGTTGTGCAACATGATGATTTGAGGATAGAAAGGGTTTGAACAGGATGCCAATGAAGGGCTCCAGAGGGAATGGGCAAGATCTTGGCCTTCACACACAACAGTAAACACATCAGACAACACCCATCAGCATCCCATTTTGGGGGGGACTGCCATTCACCTTGGAACACCGAGAAGAGAAGCATTTGTCCCAGGTCGGCCAACACTCCCCTTTGCTCATTCGCTCCACGAATTTGGACTGAGCGCCCCTGTTCCCCGCATCGCGCTGTAAGCTCCATGAGTTCAGAGACCATGATGGCCTCACTTGGCGCCCTTCCCCCACCAGCTGTTAGCACAGGGACTGGTAGACACCCCCAAAATGGACTGAATGACTAAGGAAATCCAACTACCATCCCACCTCACCCCAGAAGAGACTCCTGGGTTCGATGGAAAGAAAATGAGTCACAAGATCGGAGTTTTTGTCCCTGCCCTTCCGGCAACCCACCTCATGACCTTTGGGAAGTCGCTATTTTTTTTTTTTTTTTCTTTTTTCTTTTGCGGTACGCGGGCCTCTCACCGTTGTGGCCTCTCCCTTTGCGGAGCACAGGCTCCGGACGCGTAGGCTCAGCGGCCACGGCTCACGGGCCCAGCCTCTCCGCGGCACGTGGGATCTTCCCGGACCGGGGCACGAACCCGCGTCCCCTGCATTGGCAGGCGGACTCCCAACCACTGCGCCACCAGGGAAGCCCGGGAGGTCGCTATTTACTCTGTGATTCCACTTCCCCCAAATTGGAAGATCTGACCCTAGGAGAAAATCCAGAGATAAATAACACAACCCCTATTATATACTTTTTGTTCCTTAGGATAAAGACCTGGCAGAGGGGAGGGCGTGAATCAGTCCCGTCCTCAATCCTAGAGACACAGGCAGTGTAAAGGGGTCAGCCATGGGGTCCACGAGGACCCTCCTCAGACTGCAAGGACCAAGGCGGTGCTGCTGGGGGGCTGGGAAGCTGCTCGGGCTGGGCGTGGAGCTTTCTGCTCTCTTCAGCGGCCTCTCCTCTGGGATCTCGCCGTCCTAATGGAGGCTCCATTAGCTAATCTAGTGATTCAATTAGTTCTAAATGCTCCTGGCCTAAGAAGAGGGATGGCCAGGTGGGGATGTGTTGACTCCTATTTGCCGGAAAGGGTTTCCCAAGACGATGAAGCTGCAGTTTGAATTCCCAAGTCTCTCACTTCCCTCTCCATTCATGGGCCTGGGGTCATCAACCCAAATGAGATCATGCAAGTGAAAGCACTCTGTAAACTATTTTTATTACTCATTCCCTCTTGGGAGGAGGGCCCCCCCCCCCACTGCCTTCTCCAGCCACCCTCTGTCCCAGAGGTAAGGGGCCTGAGACAGAGGGACCAGGAAGTTTTCAGGGGCACGTCCCAGGCCTAACTCTGCGGAATCCCAGGCCAGGGGTTTCTCAGACTTCGCAGAATGGAAATGACATTTAGGTCCTTTGCAGGGAAGATCTATTCTTTCTCTAGTGACAGTCCTGCTCAGTCCTGGGCCACTCTGCTCATGTGGGGACTCTGCATGTCTCACGTGGGGACACACTGCCCCTACCATCTTCTTGTCTCCCCAGAGACACATGACTTGGGGACAACCACATCTTAGGTGTCACTTACTAGGGAGCACAGCTCAGTCCCTGGCAGGAAGGGGCAGAAAAAGGGAAATATGGGGGAAGAGAGGACAGCCAAAAAAAAAGGACAAAAATGGCACAGAAGTGAGTCTCTACCATCTGGAGGTCCTTTTTGCATTCCAGAGGAAGCGGTGCTTTTTCTAAAGTCCAGGAATTGCTACCAACCCCCTGGAAGCTGTTAGAATTGGGAAAGTCACTTTACCTCTTTAATCTCAATTCACCCTGTGTAAAATGGGAGCGTTGGATGGGGATAGTGATTCTAACTTTGGCTGCACGTTGGAAGCAGCCTGGGAAGCCTGAAAAAGCTTCGAGCCTTGGCTCCAAACACAAAGATTCTAGTCTCATTGGTCTGGATGTGCAGTCTGGACTTGCAATTACTTTCCTTTCTCTAGGCAGTGGCTTGCTGGTAAACCAGCTCTCGGGAGAAAAAAGTTCTGATTTGTAGCGTTTTCCAATTTTCCAATGGTGTAAATGCTCTCAGCGTGGCCTACTTCATGCAACCAGTAGCATGACAGCTGGCTCGGCACACCTCTGTCTCTGGTGATTCTAACGTGCCTCTAAAGTGGATCCACTACAGCGGCCCCACGGAGGCAAGGAGTTTACAGAGCCGGGGAGCTCCAGGTCCCCAGAGCAGAGGTGAGAGGAAGGGTCTGGTCGCAACTCACACAGAGACAGCCCCACCGGTCCGCCTTTCTCCACCAGCTCTGGAGCCCATCCTCTCATCCCATTCTCCCCACCGAAGGCTCTTCACAGGAAGATAAAGGACCAAGAAGGAAAGTTCCAGTGGCTTCCAAACGCTGTCAGAGCCCCTTTCAGGAGGAAACTTCTCAGCTGTTCACCTCCTTCTTTTCCATCAGGAAAATGTCCTCAACACTGAAAAGCAGTCAGCCAGGTATCTGAGGGGTCAATTTTCAGCACTTTCTCCACTTTCACTGACAGTGAGACCTAGGACTGTTTCCCCAGAAGATACTCAGAACAACTGTTGAAGCCAAGACGGGAGGAAGATGGGGGAGAAAACAGGGGTGATGGGAAGAGAGGAGACGCCTGCTTCTCCGGGCAACGCCGGGGGCCTGGGTGGGTTAGTCAGGGCCACGTGGAGGCCACCCTCCCTCCTTTCCTCTGACGAGGATCACCTGGTATTCAGCTAAACCCAAGTGCGTTTAAGCACATGCAGGAATTCAACTCTGTACTCACCACTTTGAGAATTTGGCTTTTCAAGTGGAAAATCCTGTCTTTCGAGGCTCTTAACTAATAGGAGAGTCAAGATTCAAGGAAGAAACAGGCTTAGGAACTCTAAGTCATGTGGAAACTAGCGTAGCAGCTGGGTACAGGCTCTAGATGGGAGTGCTTGTAGAGTTGAGAGTATGTTTCATAAGAGTACTTTTTTCAATATCCCACCAATTTCCAAAAAGGGATATAAAAGCCTGTGTGATCCAGAAAAAGGGCAAAGGCCAAGGCAGGCATAAACTGGAAGCCCTCGTGGCAGGGAGGCTGGACATGATACATAAAGCCATCTGGAGGTCCCCTGGGTAAAGGCAAGCCCAGGTCTACTGGACCTCTGGGAAGTAAGAAGGCTCAGCTGTCTCAGCAGTGACAAAATGGTGCACGGTCCTTGGTTTGGGCGGGCCTCCTGGGCAGGGCCATCGTGTAGATTTGTCATGAACAATGGAAGGGGCTGCATCTATTCAGAGGGGACGCCTTTTCTGATTTGCTCAGAAACATCCAATTGGCCAGCAAGAGCCCCAGAATGGGTCCATTCTGGCCAGCACCACAGGGCCAAGCTTTGCCTCACCAGCATTCAGTCTACCTGCCTGAGGCCTGAGTTCCAGTCCCTGCTCTAATGAACAAGCTGAGTGAGCCTGGACATGCTGCTCTACTTCTAAGATTCAAGGGAGCCCTAAAGGGAGCAAGGAGCACACACTTGGGTCATAAACAAAAGAATCAATAAACACTTAGCATCTGGGTCTTTGGTCATTGCTATCTTGGACTTCTCTTAGGTTCGGGCCAATAATTTACATCCTCTAAGCCCACACTGACCTGGTGGTGGTTAGATACCCGGGGGGAGTCACTGTGAGGTATGAAATTAGATATGAAGACTTTCTAGGTAGATGGTTCTGAGTTGATTATTTTCCCATGAATTAAAGTGGAGGGAACATGTGACATCAGCCCAGTCCCCCAAACCACAGAATTGACTCATAGTAAA
Organism: Kogia breviceps; assembly: GCF_026419965.1. Classification (NCBI taxonomy): domain Eukaryota; kingdom Metazoa; phylum Chordata; class Mammalia; order Artiodactyla; family Physeteridae; genus Kogia; species Kogia breviceps. The sequence goes on along the minus strand of NC_081318.1, from coordinate 20,293,530 downwards.
GCTACAGGGGGGCTCGGACATGATCGGATTATCGAACTTTACAGATGATGAGACCAGGACCTCTGAAGTAAAGTGGCTGGGTGGGTCACGCATCTTTTAGAGCCGGACCTTCATCCTGGTGTGTCTGAGGGAGAGGGCCCGGCATGGGCCATCACCCCCATTCACAGGCCCAGCGCTGTGCCTGAAAGGATACAACGGGAAGAAAAGGCTGAATTACAAAAGAAATATAGAAACAGACAGTGGTGCTGATGCAATTCAGTGGCAGGTTGCAGGTAGGGAGAGGAAAAAACAGAGTTTAGAATTAGGAGAGGGCCAGATCAGTCAAGGGTGAAGAGAGAATTCTCAATGAAAGACGAATGGGGCACAGAACCACGGAGGAAGAAATGAAATGAGTGAAGTATGAAATCAACCCTCCTTGGGCTGTACACTGCCGGGCAGCCTTGAAATACGCCTGTCACTTGCAGGTGGAGGGGAGGTAAGGTTGGCGGCGAGTTGGGTGGCATGGAGATGGTGTCCTGTGTGTGGCCAGCGTGCAGCAGAGGGTCTGCAGGGGGTGAGGGCTTTCTGGAAGGAGTGGGGCTCCTGGGGACTAAGGGGTGAAACTCGGCTCTAAGTGCACGAGCCAGAGTCTCTTCTCCACCAGCCAGGATGGGACAGTGTCTGCCCTTCTTCATTCTCTGCTGAGCCTCTTTCAGCCACACCCCGTCTCCTTCCTCTGACAAAGTTCTTGCCTCCCTGAGTCCTGGCTTTGAGTGCCAGATCGAGAAACAAGGGCAAGGGCTTCCCTGGTGGCGCAGTGGTTGAGAATCCGCCTGCCGATGCAGGGGACACGGGTTCGTGCCCCGGTCCGGGAGGATCCCACGTGCCGCGGAGCGGCTGGGCCTGTGAGCCGTGGCCGCTGAGCCTGCGCGTCCGGAGCCTGTGCTCCGCAACGGGAGAGGCCACAACAGTGAGAGGCCCGCATATCACACACACACACAAAAGAAACAAGGGCAAGAGCCACCTCTTCCCCAACTGTGGTGTTTTTTTTTTTAAGTCACATTTTTCACCATTTTTAAAAAATTATTTATTTATTTATTATTTTTGGCTGCGTTGGGTCTCAGTTGCAGCACGCGGGATCTTCACTGTGGCGTGTGGGACTCCCTCTAGCTGTGGTGTGCGGGCTTTCTCTCTCTAGTTGTGGCGTACGGGCCCCAGAGTACGTGGGCTTTGTAGTTTGTGGCACTCACGCTCTCTAGTTGAGATGCCCGGGCTCAGCAGTTGTGGCTCTCAGGCTAAGTTGCCCTGCGGCACGCGGGATCTTAGTTCCCTGACCAGGGATCGAACCCGCGCCCCCTGCATTGGAAGGCTGATTCTTTACCACCGGACCGCCGGGGAAGTCCTCCCAACTGTGTTCTGATCCCACACAGAGGTGTGGTCACATCACCCTGGCCTGGGGATCCGACGCCTTGGAGTGAGGTCCTGGTGATGGATTCTTCAGTCGTGCAAACCCCCCTCCTCTCCCCTCCCTGCCCCTGCACTCCCTGGGCCTGAGAACAGACCCTCCTTTATGCTGAATCTTACTCCGAGGAAGCAGGACACATCGCACTGGGAGTCGAGGTGTCCACTTTGGGGCAGACACTTTTCAGAGAGTGAAAATCTCACCCAGCCCTGCAGCCCGGATGGGGGACTTCGGACCCATGAAGGGCTCCCTCAAGCCACACAGCCACGCACAGCTTCGCCGTTAGAAGAAAGGTACAGACTCGATGAAACCAGCATTACAGCCCAGGAAGCCTGACAGACAAAACCAGCTGGGCCTCGCCCGATGGATCACCTCCCTCTTCTGACTGCGGGGCTGAGGCTCAGAGACACAGGGAGCTCCGGGGACGCGGCGGCGGCACACAGCCAGCCGAGGATGCGCTGGGCCCCGTCAGTGCTCTCCGAGCCAGCACGCCAGCCCCCGGGAAGAGGCTTAGCGAACCTCTACTAGGGGAGAGCTGGGGGGCTGACGGGCTTCCGATTTGTCAAACTGAAGGAAAAGGAGGAGGAGGTCAGGGGATCATTACCTCCGTGGATGGGGAGAAAGCATTTGTCTGCAGAAAGCAGACAAATGAACAGAAACACCCGCACGCTCCCTTCAGCGCTCCTTCCCCGAGTCGCAGAGAACAGAAGCGGGGCTCTGTGAGTGGGTGGAAATAACAGCAAAGGCGCAGGTATGGGAATCACCAGGAGCAAGTTATGGAGGCAGATGCCCGGGCTGACCCCTGCCCCCAGCCAACTCTGGATCGGGCGGGGGGGGGGGGGTCCGGGTCCAGCAAACCCCCGCCCCATCATCTCTGATGAGGCTGGTCCCTCACTCTGAAGAACCCTGGCAAAAAGTATTATTGAAGGGAATCTCGAGGGCAAACTTGCTGGAAAGGAAGAGGAAGCTGTGAGATAAAATGTAATCGTTTCTCTCAGCGCCTGCATTATTTCATTTTCATAATAATGACGCTTCCGTTTCCAAGCCACTTTGCAACTGATCTGACTTGATCTTCCCAGGGATTTCGCCCAAATGGATGCTAATCATCTTGGTCCTTCAAAGAGGAAACTGAGGCTCCGAAAGAAGGTAAGTGGTTGCCTGGGGCCACATAGGTAGCTAAAGGGCAGCGGTATTCGGTATTCGAAACCAAGACCAACCTATCTCTCTTCAGACTTCACTAGGGCCAGGTGGGCACTCAGGCACAGACGGAGGCCAAGTTATGAAAGACGGTATCCCGTTCCTTCTCAGAGGCCACAACCAGCATCATCCCTGACACCCCTTGGGCGTGAGGCGCTGTCCCTCCAGGCACGCTAAGGTGCCCCTGCCCTGTAGCTTCTGCTTGACACCATGCCCGCCCCCCTCTAGAGGACCCAAGTTAGTGTCAGAGTCACCAAGGGGTTCGGGGCGGGGAAGGGAAGAGTTGCATACGAAAGGAGCATCTACATTTAAATGCATCTCGCTGCAACTTAATCCCTGCGTGAACTTGACCATGGATTTAACCTCTTCCAGCCTCCCTTTCTCCATCAGCTCAATGCGGATTGTAACGCAGACCTCTCAGGTTTATTCCGAAGGGTATATGTGACACTGAAAACCCTACACACAGAGGTAAGCATTACATCCCTCCCCTCCTCTTCATTCTTCCAAAAAGACACAATGGAGGATGTCTTGGTGTTTCCCTGAAGCAGCGACTGCTGTTGCCCTACAGGACAGAGCCAGGGAGCCGCTGTGTTGGACGCTGCTGACTCCCAGAGGGGCCTCCAGCTCAGGAAAGCCTCCTCCCCACTTACCCCCGACTCCTGCCTCCCCCCAACACCCAACAGGATAATTGGGGCTCTGTGCCACGAGGTGCTGGCTCGGCAGAGTCCCCATATATAAAAATTATTCTTGATGTCTTGGATGGAGTTTGCACTGTCCAGGCCAAAATGAAATATGAAGACTGGGCGCTGGAGGGTGACTGGGTGATGCCGGGGAGCAGTGACTGTATACAGCCCATGAGTTACATTCAATACTTATTGAAGTTTAAGGGTGAGGTTATGTGCCGACGGGTCATTTCTCCTCAGGTCTTCCAGATACTGTCTCTCGCGTCACGTTATGTGCTGCCCTTTGGCTCTGCCCGCCCTCTCTCCCTCTCCAGGACTGAACAAGCTTGAAGCTTCCTGATGAATAAGAATCTCCTTAGAGCTCTTGGTCCTGGCCAGAGGGATCCTCCTGAACGAGAACATATTGCCGGGAAAGGGTGGAGGCCGGAACGGGGCTTAGGTGGGGAGGCAGGAGACCCGGGTCTCCCTGCCCATCCCCTGCCTGGCTCTGGGACCCCAGGCAAGCCACTGAGCCTGAGACCTCAGTTTTTCTCATCTACAAAATAAGAACGCTGACTGTTGGTTTCAGTGAAGTCCCAGAAATTAACCGGTAAAAGTTTCTCAATGCAGCTGATGGAGCCAAAGTTTCCTGAGACACCTGCAAAAACTAACTGGTCCCACAATGGTTAATTCGGTGGCTCTGAAAAGAGGCAAACATAATGACAGGGGCAAGGCCTAGCAGCAGTTTCCAAAACGGAGCCCCTTTTTACCCAGGGCACTGTGGAAATGTTCAGAAGAAAAGGAACTCTTTTGCCATCCCTGCCCAGTGACCGATCAGAGGTGAAGATCATGAATTTGGGAGGCTTTGTTTGTTCAAAAATGAGAAGCCTTTTGCCTAATGAAGAACTCTCAATAAGTGTTGTTTTTCCTAAATTATCATATTAACCACAGATAATTAACAAGCATATCCTTAATGCCGCAGGATACTGACAAACCCACTGCATGCATCTCGCTGCCTATAAATCATCCAGCCATCCTTCAAGGCAGCTGTTTAATTACTCCCGCTTCGGGGAGGAGCGGTGTTGGGGCTCTCTCTAAATTTGGTTGCCAGTGAAAATAAAGGCAGCAACATTTCAGCTCTTTATCTTCATTGTACCATCTTAAGATGTTGCTGCCAGCCCTGTTTCAAATGGCAAAAAAACTGGGAGCCACCCAAATGTCCAGCGATAGGGGAATAGCTTGGCTAAAAAAATTAAAGGGTATCAGTTTAATGGGATGTCATACAGCTCCCAACATCCAAGACTGAAACTATGTCAATACACAGAAAACATGCATTTAAAATCATGTTAAGTGGGAAAGCAACATAAAACACTCTGTACACAGTGATTACAACCATATAAAAAGGTATATAATTATCGACAAATCATGGACGAGAACTGAGAGGGATCTAAAGCGGTGTGTTTAGTGCTTGTTTTCTACCCTGGAGTGGATTAAGTTCATTTTTTAAGAACAAATGAAGCACTGCTGGTGGCAGTTAGCCGGGGCTGTTCCAACTCTCGCCAATCCTGCTGTGGTTCCTGTCACCTGGGGAAAGAGTGGCTCGGCCCTGATCATCTCCGCCCACACCCACAACGCGGGCCCCCCCGTCTCTGAAACGTGCCAGATCTTTGCAGCATCCATGATGTCCGACTGGCCTTCTCAGGGTAGAAACCAGCTGAATGTGGTTTTCATGCCTCATTGCTCATGAAGCCACAGACTAGAAGGAACCAGGCTCTCAGCAGTAACATCTAGTATACCCTCTTTTGCCAGGACCCTTCCCAGGAGCTCAGCTGTGGGTTCGAAATGCTCGGCTCTGAAGCCCAGCAGAGGTCTCAGCCTGAGGTCTCGCTCCGAGCGGCACGGAGAACTGGGGAGCAAGCGGGGAAAGAGGGACAGCCGGTGCTCGCCCCCCCCCGCGAAACACCCAGCAAAGCATGAGCTGCCGTGGGTTGGAGGGCAGGGGAGTCCTTGCTGAGCCTCTGAATCTGGTGGAGTCCTTCCTTCCCAAAATTTACAGGAACCAAGTCTGTCCTTTAAAAGTACCATTCACTGGGACTTGGGTTTCCCGCCCCCCCCCCCACTATCCTGGGGTGGCAGGAAGTCACACTTTGGTTAAAATCTGGGCGCCGGGTGGCAGGGGCTCAGCTAGTCGGCCAGCTTTGCTTCTCGGCTGGTTCTTTCTCCACATCCATGCGCCGCTTTTTTGGATACCCGGGTCAGGCCACCGAGACGCACAAGGGGAAAAGAAAGAGAGACAGAACCCAACCCAGGTGTCCCGGTCCCCAGGCTGTGGTGCTCTGGTCCCCTCTTCCTGCAGCGTCTAATTGTAAAAGGAGGAAGGAAGCTCATCCACCGGCCCAGCAAGGCCTGGACTGATGCTTGGCGTGTTGCCGGCACACGTGCCCCATGCAGGGCAGATGGAGAGGTGGAGAACAGCACCTTCTCCCTCCCACCACCCCTGGTGCTAGGGAGAGGTCTGAGTCTCATCTCCCACTCACATCTGCTTGCAGTCCATTATTTCACTGGCCCTAGGCACCGCTTGCCACCTCCTACTTCTAGCTTTGAAATTTTATTTCTGGTTCTCATTAACATATTTAAGCCGAGTTGGGGATGGAGTCCTGAAGTGACCTGAAATCACTGTGTTGTGTTCACTTCTGTTCCTTATGGTGCCTGTTAAATGCAGGAAGCATTTTAAACCAAAGCACTGTGATGAGCTCCTTCAACTGGGCATCCCCATAAGCCCAGTTACACAGAGGAAGGCCCGTCACGATCTCACACTGCCTGAGTCTGAACGGTGACGCTGACAGGAGAGGATGGTGGGAAACCAGGTCGCTGGACACTCCCTTTGAGTTATGAACTGAAGCTGTGAAAAATGAAGGCATGCTCACAGCACCCGTGTGATACGGGAACATTCATTCGTATCCTCACTTCACAGATGAAGAAACAGGTGCTCAGAGAAGTCAAATAACTCTTCCGAGGTCACACAGCTGGTAGGTAATGAAGCCAGGATGTGAAGCCAGGTGGACTCCAGACCCCGAACTCTCACAGAGTGATGTGTTCTGCCATATTGATGACCGTATGGGAGGGAGTAAAGGGTGAAGGAAGGACGTGTAAGAAGGAACAATTTAAATAAATTCAAAGACCAGTCGGGGAATATTGAAGCATCAAAACATTAAAACTCCCCTGAGCAGAAAATCTAGGAAATCATTTTCTAATATCTTTTGCTCTGTTTCTGTGTCCATAAAACAAGCTTCTGAGTCACCATTTGGTTTTCAGAAAGGACCTACTTACTAGGGAAGATGTGCCCGGAGAAAATCACCCAGCAGTTTCTCAGGCCAAGATCGTTTATGCACTTCATTTCCTGGCTGGCAGTGCAGCCTGCTGGGGCTTTGCAGGGAGCAAGGCGTGTGCCCCACTTCTGACCATCTCAGGCAGAACCGGGTAACCAACAGGGCATCTGCCCAACAGAACGGGCACCAGGACTCGCCAAGGTGCAGGTGGGCATGCAGCCAGCTCACAGGGGGCAGAGATGGGATAAGTTAGCACTGTGCTCGGGATGGAGGCTCGGGAGGACGGGAGGCTGTTCCCCTCTTCACAGGGTCCTCACCTTTGCCTTCTTCTATCTGCTTCCTTGTCTCCAACTTAACCTACATCTTCACTTGAAACTCCATCAAGAACTTATTCTGGGCTTCCCTGGTGGCTCAGTGGTTGAGAGTCTGCCTGCCGATGCAGGGGACGAGGGTTCGTGCCCCAGTCCGGGAAGATCCTACATGCCGTGGAACGGCGGCCCGTGAGCCGTGGCTGCTGCACATCCGGAGCCTGTGCTCCGCAACAGGAGAGGCCACGACAGTGAGAGGCCCGTGTACCGGAAAAAAAAAAAAAAAAAAAAAAAGAACTTATTCTACATCATCCCCATGTTTCACCTCCAGCCAGAGAACTGCCAGGTCACTCCTTCCCACCATACAAACAGTCCCCCAATTCCATCCTCAAGGGAGCCGTGCAAAGGAATGTGATGTGGACAGCATGAAGGATGATGCATGTCTACAGTTACCGAAAAGAAGTAGTTCTACAAATGAAAACTAGGATGCAAAAGAGAGAGAAGAGAGAAAATGAAAAGAAAGCATGTTCAGCATAATGATATCCCATTTGTGTAAGACTTCTAATTAGACGTGAATATATGCCCAGAAGGAGGTCTGGAGCTGTGGTTGCCTGGGGAGGGGGCGTAGGGATTTCAGAGTGATTTTTCTTTCTTCTTATACTTCTCTGCATCATTTGAATTTCTATAATGAACATGTATTACTTCTCTAAACAGAAAATGTATAAGAAGCCATACGTTTAAACTAAAACCTCCCCTCCTTGACATAGCCTTCCCAGACTGGCCCAGGGAGGACCAACAACTTGCAAAGATTGCTGGGAAACAAGTATTTCCCATCCCACGGACGCTATTTCTCTTACACTCCCCTCCCACACACCATTTTTCACTCTTGTAAATCTAAGTGGGTCAAGGCCAGCTGGGAGGAGAATTGCCTCTCCCTGGACCAGCCTGCACTGCTTCTCCAGGGGCTCCCTGGGGCTGGCCCTATTTAGAGTTGCTTGAATCTGATGTGCAGACTTTTGTCAGGCTGCTAAGTGACTCAAAGGAGGAAAATAACATAGATGTGTTTTCTACAAGTTTGTCGATTTTAATTAAGCTACTAGCATATATTTTCATTCCCCTCCCTCTTAGCAGCCTCACGAATGCTCATAGGCCCTGTTCTTCCCTATCAGCTTTACAGAAGAAAGGCAATAATCTTCTTAACCTGTCCCTGCTATGCCCTAACAATGACATTTCTCTTCAACAAAGCTGAGCCTCACCAGAGCTCTGAGCTCTTGTCTCTCTTCTCTGGGGTCTGTGTCTCTGAACTGGACTCCTCAAAAGGTACATACTTATATCTCTGCACCTATCGGTCACTTCACATTTCCTCACTCAAAAGCTCTCCATTCTGGCACATGGTTCCTCTGCCTTCCACTCAACTTCCAAAAGGATATAACAATCAGAGATATCTTCAGGTAAAAGTAAGAGCACACTTGACCTAGAATGGTTTAAACAAATGGGGTTTTATTTTTCAACAACAACAAAAAGTCTGAAGGTGGGTAGCTGATGACATTGACTCAGCAGCTTAGTGATGTCAGAGCAAGTGGTCTCTGTGATTCTATTGACTGTTGCTTTCATGGGCCCAAAATGGCTGCCCCAGCTCCAGACTTCACATCTGTAAACGGAGGCAGGAAGATGGGGAACTGGGGAGCTCAACCACGCCATTGCTTTTATTAGGAAAGCAGAAGCTTTCCCAGAACACTCAAAGTAAACTTCCATTTATGTCTTATAGGCCACATTGTATCCTACGGCCATTCCTGGATGCAAGGGTGATTGAGAAAGCAAATATTTTGCTTTTCCAGTCTCAAAGTAGCATACTGGGAAGATGCATAGGGTTAGTAAATCAGCAATGTCTGTCACAGAGGCCAAACCCCTTTCCTTGAGAAGCTTGGCAAACAGGATAACAATTGCAAACTTTTACTGAGCACTTATCCTGCCCCAAGCCCTCTGCTAAGTACTTCCTTTGCATCTGCTGTCTCGAGAAATCCTCCTAACAGCTCCATGATGCAAGTGTTACTCGTATCTCCATTTTATAGATGAGAAACCTATGGTTTACGAAGGCTGGGGAACTGGCCCAAGGTCACCCAGTCTGTAAGTGTTAGAGCCAGGAATTAAATCCCGCTTAGCCAGGGGTCAACAAACTCCTTCTGCGAAAGGGCCAGATAATAAATGTTTTAGGGTTTGTGGGTCACATAGTCTCTGTGGCTACTACTTAACTCTGCTATTATAGTGCAAAAACAGCTGCAGCCAGTATGTAGATAAACCTGCTGTGTTCCAATTAAACTTGATTTATGGACACTAAAATTTGACTTTCATATCATTTTCACCTATCACAAAATACTATTCTTCTTTTGACTTTTTTCCTGACTCTTTAAGAAAGCGTCAGGGGCCGTGCAACAACAGGCCTCAAGTCAGATCTGGCCCGTGGGCCCGTAGCCTGCCAGTTCCTGCTATTAGCCAGTGCTGCAAACATTTCGGATTCTAAGTGTATGGAGGTTTTAACGCATGTAGTCGACCCTGCCCTCTGCTTGCCACACGCTCCTGCTTTGGCTTAGAACTTGACATTCTACTGCCTTCTGCCCCTGCACCCTTGTGTCTGGATCTATGAGGGCAACAAAACAGGCGTCGTCCCTCCAACACATTTCACGAGAGCCTCAGTATATGCCCTTGGCTGTTGGTGTTGACACGGTGGTGACTTTTATCACAAGAGAGCATTGGCACTGCCAGAAACCTGTCCTGCCAGACTTAGGGCAAGACCCAGAGCAATGATGGGGTGGTTGGTTTTGTCTTTTCTGAGAGCTTTGGGTGATATTTTTCTCCCCCTAACATCAGGTACTTCACAAGCTCTCAGGAAAGAAAAAAAAAACAGGAATAAAAGCCCAGATTGCTTTTCTTTGATTGTCTAAGTAATATTAGATCTCTTCTTTTAACTGGATACTTAAGGATGTGTAGAGGGAGAGAGGAGAACAGTGTGACATCTAATCGCTCTGGTTCCTCCTGCCTCTCAGGTACCGACGCCCTGCGCACACTGCCTGCCTATATCACCTCGCAGAAGCACCCTGGAATTTCCTCTGGGTTTTATAATTACACCTTCAAAGATGGTGCATTTGTCCACAAAAGCTGCTGCTGCTTTGAATTGTGCAGCACATGCTTCCCTTCTCTCTGGCTCCTCTGCCAATGGCAGCGATGGGCCTGCTCACTGAAGACTTCCAGAAGGTTCCAATGGCCAAGAAGATCGTAAATGCTGGGAACAGTTTCCCTGGATGTAGGTGCCTCCTCCTCTCCTACCGCTAAAGGCATTGGTAATTCCCTTGGCATTGTGAAAGAAGGAATTATCCAAGACACTTGTTAAAGAAGGATTTATCCAAGACACTTGTTAAAGAAGGATTTATCCAAGACACTTGTTAAAGAAGTTAAGGCCAACTATCAAGATACGATATGTGTAGGGTCCACTGCAATGGGGTTTTGCAGTATGGGGAGAGATTGGGCTCAATTCCCAATCAACAAGGAAAAGTGGGAATGTATAGCCAAGAAGCAGAGGGGGTCAGTGAATGGACAATTACTGAGAGGAAACATCAGGGTAAGGGGGAAATTCTGACTAGACTGACCTAACAGGATTCTTACTGAGGGCAGGCCGGGTGATCTGACATCCCCTGGGGGATGGTAGAGGATGAGGAACCTGATGAGGTTTCTGGGGTGATCAGATATCAAGGGAGGGGTGGGTTCTGGCTAAATGGACTTATCAGGATTCTTCCTAAAATTGAACAATGCAGAGACAAACACAAAAGCTCAAAAGTGAGGGCCTAGTTGAGAAGAGAGTTCAGAGGAGGCTGATTAGAGCTTGTCCAGGGAGAAACTCTGTCAGGGTGATTCCCAGAATAGTGTTGTGTTTTTTTGTTTGTTTGTTTGCTTTTTCTTTTTTTAAATAAATTATTTATTTATTTATTTATTTATGTTTGGCTGTGTCGGGTCTTCATTGCTGCGAGTGGGCTTTCTCTAGTTGTGGCGAGTTGGGGCTACTCTTTGTTGCGGTGTGCAGGCTTCTCATTGCGGTGGCTTCCCTTGTTGCGGAGCACGGGCACTAGGCATGCAGGCTCAGTAGTTGTGGCTCACGGACTCTAGAGTGCAGGCTCAGTACTTGTGGCACACGGGCTCAGTAGCTGTGGCACATGGGCTTCAGTAGTTGTGGCTCGAGGGCTCTAGAGCGCAAGCTCAGTAGTTGTGGCACGTGGGCTTAGCTGTTCCATGGCATGTGGGAATCTTCCCAGACCAGGAATCAAACCCATGTCCCCTGCATAGGCAGGCGGATTCTTAACCACTGGACCACCAGGGAAATACCAGCGTTTCGGTTTTTTAAAAAAATTTAACACCCACCTTGAGCAGTCAGTGACCATTTTAAGGCTCCCCTGAGAGATCCTATGCCGTGTTTAACCTCCTCTGCGAAAACGATGGTGATCAGATCTGCTCCATGGGACAACTGCGAGGCATAAATGAGTCTATGCCTGTGACGACATCTGATGCAGCCAGAGCACCGAGCAGGTGCGCCATCAGTGGACACTCCTTCCTGCTCTAAAGCCTGCAACTGGGTAATCAAGATAACTCTTGAGACTCTGTGTCCGATGCCCCCGTGAGCACTTTAGATTGGTTCCTGTCCATGGCTCCCTGCCCTCCAGCCATGAGGGGGGCTGGGTGAGAGTGCAGACCAACTGGTGTCATCAGTCTCTCTACAAGATAAAGAGCTCAGTGAGTGTAGACGGCCCACTGACGGTCACCTTGGCTGTGACAGGGAAAAATGGCAGCTTTAGTCAATGGCTTTGGGGAACGCTGGTTAACTGGCCCTGGGTTCATGACTGGCTCCAGCTTAGCTCATATCCCTAACTGAGGGGGCAGGTCTCCTCTAAAAAAAAAAGAGCAAAGACTTCAGGGGTCCTGATCCCCTTTGCAGACAGTGTTGGTCTCAGGCCTGGAAGCTGTTCCGTAGCAGAGTTATGAATAGGAGGAAAATGGAAATGAGAGAGTTGAAGAGGGCAAGCCAAGGGATCTACCACTTCCTCTGGGCAGACAGAGTCTTGCGGTTGAGGAAGAGAGTGAATCACCAAGTGCGTTTCTTAGATCTCGGCCCTTCCCGGCCACGTCTCACCCACATTCTCAGGAGGCACAAGCACTCGCCGAGCTTCAGATGGCACCTTTGTTCCTTGAAGTGGGCCAAGCCCAGCTCCGCAGCTCTGAAGAGCAGCTCTAGACAGATTCCCCAAAACAGGCTATGTCCCCTCGGCCTCAGAGACAAGAAAGAGCAGGGACAGATTTATCTTGAAGCCTAGACAGCTTGGGTGTCATTGCTCATTCATTCCAGCCAGACTGCGGGTAGGTGGGGCTGTCTGCCCGGCAGGGGCGCCCAGTTTCCAGTGCCCTGCGGTCTGTGGGGCGTGCTCATTCTTTGGGGTGATCAGATTCCTTCTCACAAAGGACACAGCCTTACAACAAGCCAGGGCAGAGGTAAACAGGGCAGATGTCATTGTCTCCACTCTCCCTAAGGCCTTGGCTGTGAATGAATGCTGGCCTTTGACAGGAGTTTCCAGCCTCCACGTTTAACCCCTCCGTGCCCAGCTCTGGGCTCCCACACGCTTTCCAGAACAGCTTCCTGCTACCCCAAAGGCTGTGCGGTGCTCAAGCTTCTTTAAGAGCACCCAGGTGTTTGTGTGTGTGTGCGCACGTGCGTGTGCGTGTGCGTGTGCATGCACACACGCGCACACGCACGCATGTGAGGGGAGAGGGGTAAGAACAAGTCAAACTAGGTGTTTATGACTCTTCTGAGTGTTAAAATGACCCAGTGTTTATCACTCCCTGAAAGCGGCTTCCTCACAAACATTAGCAGAGTCTAAAAGAAGTTTATGGGGTTGCTGTGGATTGAACTGTGTCCCTCCAAAATTCACAGGTAGAAGTCTTTGCCTCCAGCCCCTCAGAACACGACCTTATTTGGAAGTCATGCAGGAGGAGGGTGGGCCCTAAACCCAGTGACTGGTGGAATCATAAAAATGAATGCCTTGTGAAGAGACAGAGACAGGCAGGAGAGGACAGATGCAGAGAGACACGGGAAGAAGACAAGTCATCTACAAGCCGGGGAACGTCTGAGGCTTCCAGAACCTAGGAGAGAGGCCTGGAACAGATCCTTCCCCAGAGCCTACAGAGAGAACACAGCCCTGCTGACAGCTTAATTTTGGACTGCTTCCAGAACTGCAAGACAACATATTTCAGTTGTTCTAAGTCACCCAGTTTGTGGGACTTTGCTACGGCGGCCCTACGAAACGAACACACAGGTCAGTAGGTAAAGGTGGCCGTGGGCAACACGAAGGGACAGAATGGCCTCCCCTGGGCAGCCCTGGGACACGGGGATGATGTTTCACAGCGTCAGGCTCAAGTGTTAAAGTCGCTCCTACATTAGCCCAGGAGGCCCTTGGCATTCAAGGGCTCAGCATTCATGGTTTTAACTATTCATGAATGATCCCATAATTTATGACACACGATGAGCCATGAGTCATGTCGCCAAGGCACAGACTTGAATCATGCACTCTGGGCCTGGCACACAGACAGGGCACTTGGCTGGGGGCTTTGTTCTCCTCCGCTTGTCATCTGCAGGCAGGACCACATGGGAGGTGATGAAGCCTGTGCGGCTTTGTGGGAAACTGGGTCTCAAAAGAAAGGCAACAGCGAGCATGGGGGAGGAGAGAGAGGACATCTAATCACATGATGGTCCAGGCCAGAAGGTAGCTTTATAAATGACCTGAGTCCACTATTTCTGGAATCATCATGGATCTGAAAGAGGCACGAGATTTTTCAATTACACTTTGTTACCTTGTGAGGGTAGGAATTCTAAGACTTAGTGTCATTCTCAAATTTAGTAATTCACTAAGATGTGAGGCCATATCCTTTAAGAATGTCAAGGGTCTAGTATACAGCAACAAGACTCCACTGTATTTTCCAAACCTCCCTTTTCCTTCAGGTACCAGGCTCTCTGCAGACTATAACTGCTACTATATCCTTAAAGTAAAGGTCACCTGTGTGGTATAATTTGGAGAGAGTCTGAAGAATCTTGCACTAAATCACCCAATCCTCAGGGCCTTCCCTGCCACGGCATACACCTGAGGCCTGAAATCCTGCCATTATATGACTCATTCCTTTGGGTGAGGGCATTGCCTCAACTTTAAAAAGCACCCATAGGCTTCCCTGGTGGTGCAGTGGTTGGGAGTCCGCCTGCCGGTGCAGGGGACACGGGTTCGAGCCCTAGTCCGGGAGGATCCCACACGCCGCGGAGTGGCTGGGCCCGTGCGCCGCGACTGCTGAGCCTGCGCTCTGGAGCCCGCGAGCCACAACTGCTGAAGCCCGCGGGCCACAACTGCTGAAGCCCGCGTGCCGGGACCGCTGGGGTCCACGCGCCTGGAGCCTGTGCTCTGCGGCGGGAGGGGCCGCCGCGGTGAGAGGCCCGCTCACCGCAACGAGGAGTGGCCCCCCACTCGCCACGGCTGGAGGGAGCCCGTGTGTAGCGGCGGGGACGCAATGCAGCCAAAAATAAATAAATAAATAAATACATAAAAATTAAAAACAAACAACAACAACAACAAAAATCCCTCGATTGTGACCAAGAGACCACATATGAGGGGTTAGTGTATTTAAAAAAAAAAAAAAAAAAAAAAAAGCACCCATAACTGGGAGAGGGCAACCTTAAATTACTGATAATCACATACTCCTCAGTATGAATGGGTTTAGCAGAGTCTTTTTTTTTTTTTTTTTTTTTTTATGCTGTACGCAGGCCTCTCACTATTGTGGCCTCTTGCGTTGCGGAGCACAGGCTCCGGACGCGCAGGCTCAGCGGCCACGGCTCACGGGCCCAGCCGCTCAGCGGCATGTGGGATCTTCCCGGACCGGGGCACGAACCCGTATCCCCTGCATCGGCAGGCGGACTCTCAACCACTGCGCCACCAGGGAAGCCCTAGCAGAGTCTTTTAAAGTAGCCTGACCACAGCTGTTGAGAGAGGAGTTGGAAAGAACTCATAACCTTGGCATCCTGGCAGGAGGGTGCCAGGGAGTCTTCTAGACATTGCCAAGGTCAGCCCTGATGGTGCCCTCGTGAGAAAGGACAGGATGAACAAAGGCTCAGATGCCAGCTGGAAGTCTGATCCTCTCCGGGAAACTGATGTGGTGAGAAGAGCATCAGAAGAAGGAACTTCTCCAGTGACATCCAATCATTAGAGCTGTGAGTTTGGTTTCCTCTCTGTTTTTTTTTTTTTTCAAACAAACACTTACAACCACACAAATTATCTGTAATGTAATCATCCACTGTGGAGAAAAAAACACAAAACAAAACAAAACAAAACATCAGCTATCTGTAAGTCCTGACTTCCCAGAAAAAGCTCGTGTGTAATGACAGGTTTCTGGAGTTCTTACTTCGATGCCCCTTGTTTTCCTCTTGGTTTCCTTTCTTCTTTTAGAGTCCCTTCCTTCCCTACCATCTCTGAAAAGCTCTTAAGATGGCTCTAAAATAACGAAGCAATGTAAGGAAGGGCCATCGCACTGTTTAGTAAGCAGACAACCACGTCACCCTTTCCCAAGACAGCTGCAAAGAGTGTTTTTGAAACATTCTCGGGTTTGTGAAAGTAAGATGGATTAAGTTCAACACAAAATGGACAGCCAGGGTGTACAATGGGAGCAATGCCGCTGAGCGGGCTGGTCCAGCGCACCCTCAGATTCAGGGCCTCTTGCCTGTCCGCATGTTCAAAGAGGTTTTCTTTCGTGACGCATTTGTGACTGACTCCAGAAACTACACCCTCTTCCAGCATCACCATCAAAACTCTGTAGACTCATATCCTACGATATGGGACTCTTTGATCAACGGACATCACATCATCATCTCATCATCATCGTAGATATTATAGCAGCTGACATTGATCAAGGACTCAACCATAGGCCAAGTACTAGGCTAAGGAAGCAGGTACCATTATTAGCTCCATTTTACAGCTGAGCAAACTGAAGTTGAAAGAGGACAGGGGAACGAAGGTAAGCGGCGGAGCTTCTGTAGAACATAGTTTTGCTGAACTTGGGAACACAGTCCAACATATGTGGAAGCCACTAAGAAGACTGTCTCAAAAGGAGCTGGAGCAGGAGAGAGACATGATTGTGTGGCTAAGGTGTGTTGAGAATGTGTAAAACCTTGAAAGCTGAGTTGATATGTCTTATGGCCCAAATGAGGGTGTTAACATAGGTTTTCTGGAAAAAGGGTGATAGGACAACTGCTATTGAGGAGGGTTTGTTTGGTTGTAACCTGTGGACAGAGGTCTGGAAAAGTTCTCTCTTTACGTTCTAGGGCTCTTCTCTTTTTTTCCAACTGGAGATCACATCGGTTTGGAAAGTGAATACTCCCTGGAACAAACCCTCCACCATCCCATCTTTATACAGATTCCTCTTAGCAGGGCCTGGTGGTCCCCATTCTCCCTAAAGAAACCCACAACAACATTCTTGAAGGTCAGTAGTTCCTGGGCTGTCAGGGGTCCCATGGTCATCTGTCCCTCCTCTTGGCTCCCCTCTGATGGGCAGGCAGGATCCCGAAGGGGCAGAGCCATGTAGACTTGGCCACAGTTCAAGGGCAAAGTTGAACGGACCTAGGCAGGGGGAGTACAGCACCATTGGTTTCCTTACCTAAACCTACATCGGTGTATCTTTTCCCACTAAGCTGTGCTCCCATAGTATAAACTTGAATATAAGGAGAGTTAATGAGAACTTAGGAGATGAGGGACCCCAAAAGTCTCCATGAGGTCGATGACTCATCAAGCTGCACCCAAGTCTACTGGGTCCAAGGTTCCCTAAGAGGACAAGCCAGTTGTCACAGCTCCCTCCACTTAGGGACTCCAGGTACAAAGCAGCCAAATGGACCAGGGCCCCAAACACTAAACACATTATGAGCGTCCCCTCGTGTGTAATTCAAAATTAAAATACTGCTAAACCATAAAGGTAAGAAAATCCAACCTGGCTCAGAGGTTTTCCCCACAGGATAACTACTTTATACTAACAAATATCTACGTCTTTTGTAAGAGTTTCTCTCTGTGTGTGTGTGTGTGTGTGTGTGTGTGTGTGTGCGCGCGCGCGCACGCATGCACGCGCGTGCATAGCCACGCACACACTTAGCCTGCCTTGTGGATTTCCCAGCACTGAAAGCTGTTCCCCCACTGGCCGAGGCTTGGTCGTGAGGTTGTGTGGTCTATCCCAGAGCTCCCAGGAGGGCCATGGCAGACTGCTATGACCCTTTGGGAAACAGTCCATTTTGTCAAGAGAGAAAAACTCCCCACTTGCAGCTGTTCCCTTCAACCCACGGAAGTCAGAGAAATCCTCCGTGAACATCCTCAGCTCTTTAAGACCCAGAGAAGTAGCTGAAGACTCAGACGTAGCCATCTTCAGGGGCCAGGTGGTGAAAGCTGGTCCTGCTTTGGGCTAACACTCCCAAGTCCACCATCCTACCCCACTCCAGCCCTCTGTCAACACAGAGGGGCAGTTCCACGCAGTCAATGTGACTCAAGGTGATTAACCCACCAATAACTTGCTTGGAAGGAGACAGTCTCCCAGGACTTTTCGAGCTACCTTAGCTGTTGAGTGAAGGAGGTCCTCCCCCGAGATTGCTAGAAGGCATATGCTTTGAGAGAGTCTGAGAGTCCTGCACTCAGCCACCCCATTCCTCAGCCTTTGCCTGCAGGGCACATTCCAGATGCCTGGACTTCCACACTGCAGATACTCCTACCCTCCCGCCCTCTTTTAAAGAAGACATATTGCCTCTGACAAAAGCCCTTTCGTCTCACTCCTTAAGCCCTGAAGGCCTTGTTCTACTACATCCTTTCCATGCCTTTCCCTATTAGCATCTAATTTCCACTGCAACCCGAGGAGGGTCCCAGGAGAGATGCTTGGTTTTGCATGTGAGCGCTGGAACCCATCTTCCTCAGTCAGAAATCTCCACACACACATGCACACTCACACATTCTCTCTCTCCCTCTCTCACACAGACACACACACAGAGACACACACACACACACCAAACACACACACACACACACACACACACACACTCTATACCCCATTCCAGAGGGAGCATTCATTTTCCCTATAATGGTCTCCCATCGTGAGTGGTGATGGACAATAGAGATGATGTAATAATAATTTTATCGGATCAATATATCATTTAGAAAATAAAAGCTCTCCCCTTCGTCAGGTGATGACCAAGAGGGGAAATGCCTGAGTCTGGTCAGTAATTTATGTCTGTCAAGCATAATGGATGAGATATCCAGCTCAAAGCACTTGTGTCTTTGTGTTTTACTGTATCCCCTATGTCTTCAGCAGTGCCCATAAAACATCCCTCTAAAGCCTTCTCCTCTGAGCAGGAAGCAGCTTCCTCCCCCAAGGGTTTACACCTCAGTCAGGAGGGGAGCCAGCCTTGCCATGGCTTTTAGTTTCTTTGTGTAGTGGATGATGAGGTCAGTTTCATTAGGCTAGTGTTTACGGGGATACTTCTTTGCCTTCTTCAGTAAGCAAATATTAGGAGTCCCATTTTACAGATGAGGAAAACAGAGGACCAAGAGGGTAAATCTTTTCCTTCAGCCCATAAGGACCAAAAAAAAGTGTTCCTCTTCAACTGTAATAAAGAACTACCCATGCCTTTCCACAACTTTGTTGGTGGCATCAGGGCAGGAGAATATGGGCAAGGAACTATGTCACTTTATGGTGGTAACTGCATCCAAGTCAGGAGGATGGAGCAGCGTGGCTCTCCTCTCTCCCTTCCCCAAGCCCTTTCTGATCTTGCTGTCTCATCCTGACCCATAACCTGCCCTGCCTCTAGCCCCTCTTCTCTACGATGATTAGGGACCAGGTCCCATTGGTGACAGAAACTTTGGAGCTGGCCACAAGTAACCCTCAAACACCTGTGCCCTATTCCTGGGTCTGAGTTAAGTGTGTTCTTTGCTTTGGTTCAAGCCAGCTCCCTACAGAATAAAATTAGAACGCTGGGGGTGGAAAGGGCTAAATGATAATATGCAGTGAAACATCTGATCAATCTGTGTCTTACTGAAAAAACAGAGAGAAAAAATGAGAGTAGGAAGAAAACCATCATTTAATGTGTGTTGAGCGCTACACATTAGACCATTAAAATACAGAAACGAGAACCCCAAAGGAAATTAATTTTGTTGAAGTGGTACTGACAATAAAATGGACGCTGCCTTTCTCTTAATGCAGGGTATTGCAACTCTGTCCTCTGAATGTGCTGGAGTAGTTGTACCCACAGTGCAGAAGGCTTTGGGCTAAAACTTCTACCTTCTCACAGCAAATGCTCACTTCTGAACATAGGCATCCATTCGCCTATCCATTCAATCACTCAGCTTTTGGGGGGAAAGAGAGGGGAAGGGATGGAGCACATATTTTACATGCTCAGGACCAAATTATATATCTGAGAGATAAACTTCTTAGTGGATTATTTGTTGGCACCTTTTATTTTAGTATACAGTACAAATTACTTTTTTATTTAACAATAATTTTTTGAGCACTAACTATGTACTCTGTCCCAAATACAAGGGGTTGAAGGATAAATAAGATCGAGCCCTTGCCCTCCAGGGATCTAATACCCAGACACAGAACACAGGGGCTGAATTCTTCACCTTGGCCCCAACCCATTGGCCCCAAACGACTCAACTTTTCTGGAATGAAAATGGCGGGCATTGCGTGTGTTTGTTTTGCTTTTGGTTTTGTTTTGAAAAATGTATCCAAGCTTAAAAGGATAGCAAGCCACTCAGATAAAAAAGGCGAAGCCAAATCCTGTCTGCATCATCTTGTGTATCCCTCCCGCAATACGAAACCTGAACCCAGACAAACATCATCAGCTTAAATCTCTCTGATTACTACAAATCTGTGGCCATTTTCAGGACTCCTTCGAGGCTTGTCAAACATGTACACAGATGGAAAGTCTGGCCACTTTAGAAGCCCTCACCCTGGGACCTTAGCAAAGAACTCCTACCACAGGAAGGCAAAGGTGGTGAGGTGGGGAAAACGGGCAGATGCTTGAGTTGTGAGAAAATCACAGATTTCCTCTGGTAAGTGGTATAGTTAAGTCCCACGAAACACAGATCTTATATCGTCAGTCATTCACAATGAATTTTACCTCCAATTATTTGTTCACCTTCCTATCCTCAGTACCCAGGATCATGCCTGTCACACAACAGAAACTCAATAAATTTTTTTTACAGTTTTAATTTTTCTCAAAAGGATACGCATACATAATTGGCTAGTGCCAGGTGGTGTAAATATAATATAGGGATTACGAGGGAGCATTTGTAAGTCAGAGCAGTGGCAGAGCACATGGTCCGCTGGGCTCCCATCACCCCCAAAGAGGTGGCTGAAGCCAGGCCTGGCTGGACTGGACGCTCCTGAGGGCAGGAAACGAGCCCCAGCGCCATTCTCATTGGTTGCTTCGGATGACCTGACCCCCTCCACGTTTCCTCATTTCCCTGCCCAGAGGCAATTTCTAAAACTGATCCATTCTCAGTTCTTTTGATGGCTATTACTTTTTTTTTTCTTTTAACGCAATCAAACTTTAATAAGAGCAATTGTAGCATCAATTAAGTAACAGCAGCTAAGCTAAGAAGAGATAAATCAAAATTAACAGGGAGAAAACACAGGCGAATGTCTTGCTGCGGTCAGCTGCTGTCAAAGTTGAATGGGACCTGTCTGAGACCCCAGACCCCTGACGCCCCAGAACTTCACCCTCCTCTCTCCTGGGGGGTCTGACGACCCAGGGGATCCCCTGACACTCTCGGGCCCTGTGGGATGAGTGGGGGACATCATGCGGGAAAGAGCCACTTGGGAAAGGCTGGATCTTAAATTTGACGTTAGCCAATATTGTCTCAGCTCATTTAATCAATCTCAGCTCCTTAAGCTTTCTCTCTGCCAACAGAGCCACCATCCAACTTCCTCAAGCACTTTCTCATAGAAGAGAATCTGGTTTGGATCGAAGGAAGTGATTCTTCCCAATTCTTTGTCCACGTCTTCGGTCACCTTCCTACAGAGGTTACCCTCCTGATGTGTGTAGTTCGTGTTTCTATACACTTTGGGACGTTTCTTCTCTATTTTTAAGCAGTGTATTTCCTTTCTGATTGATTTCCTCTGAATTTGCATGACATGCTCTTGATCTACTTCAAGATTCAGCTGAAGCTTCTGAATCTCACTTTCAAGCTGTGCATTTTCAGGATGCAAAGGCACCTGCTCAGTTTGAAGACTTTTCTTTTGTCCTGTAAGCTCTTCATTCATTTGATTTTCTTCACATAATTTTCTGGATATGTTTTGCTTTTCTTCAAGTCTTTTAAAGGACACTTTTAAGTTCACACAGATCAAGGGGTCTCTTCAAATCATCTCTGACTGAGATACTACTAGGTGGTCTCCAACTGCTGCTTCACTCTTTTTCTCTAATTCCAAGTTGCCGTCATCCATGTGATGTCCTCTAAAGAGAGGAGGCAAGCCTACCATCTTCAGCAGTTTCAGCCAGAGATTTTAACTAGCTTTCTTTCTCATCCACGACATGTTCCATTCATGCATTTGTGTTTTCAAGTGTTTTTTCCTGATCCTTTGGTTCCCTCACTCTTTGCTTTTCTTGGGCAAGCAGTTCTTAGACTTTCTTGAAGGTGAGTGTTTTCATTCAAACTGTCCATTATTCTCCTCTGAAGTTCTCCTCCATTGTCCTGAGATGCTTTTAAGGTGTTTTGTCTTTGCTTCAGTCACTTGGGATTGAAGGAATTTTGATGATCTTCAAGGGACCATGTCCCTCTTTGAAGGTGGACCATATCCATCTTTGAAGGTGAACCATCCTCAGTCCATGAAGTGAAAGTTTAGAGGGCTCACTTTTTCTGAGAAAGCCTACTTTGTGCTCCAGTGAAGACCCGCTCTGGTTGTTATTAAGTGGTGCCAAGTGCAGCATCTGTAACTGCAAAGAACTTGCCCCCAGCCCAGGGGACAGGAGCACTTCACATTGCCATCAGCCCCATCTTCTCACTGATTCTTCAAACCACTTTAACCGGGGCAGCAAAATTCAGTTCTTCCCCCTCCTTAAAGTATGCTGTCTCTTTGCTATAAGAACCATGGTAGCAGTAGAAACCAGGATCTCCCAGGGAAACCCACAGAGACCTGGGCCCATCTCAAGCACTCGACATCACCAGCAGAGCAGCACACAGTGGCTCCTGAATCAGCTGGGAAGGCATTTTTGTGGCACTCAGCGAGCCCTCCCTGGCTCCAAAGGGCACCACAGCTCTGCTTCTCATCACCAGTATCCAGGAGGCCACAGCCGACCGCATGGAGCTCTGTGGAGTGTTCCAGCTCCAATGCAAACTGATGCCTGGCAACCAGGACACAAACCACGAACTGAGACGGGAAAGGACAAGTCCTGCCCTTGAGGTTCATAAAACAGTGCTCCCTAACTTCGCTCTGCTGAGTGCACGGACAGAAAGTGATGTGACTCATACAGTGCACTTGGGGACACAGAAGGGGCTGACTGGGTCCCAGAGCTGCCTGGAGCTCGACCACCCTAAGCCCCACCTGCCCCTACAGCAGACCCAGAGGATCAAACCAGTGCCTGCTGGTGGCTGTCATCTTCATCTAACTGGTGTTTATAACCCCACTTCTTGGTTTATCAACTCTAAACAATATCCACTGACTCCTCTCTGTAAAATATAAGGATCTAAACTCACTTACACTGCCCTCCTTTAAGATTTAGCTCAATGTTTGTGGTTTCACATTATTTTTTATAGATAAATTTGGTTACTTCCATAACATTAAATAATATCCATTTATTGTTCCATCAACTTCAGTCAGTACTTTGATACTCCTCCTTGTAAGGGGAGAATATTTATGCCCCTACCCTTCCTTCTCCCTTCCGTCTTCAACCTCCCTCGGATGAGTGATCACGTTTAATTGACACCAGTTAACGTTTACATTCTGCAACTACAACCCCAACTTTTAAGCTTCCACAGCTTTACTCTAAATGCTGTTGGGTTTTTTTTTTAACACTGTTTACATAATTATCACCCTATACTCGTTGCTCACAGCCCAAACAAGTAGAGCTGTTGTATCAATTCTTCCTCTATAAGCCCAAGATTACAGTCTCTTGGCCACTCACAGAAGAATGGTCCCAGCAGCACAAAGTGCAATGAATTCCCTTTCTTAGACTCCAGCAATTGCTTAAAATCATGATACATTTTCTTGCTATTTGGAATAATGACTTTCCGGTACAGCTTCTTGTTTCTCCAGGAGTTTCTGAATACGTTATTTTTTTCCTAGAATAATGGACATTTTTTTTCCTTAGTTGTGGCATGCGAACTCTTAGTTGCTGCATGCGAACTCTTAGTTGCTGCATGTGGGATCTAGTTCCCTGACCCGTGATCGAACCCAGGCCCCCTGCATTGGGAGCGTGAAGTCTTAGCCACTGGACCACCAGGGAAGTAAGTCCCTTGGGCGTTTTTCAAACCTGAGGATTTTCCATCCTCTCAATGATACTACCTACCACAAGGAGTTGCCTTTTCTCTAGGACACTCTCCCCAGCAGAGCACTCCCCTCTTCTCCACTCTGCGCTGGTCATCCTCCAGAGCTGGTTCTGCTTCAGACTTGCCGCCTTGTTGTTACTTGGGATCCCTGAATTGTTCTCATGGATTGAGCTGCCCTCCTGTCTCCTGGACTCCATGTCTTTCTCTTAGTTACTTCCCCATGCTGCTGGGATACATCCTCAAATAACTTCCTAAAAAGGGTATATGGTAATTAAATGCCCTTATTTTGTCCTGATATTTATTTGACAGTTGGGCTGGGTAAAAAAAAAAAAAAGAAAGAAATTTTTTAAAGTCTTATTCCCTCATTATAATAATAATATTCCCTTATTGTATTGTCTCATAGCACTGAGGGTGAGGGTTGCAGATGAAAACTCAGTTGTGAGTTTGAATTCAGTTCCTTTAAGGTAACCTATTTGATTTTTCTGGGAGATTTTTAGGATCTACAAATTATCCTTGGTGCTCTAGAAGTTTACAGAAAAGTGTCTAAGCATTGGGTTGCTTTGTTGTTTTCATTTATTTTACTGGATATCCTGGGCCCTTCAAAATTCATCCGTTCAGCCCTGAGAAATTTTCTTCTACTGTTTCTTTGCTCATTTTCATTTTCTCTATCCTCTTTCTGTGATTCTTTTCCCTTTTATGTTTGACCTCAGGATGCATTCTCATGCTTTAATATTTTTCTCCAATATTTCTCTTCTCTATATTTCTTTTCTACATTCTGAGAGATTTCCTTGACTTTATGTTTCAAGACTATTTTGATTTTTTTATTCTGATAATCAAAAATGTTTAATCTCTAAGAACT
The DNA here is from genome assembly GCF_026419965.1 of Kogia breviceps. Taxonomy (NCBI): domain Eukaryota; kingdom Metazoa; phylum Chordata; class Mammalia; order Artiodactyla; family Physeteridae; genus Kogia; species Kogia breviceps. The sequence goes on along the minus strand of NC_081318.1, from coordinate 20,269,148 downwards.
GTCTCTTGTTCTCTTTCTGCTCCTTGTTTATTACCTCTTACCTTGTTTTATGGATATAAAATACTCTTGAAGAATCTGAGTGTATAAATTATAAGATTTTTTTTTTTCTGAATTAATCCAGATTTCCACTGGGATAAGTCTATGTATCTTGGTCTGTCTCTTTGGGGTTCTAGTTCTTCTCGAATTCTCGTGACCTTCAGTTGTCATTCTGCAGTTATAAAAGACTAGGCAGCCAATGTGGGTTTTTCTGCATTGCACTGGCACCAAAGAGATCTACTTTTTCACCAGGTCTCTACCCTGGAACTCTAATTAGGAGCTCTCTGTGGGGTGTGAAATGTTGCCTGGTCGCACGCTGGCTGGAAGGTTCGGCCTTATGGTGAGTGGATAAGGAAACTGACAATCAAGCCATGGCCTCCCCATATGCCAGAAAGTGGAGACTCTATTCTAGAGAATCAAAATCTGCACTAGATGCCTTAGCCTTCTCTAGAGGGCTGGTTTAAATTTAAAGATATACCCTTTATATGTTGTCTTGGAGCAGACACCAGATTAACCTGTACCAAAGTATGGCAAGTGGACCTCACCAGCTCAACCATCCCTTCTCTGTGAACCCCACTTCTTACCTCTGCCTCCCCTTGTGCCTGCAAACTCTGAGTCCAGAACCCTTCTGGTTTCTACCAGATTTATTGGTTCCCACATCCACTGCAGCCCCCTTCTTTTCCAGGTGATGCCTTTTTGACTGTTTCATGCATCACAAATCCCATTTCTTCTATCTTCCAGGAAAATGTTGAACTTTCTTGCTTGATGTCAATCTTCCTCCCCAGTCTCTTTGCCATGACAGACATTATTTATCTTTTTCTTCTAGTGAAATCTAAGAAGTGACAAAGATGAAAGCATGTGTTCAAGCTACTATCTCAAACCAGAAGTTCTCATCAAAAATTTGTTTGAATTCTGCCATGGACGGGAACTACAGATGCTGGTCTACTCTGTGCCAAACATCGTGTTTGTCTCTAATAGGCTGCCAGCGTGAGAAGTGTTCAACTCAAGATTACATTTGAGTCCGTTTTTATTAAAAAGTTACAAAAGGAAATTCAAGATGGATTTGAGAGAAATGTTTCAAAGTGTTCAAGGCTAGAAAGGCCAGGGTTGGAAGCTTCTGGCATTTCCCCCGACTGCAGCTGCCGTGGTGCTCAAGGTTTGGAGGCCACTCCAGCTCCTGCCAGGAGGACACAGTGGCTGTCAGTCAAGAGTGAGAGGCCACACACTGGGGCCCTGATCCCGGGCTCCTCACCAACAACTTTTTCTCTGTGTCAGCTCAGCTGCCAATCTTTGCACACACCTGTTTCCCTGGGCAGGTCCAGGACAGACTCACCAGCTCAGGGAAAGGACGGAGGGAAGGCCGGATCTCTTGACTAAGCTTTGATGTGCAGGTCCACCACTGATCTGTGAGGAGCAGGAGGCACGGAGCTTCTCCAGGGTATTTCTGGGACTCTAGCTGCCAAAACTAGAGACCTCTCTGGGCTTGCTTGAGCAAAAAAGATGATTCTATCACAAGGGTCTGGAAGAAACTAATGAATCCCAGTAGTCTTAGGAAGGAGACAGAACTGAGGTCCCAGAGGCTACTGTGATTTGCCCTCTTCTTCTCATTGCCCATCTCCAGGCCTCTCTGCTTCCAGCTTCTCCGGATGGAGAATATTTTCAGCTCTGTGGCCATACGGTCTCTGGCACAACTACTGAACTCTACCATTGTCGGTGAAAGCAGCCCCAGACTATACGACAGTAAAGGAATGGGCACCTGGCTACATTTCAATAAAATTTTATTTACAAAAACAGGCAGGCAGTACGCAGGATTTGGCTAGTTGACTGACCCCTGCCTTAGACACAAACCCAAATTTTTAGAAGGATCTGAATGGTTTCAGTGTGGGTCAGTAGTGAATCCCTTAGTCAGGAATCAGGCAGGCGGGGAAACACAGCAGAAACACGCCTGCTGGGAGCCAAAGCCCGGAGGAGGGGGCGCGAGTTCCCCGGGAAGTGAGTCTGAGAGGATACCCCAGCCCAGGTCCACTCCACCGCATCTCATCAGAGCAGCCATAAATTGGGAATATTAGTCCTTGCGTCTTCCGACTTCAAGGTCTACCCTGGAACTGAGGAGCAAAACAGTCCTTGCAGTCTCTGGAGAGCCTCAGAAAAAAAAATTCTATGCAGAATGAGGCATTCTGACACTTCTCATCGTAACAAAAAGGAAATGAATAAAGGATGTGAGGCCATTAGCCCTATACAATGTACAGTATACATAACCTGTAACTTGAAAAGCTTATTTAAAACATCTATTGTTTCTTAAATGGACATTTAGGGGAGATTTTTACCTTTAAACCCAAGGATCTGAAACCGAACCAAAGTAACTTTGAGCTACAGTTGGCTGACAGATTCCACCGTGCCCTGCCCCGCCCACCCCAGGGCTCCTGGGCTGCAGCTGTGTGTGGTTGAGGGTTAGATTACGTGCCCAGCGTGGCTGTAACTCAGTCTCCGTCCCTGAGTTACAGCCCTATGGTGGCCCTGTGGCTTACAGATGTGTCGTAAAACGACTGCGGTGGCCATTGGTGGGAGAGTAAAATGGTGCAGCTGCTGTGGAAAGCAGCGTGGTGGTTCCTCAAAAAATTAAAAGTAGAATCACCATATGATCCAGCAATTTGACTTCTGGGTAAATATTCAAAAGAACTGAAAGCAGGGTCTCCAGGAGATATTTGTACAGTCATGTTCGCAGCAGCATTATTCACAGTAGCCAACAGATGGAAGCAACCCATGTGTCCATCAACAGACAAATAGATAAATAAATTGTGGTATATACATACAGTGGAATATTATTCAGCCTTAAGCAGGAAGGAAATTCTGATACCTACTACATGGATGAAACTTGAGGATATTCTGCTAAGTGAAATAAGCCAGTCACAAAAAGACAAACACCGTGGGCTTCCCTGGTGGTGCAGTGGTTGAGAATCTGCCTGCCAATGCAGGAGGCACGGGTTCAAGCCCTGGTCCGGGAAGATCCCACGTGCTGCAGAGCAACTAAGTCCGTGTGCCACAACTACTGAGCCCGTGCTCTAGAGCCCGCGAACCACAACTACTGAGCCCATGCACCACAACTACTGAAGCCCGCGCACCTAGAGCCTGTGCTCCTCAACGAGAGAAGCCACCACAATAAGAAGCCCGCACGCTGCAACAAATAGTAGCCCCTGCTTGCTGCAACCACAGAAAGCCCGCACGCAGCAACAAAGACCCAACACAGCCAAAAATAAATAAATGAAATAAATAAATTTTTTTTTAAAAAAAGGCAAACACTGTGTGGTTCCACTTATAAGAGGTACCTAGAGCAGTCAAACTCACGGAGACAGAAAGTAGAAGGGGGGGGTCCGGGAGCTGGAGAACGGGGAAATGGGAACTTATTGTCTCATGGGCACAGAGTCTCAGTTCTGCAAGATGAAAAGAATTCTGGAAATTAGTTGCACAACAATGTGAATGGACCTAACACTACTGAACTGTACGCTGAGAAATGGTAAAGATGGAAAATTTTGTGTCACGTATATTTTGCTACAATTAAAAAAGAAAAAACTAGCGGTGGGACAGGCCTGGGCCTCCCGGGGCCCCACCGGGTAAACACTGTGCCACTGCCTCCAAAGTCTCTCCTGGGATGAGCTCCAGCCTCTGCCTTCCGTGCGCTGATGAAAATCAGAGCTTTGGGTTTTCTCCTTCTATCCACAGAAACCAGGGAGCAGGTATTCAGAAAAGCCCTGCTGCTCGCTGCTCTGTGAACCATTCTGGGGGCTTCTCCTCTGAAGGGAGCCTGGAATTCTCTGGCCTTCCCAGCAGCTGCCAGGGCCCAGATGCTGGAATAAGTGGGGCACCCAGACAGCAGCAGGAGGGCAGATGTGGACTTTCACCTGGTCGCTGTTGGACAGGTGACCAGACGCCATGTGATCTGCCGCAGGAGCCCTCCTTCAGGCAACCCCCCTCCACCTCCCACACCCAACCCTGCAGTTCCTCTGAGATCAGGGCCTCTGACAGAGAGGAGTGGCCCATGCAACCCTAGCCCCACAGGAGAGCCAAAGTTTCTGCTTCTGGTGCAGGGGGACACTGGCCCAGCCTCCTAGGGCCCTCCTTGCCTCGGGTCTTAGCCCACCAAGCCCTCCTGCATACAGCTTCCTACTGACCTCGGAACACGCATCTAAGTAGGTTGCTGCTGTACATTGACCTTCACTGGCTCCCCACTGCCCTCAGGACCAAACCCCCTGGTGAGACGCTCAGCCTGCGTGCCCTGACCCCTGCCTTTCTCTCCGTGTTCTCCACAGCTCCCCATCTCTGTGCCTCCCATCCCCATGCACCCCTGCATTTCCCCAAGTGTACCTCTCTGAAATCCCAATCAGTAAGTCCCTCTTCCACAGAACACAGACTGCTGGACTGTTCTCCACGTGGCACGGTGGCCCATCCAGGCCACGTGCTGCTCTCGGGAGGCCTCCAGTTTGTCCACATCCTCTGTACAGCTGGACACCCAGGAGTGACCATACATTTCAGAGGTGATCCAAACGGGCACAGAGAACAGCCCATAGGTTCAGGGAATGACTTCACGGGTTTGAGACATCATAACACAACAAGGACCAACCAAAGACTACAGATCAAAGTTACAGAAGGAGGGACTGAGGATGAGCTCCTAAGCCAGGGCTTTGAAAATCACTAGGATAAGCTCCAGAAGAAGGCCATCTCCTTTCCTTCCCTGGAAATGCCTGAGGGTAGGTCGGGACCACACCTGGCTGGGAGGGTGTGGAGACAGCCTCGAGGTGGGGGGATGGGTGACACACCTTTTAGGAGCTCTCTGCCCCTGTGAGTTATGTGGCCCCTTTGCAGGGAGCTCTCCAATCCTTCCTCCTTACTCTGATGGCTGGACATAGGCTTATTCTTTCAGTTTTGAGTCATGGGGAGAAAATTCTTAAAAAGTAACCATCTTTTACTCTGGCCAAATTCCTGGCCTATTAAGGTTCAGGGGCCTACGCCTGTGCCTGCTGGCACCACTGCCGCATAGCCAGCACCCCCCAAGATGAGGTCAGAAACCGTAACAACAGGCCCAAAGGATGGAGTTGCTAACCCTTCCCCAGAGCCTCGTGGAAGCTGGAATTAATACGGTCTCCTTGCCAGAGGCCAGCTTCTGCAATCAAGGGTTTGAGAAACGTAACACAACTACAATTCCACACTTTTACCAGGTTTTCCCTTCCGGCAGCCTGGTCACAGTGCTTAGCCTCTCTGAGCTTCAGCTCCTCTTCTGTCAAATGGAGATGAAACTATCAACCATGTACATGAAAGGACTTTGCAAGCTGCAAGGCCTGCTATAAATATGAGTTACACTTATTCGCTTCATTGACCATTTAAGAAATTTCTAGATTAAATAAGGTTGATACAAAGTTAAGACCTTGATTTCAATAGAAGAAACGGTCCAAGGTAGGCTGTGTAATTATTCAGAGAATGAAGAAAGAAGTGAGTCACCCCAGATTGGCAGAGGGTAGGAGGCACAGGGCTGGGTGAGAGCTGAGGAACCCCCACGTTCACTGCAGCATTACTGACAATAGCCCACGCATGGAAAGACCTAAGGGTCCATCGACAGATGAATGCATAAAGAAACCGTGGTACATACATACAATGCAATGCTGTTCAGCTGTTAAAAAAAGAAGAGAGAGAGAGAGAGAGAGAGAGATCCTGCCACTTTGACAACATGGATGAACCTGGAGGACGTTATACTGAGTGAAATAAGCCAGGCACAGAAAGACAAATCCTGTATGCTCTATCTTACTTATATGTGGAATCTGAAAAAGTCAAATACCTAGAAGCAGAGAAAAGAATGGTGGTTGCCAGGGGCAGGGAGACAGTGGTCAAAGGGTACAAAGTGGCTGTTATGTACGACAAGTAAGTCTAGAGATCTCATGTCAGTGTGGTGACTGTAGTTAACAATATTCTATTGAATACTGGACGTTTGCTAAGAGAGTAGATTTCAGGTGCTCTCACCACACACACACACACACACACACACACACACACACACACACACACACAGAGTAACTATGTGAGGTGATGCATATGCTAATTAGCTTGGCTGCCGTCATCATTTCACTATGTATATGTACACCAAGATGTTTTACACCTTAAATACATATACTTTTTATTAAAAATAAAGACGCATATGTGAGAAATGAAGCGTGAGCTGGTCACAGGTCCCCGTGCTGTTGGGCCCTTAGTCACCCCGAGTTGAGACCGACTCTTTGGCATCATCACCAGCACAAGGCCTGGAGCTACCACTCACCTCAGGGCCCCTTTTACAATGGCCACCCCAAAGGCGGTCCCTCTGTGAGTGGCCAGTAGGGCAACGAAGAGACAGGGGGCTGCAGCTCTCCCTGTCCAGCATGGGTGCATGGCCAGGGCCGGGAACCCTTTCCCATTTACCCTCTTCAAGCCATACTGGGGTCCATGCTCAGGAGGGAGATGCTGAATCCGACTGTCAGTTCCCAGAGACAGAGTTTCCTTCCCCAGGGCCTTGGGGACTCGGGCAATTGCCAAACTCCAGGGTCCCCTCTCCCCCTTAAGTGTGATAGATGGGCTGAGTTTTCCCGGTGGTTTAAACACTTTGCATTGATTTGTGCATTAGTTTGTATATGGTTTTGAGAGACCAATTTCAAGACAAGCTTTGCCCGTCGTCCGTCAAAGCTCACCGGTGCTTTATCTTCATTCTGAGCTTGCTGCTCATCAGACTCCAGGCAGGCTGCTGCCAAAAGATCCTGCTGCCGGGGGACCTCCATCCATCACAGTTCGGGCGTCACTCTGCCTCAGGTGTAGTAAAACTCAGGTGGAGACACTGGCCACTGGGGGACAACACACTCGGCTCCCTGGAGAAGATCTGAGCAATTCGTCTTTGGGACTCAAGATTCCCAGAGATGAAAACGTTACAGGAACTTTCACAAGCATCTCACAGACGTGGAAACCGAGTCAAGAACCATAGAACAGAAACAGGTATAAACCACAGCTGCCTCTTAACAGTGCTTTTAAATGGACAGAGTGGAAACAACCCTTGAGAGTGAGGCACTTTTACCTGCCGGGCATCTGTGCTTACGGCTGCAACGGGGCACAGCTTTGGGGCAGGGACATGGGTGTTGAACGTGAGGCTAATCACCCTTCCGGCAGCACCTTGCTCCCTCGGGGGGACTGGCTCCTGCCCTTCATCCATGCCCTAGACGGGTCCGGTTTCTTGTCTTCCAGGAGCAGGTGTGTGACATCTTGGGGGGGTGGGTAGGGGCCCTTCACAGGGACAGCCCACTCTCCCAGCCCTGGAGGCTAGGACTGCTTACTACACTCTGCCAGAAAGAGGCAAAGCCTCCCAGCTCCCCAATTCAGAACAGTGCTTCTCCTGATGCCTGTCGGCAGCGCCACATCCCAGAATGAGGGGCCCCTGGACAGAAATGGATCTGTACCAACCAGGGCTGACAGCAATTACCAGTCCCTGGGACGCATGACCATCTCTCTCTCCTTCCCACTGTTTCAAGGACAGGAGTCTCATGGATTACTCTTTTCCTTTCTTGGATATGCACAAGGTCCCGGCCCCCAAGGACAGCTTCGCCCTCACTGTCAACAGTGAGGTAGAGACAGGAGATGGTGAGGCCAGAGGCCAGGGCTCGCGTCGCCCTGGAATTCCGATTGTCCAAACGGCATCGGAACACGGTGATCAGCAAAACACAGGTGCCGGGCTCTCACAGCTGGGCCTTCGCAGGGTCACTTCAGCTTGCCCAGAAACCTTGTCTGGAAGGATCTGCCAGGGACCTGAGATGTCTTAACAACAGGAGTGAGACTCACTAACTCAGAGGCTCACTATGGACCTGGGGGTGGGCAGCAGATGAGGAAAACGGGGTTGACCCTGAGAAAAGTGTGTGTGAAACAACGCAGTGACCTTCAGCCCATCTCTGACCCTTCATGTCCCCATCTGCGGGACCCATCAGCTCCTCCTCTCTCCTTTCCTGACGATCGCCAAGTTCTGGCCCTTCCATTCTCCTTCCCTCAAAGCTTATCTATGCCAAATAGAGATGGCTCTCCAATGTATGCAAAGATGCTTAGCCTCGTGCAGAATAAAACACAAAGTAAAACTACTCCTCACCATCGAGGCGGCAAGAGGCCAAAGGCCCAACAACAGCCTGGGCTGCAAGGCCCTGGGGACGTAGGCACTCGTTCACTGCCGGGAGGGGTGAGAACCCAGAACCCTCCAGAACATAACATCCATAATGTGTGACAAACACAAGTTGTACTAAACAGGCTGGGAGGGTTCCGAGGGAGCTAAGCTAAGTGAGATGATGAACACCTTGAGAAAGCAGACTGAGTAAGGCCATGGATGATGGATGAATGTTTGGTAAATCAAAGCGATCTGGAGCTTATGAGGAGAGAGCCCTGTTGGAGGGCTTTCGTCTACAAATTAGAGGCATGTTGGCTCCTGAGACTCAGCTGGGCTGGCTGCTGCATGGGCAGCCAGTCTATCAAAGGTGCCAGAGGGAGAACGGGTGGGTGAGATGAACGGAGATCAAATCCCATTATAACCAAGTCCATTACAAAGAAAATTTCACCTTCACAAAAAAGTATAGCCAAGCCCCAGGCATCAGCCCATAATAATCGTATATTGTTCAAATAACCCGTTGTGAAGCATGCTGTCCTGCAGGCCTCCTAGGTAATAGTCTCTAGTTATAACAACACCCTGGCACATCCCCACTTACCACATGATGAACTATTTGTGGTACACGACAATATGTGAATTCCTTCCCAACCATCTGACTGTGGGAGGTGACTTTTGAGATGCTCTGTTGGAAGTTGATGTTTTGAAAAACTGCAAGGGGTTGGTCTTAAGAATCTTTACCTCAACTCTTAGTTTCCCACCAAACCAGCCACCTGGGTTTAATATCACTAGGAAGATTATTTAAAATGTTAGATGATCACCTCTGAATATGCACAACAAAAATATTCGATAAAACTCAACATCCATTCATGGTTTAAAATCACAGTAAAATAAGGCTAGTAACTCCCTCAATCTAATAAATAACATCTGTCAAGAACAGATAGTAAATATCTTACTTAACACCGAGAACATTTAAGTCATTCCCTTAAACATCTGGAATCAGATTAAATGCTCACTATGTCAGAGATTGCAAAAGCTAAAAGGTCTGGAAAATACTGTGTGCAGACAAGGAGGTGGAAAAATAAGAACTCTCCTACGGTGTTGATAGGAGTATATATTAGCATGACCCCTTTAAGAGTATTTTGGCAAGAGTAAGTGAAGTTGAAGGTATACACATGCTTTAATTCTGCAACTCCATGGGCTCCAGGAGACATGCATAAAAATGTGTTTTGTTGCTTTGCTTTTAATAGAAAAAGGATTAGAAACAACATATATGTCCATCAACAGATATATAAATAGTGATATATTCTTACAATGGAGTACATAGTAGTTTAAATGAATCAACTAGAGCTATGTGTATCAACATGGATCCGTGGCAGAAAAAAAAACAAACAAACCAAGTTTCAGAAAGATACATGCATGATACCTTTATATAAAGTTTTTTTTAATATAAATTTATTTTATTTATTTATTTATTTATGGCTGCGTTGGGTCTTCGTTGCTGCATGCGGGTTTTCTCTAGTTGCAGCGAGCGGGGGCTACTCTTCTTTGCGGTGCACGGGCTTCTCAATGCGTGGCTTCTCTTGTTGCAGAGCACCGGCTCTAGGCGCGTGGGCTCAATAGTTGTGGCTCATGGACTTGGTTGCTCTGCGACATGTGGGATCTTCCCAGACCAGGGATCAAACCTGTGTCCCCTGCACTGGGAGGCCGATTCTTAACCACTGCACCACCACGGAAGTCCCTATATAAAGTTTGAAAAGCATGCAAGGAGTAGGGCTCAGCACCAGAGGTCCAAGGTTAGTATATTCAGCCTCTACAAACAGACAGGAACCCCCCACACACTTGTCCTTGAAACTGAGTGATTTGGGCGATCACTTCAGCCCCGAATTGGGGCTGAAGCAGGTTCACATTCTGTGACTTGGATGACATCAGTGTCTTCGTTGGCTCAAACTGCTATAACAAATACCACTGACTGGGTGGGCTTAAGTAACAAACATTTCTTTCTTATAGCTCTGGAGGCTGGCTGGGTGCCAGTATGGTTGGGTTCTTGGTGGAGGCAACTCTTCTTGGTTTATGGATGGTCATCTTCTCATTTTATCCTCAAAGGGCAGGGTAAGAAAGGGCCAGCTCTCTTCTTATAAGATATTAATCCCATCATGGTGGCTTTATTCTCATGACTCAATCCCTTCCTCAAAGCCACACCTCCAAATACCATCGCTTTAGGGGCTTCAACATTAGAATTTGGCGGGGGAACAGAAGCATTCGGTCCACAGAAATTAGCATCCACCCTTGACTCCTTGGGAATGACCAGAAATCTACTACTGGACCAGAAAAACTACAGTGTAAAGGGAAACACAAGGACATCTTCCTTTTCCTCTTTTTTTCTCATTTGTACCTTCCAGTCTCTGACCTCCTTTTATCGTCTGTTACATATGTATCTTTTAGATATCCAGAAAGCTCTCCCAGAATAGTCCCCTTCTCCCTACGATCAACAGAAATACTAGGAGAGCAAGGAAAATTTGTAAAGTCCTTGATGAGTGGTCATGTTATTTCACAGCCCTCAGCAGAACCTTGGAGTCTAAAGAAATTAACTTTAAGATGACCCAGTTCAACCTGCTTCCTCTCTGAGGTCCAGAGGGGTGACATGGCTTGCCCAAGGTCTCACAACTAGTTACTGAAAGAGCAAGACCCCAATTCAGGTCTTCTGTCATCAAGAATGGTGTTTCCACTGCACCACAGAACTCTACGATGTGTGTTCATTACATAAACACCAGAAAACATCAGCTTGAGTCCCCTTGTCCCTGCTGGGGTTCCAAAAATATGAGGTCATGGTTTACGCCACTTTCGTGCTCACGGAGGATCATTTTCAGAATGCCCTCCCCCGGGGGTCAAAGTCATGCGGGCTGGCATGGCACCCAAGCACACACTGTTGTGCATGAAGAATGACAGCCTCCACATTTAGACAATGACTCATCATTTTGAACGTCACTGGGCTTGGAACAACTTGAAAGGGAGGGAGGGAAGGAAGGAAGGAAGGGAGGGAGGGAGGAAGGAAGGATAGTGATGTTGAAATCTCAGTGGAGTGTGTTGATGAAGACATTATGCTGCTAATGAAAGGCAAAAATGGATGTTTCCATTTCTGCCCACATTGGCTGATACTCAATTATCTGTAAGACTCTGGTAGCCAAGAATTGTTTTAACAAGGGAAGGACTGAACTATAAATGTAGGAAAATATCTACAAACATCCCCAACTTGATTGCTTTCTGGGTGATTTTGATTTGTGAAGATCAGTGAGGAATACGAATCAGATATAAAAAGAAGTTAGCAGCCCACACCAATGGGTCAAACTTTCACATTGGTCAGTGCTGCAAAGCTGGGGGAAATCTCCAGTCCCTAAGCCCCCAAAACTTACAATCTAATGCAGATTCAGAATCAAGATTTGGGACAAATTTAAGACATCTATAGAGAAACATACAAGAAAATGGGACTTAAAGAGAACACCATATTCTGGCACTGGAGAAAAGCAAAAAGGATGATACAAGTGAGATGGGGTTAATCCAGAAGGACTTCCTGAAGAAATGTGAGGTCTGTGCCATGAGATTTGGAAGGAAGGAAAGGCCTGATGGTGAGAAGGCAAGGAGGCAGACGTCCAAGGCAGGTGAATGGCTCTGCATATGCCCAGTGCAGCAGATATGGCGATGGCGGTTAAGTCTACATCAGCAAGATAAGGCTGTTTATATTCACGCATTTCTCTATAGACAGTGATCTCAGGAAAGAGTAAGGCAGGGACCCTCCATTCTACAGAGGGGGAAACAGGCTTAGTAGACTAAGTGGTGTGCCTTAGGGCTCACAACCAAACAAGTGGTAGAGCTCAGTCTTGAACTGAGGACTTTGGACTCCAACCAGAGAGCATCTGCTGTTTCCTTTAATGATCCTGATAGCCAGAAATAGAAACAAAGTGATACTTTTTAAAAGAGCCCAGTCAGGTGCGGGCATAGGGTGAGGGAATGTGCTATATCCTTCCAGAGGACTCAATGGTTATGAATTTGACCTGTTTGATTTGTTGGTCAAGAGTCATGGAAAATGGATTAATGAGATCAAGGTCACAGTGTCAACGTCTCAGGAAGCAGGGCTGAGAACACAGCTGCAAGCCACTGTTCACTCAGGTACATCAGTTTGCAAAAGTCTGGGGAGAGGGGCTAACAAATGGATGGATCTGCACAGATGGAAAAACACCTCCAACACCTACTTACCAACGGATTGTCCCAAGATCTTTTTGCACACAAAGATCAGCACATTGTTAGTGTTAATTTGACGTTAGACTGGACACTTAGTCTTTCTTCCCTGACAGCCTGACTTCAGGAGCTTCCCACTGGAATCCAGCCACAGCTCTGCACAGAGTCTTCTATACTTAAAGAGTGTCAGGTTCAGATTTGCTTAAATTTTACCCCTAATTAAAAAGGCCAGGGGGGGTTTCCCTGGTGGCACAGTGGCTGGGAATCCGCCTGCCGATGCAGGGGATGCGGGTTCGTGCCCCGGTCCGGGAAGATCCCACATGCCGCGGAGCGGCTGAGCCCGTGAGCCACGGCCGCTGAGCCTGCGTGTCCAGAGCCTGTGCTCCACAACGGGAGAGGCCACAGCAGTGAGACAGTGAGAGGCCCGCGTACCACAAAAAAAAAAAAAAAAAAAAAAAAAAAAAAGGCCAGGGGAACAGTTGGTAAATACTTTGGGTCTAATTAAGTCTGACTGCGTTATGAAGTGGAATCAGTGTATTCAACTTTTTACATTTTGAAATTCCAAAGTGATCCTATGCTCTTCATCAGCCACAGAGGAGAACCCTTTGCATGTGGAGCGTACAAACTGCTCTCACCTGCTTGTCAACCACAAAATAAACCAATTCTCAGGCACTGCGAAAGAAGCTGTGTCTTATGCCTTAACTTTCTCCCTCTGCAGCACCATCATCCTCTACCCTCACGTACACGCAGGGGTCCTGGGCTCCCTTCTTTTCCCTTCTTGCATTTTCTCCCTTGTCAGTGGTTTTCAACCTTTGGTTCTCATTGAAATCACTGGGGAACTTTAAAAATCCCAATGGTTGGGTGCCATGTCCAGATATATTGATTTAGTTGATTTGGAGAATGGCCTGCTGTCAATTTTTCAGGCCTCCCAGATAATTCTAATGGGCAGCTAAGGTTGCAAATAACTGCAACCAAGTGATCTCATCCAGTGCCTATGTTTTAGATCTCATCTATAGGTTATGACTTGCAAATTTAATCTCCTGTCTTGGGCTCTCTCCCAAGCTCCAGAATCAATCATTCAAACTTCTTACTGATACATCCACTTGGATATCTAAAAAGCTTTGCAACTTCTGCACATGTAGAAAGAAGAACTCTTGATTTCTCCTCACTTCCAACATGTTTTTCTGCCAATTGTAGTAAGTAACTAAAACCAAAAGCCTGGAAGCCATCCTTATTTTCTTCCCTTTCCTCACATCAAATTCACATCAACTTCAACATTCAACTTAAATGTTCTCGGTGTTAAGTAGGATATTTACTATCTATTCTTGACAGATGTTATTTATTAGATTGAGGAAGTTACTAGCCTTATTTTACTATGATTTTTTTTTTTTTTTTTTTTTTTTTTTTGCTGTACGCGGGCCTCTCACTGTTGTGGCCTCTCCCGTTGTGGAGCACAGGCTCCGGGGACACAGGCTCAGCGGCCACGGCTCACGGGCCCAGCCGCTCTGCGGCACGTGGGATCTTCCCAGACCGGGGCACGAACCCGTGTCCCCTGCATCGGCAGACGGACTCTCAACCACTGCGTCACCAGGGAAGCCCTTTTACTATGATTTTAAACCATGAATGGATCTACAACCAAAGTAGATCTCATATGTATTATGGTAGGCAGCTTCCAAGATGGTCCCCAATGGTTCCCACTTCCTGATATTCATACCCTTGTGTAGTCCTCTCCCATACTGTCCCAGGTTGGTTTGTACTACCAGTAGCATATGGCAGAGTCGATGATATGTTACTTCAGAGACAGGATATAAAAAGACTATGACTTCCATCTTGTTCTCCCACTAGCACCCCAACTCTGGGGGAAGCTAGCTGCAAACTGCCATGTTGTGAATAGCCCTTGGAGAGGTCCATATGGTAGGGAACAGAAGCCTCTGGCCAGCAGGCAGCAAGGGTTTGAGCCTTCCAGCAACCACATGAGTGAGCTTGAACGTGGATTCTCCAGCCCAGTCAAGCCTTGAGATGGCCTTGAGGCAGCCCCAGATGTAAGCTTGACTATTGACCCTGAGCCAGAGCCACTCAGACAAGTTGCTCCTAGACTCCTAGCACTCAGAAACTGTGTGATACAAGTGCTGATTGTTTTAAGTTGCTAAATTTTGGCGTAATTAGTCACATAACAACAGACACTATACTTACACACATTCATGTGTCTCCTGGCTACCGTGCTCCTCCAAGCTACCTCCATTTCTTATCTGGACTAATGAAAGTCTCCCAGCAGGTCTCCATTTTTCCACTTCTGCCCTCCAACAATCTGTCATCCTCGTTTATAGTCTTCAAACAAAACTTAGTTCAGATCCCTATCCTGTTTAACACCTTTAATGATTTCCTATTTGACTTAGAAAAAAACCCAGTTCCCCACAATACTGCTTCATGATCTGATTCCGATCTGTATCTCCAACTAATTCTCATGCCCCTCTTCCCATTTCTTATTGTGTTCCAGCCACACTGGCTCTTCATTTTACACAAAGACCTTTAGTCTTCTTTTATGGTTAGATGATCTTGGGGGAAAGAGCGACATTTTTAATATTAAGAGAACAGGATTCTGGTAACATTACTCAAAACAGAAATGACTTTTTGCTACATCTCTGATAAGTGTTCATCAAGCTTTGAGGCCAAGTAACGTAGCATGGAAAAAGAATAGGTGCTTTTGCTTCTGGCAATATGTTGGGATAAACAAGGAAAGAATACCTTCCCAGTACAGAACAACTAAAAATTCAGGATAAAACATAAAACATATTTTAAAGTGTGGCCGAGCTAGCAGGAGAAAAGGAGTACAATCAGGGGAAATAAAGATAAGGAAGTACAATTCAATGAGGATAACTAAGCTACAAAGTCATTTTCCTTGTGGGAATCTCTGAATTTCCTGTTGGTCTAGGGCCATACATATAAGAGACTAGAGAAAAAAATCCTAGGTCCCAAGCGAAATGGGACTTTTATTAGCTGGGAAGCCTACAGGGTGATACCTTAGTAGCCCCATCAAAGATTTATCTGGCTCAGACTTGACCCTTAGAGTAGGAAAGTGGCAGGGAAAAAAAACATTCCCCAAATTTTTCCTACCACAGACTAATATTAATGAGGATGTAGGGCTAGAATTCACACCACCTATGGGGCCAGAAGGAAAAAATAGAGAGTGCCAAACTTAGTTTAAAGTTGTCCTCTATTGGACAGTGCTCCAAACACCTGGTAGAAGAAACACAAATTCTCTCCAAGAAAATTCTGTCTGAAAATTCAACTCAGGCCTCTTGTTATTTTCAGAAATGAACAGCAAAATCACTAAATACATGGAGTACAAGCCAATATTAGTAAGAGTCAACAGAAACAATAAATTGCAGAATCAGACTCATAGAGCCTGCAGGTATTAAATGATTAGAGAAAAAATTTTAATAAGTAGGTTTAAAATGGTTAAAGAAATGAGGGAAATTATAGTGATCCAAAGGAGCAAAAGATTAGCAAAGCTGAACAAACCTATTTTAAAGAACCAAATATAACTTCATGAAATAGACATGATGATAAATGAAATTTAAAACACATTGGATGAATTAAACAGCAGGTTAGACACAGGAAGAAAAATATACCTATTAGACTGGGGCAAACAGCTAACGAATTATCCAGAATGCATCAGCCAAAAAGGTGAAATATATAAATAAGATGTTAAGATACATGAATGAGAGAATGAAAAGATGCAGCTTATGTATAATTGAGGTTCCAGAAGATGTAAATAGGGTGAAAAGAATGAAGAAATATTTGAAAAGAAGATGGCTTAGAATTTTCCATAGTTGACACCACTTCTCAGTTTCAGGGAATCTAACCTATTCCAAGCAGTACACATCATAATGAAGCTATAGAAAACCAAAGAAGATCTTAAAAATAGCCAGTGGGGGGCGCTGAGGTGGGGTGGGGAAACACTATTAAGGAAAAGTGATTAGGCTGACAGCTGACCTCAACAGCAACAATGAAAGCCAGAAGTCAATAGAATGATATCTTCAAAATGCTGAGAGAAAATCGCTGCCAACTCAGAACTGTATTAAATACAAGCATTGAAACTATATTTCAAGAACAACAGGAAATATAGCATTTCCAGACATATGAAATCAGAGTTCATTCAGTACAATAGACCCTCATTAAAGGGATATTTGAACTAAAGGATATACATTAGGAAGAAGGAAAATGATATCGAAAAAAGGATAAAAAGAAAGAAGGACTGGTGAGCAATAAGAAAGAGTAAACTTGTATGTAAATAAAAACAAATATGACTATGAAACATAAGTATCTGATGTGTGGGATTAAAATAAAATCAAGCTAAAAAAAGAGAAAAAGAAAAATATTGCATTCATGGAGTTTAGTTTCTAATGGGGAGAAACTGAAAACCAGCAATCAGCAACGTTTAAAGAAAAACAAAACAAAACAAAATACATCATCTGAACAGTGACGAGTGCCACACAAAGAATTTAAATAGGATGATATGCGAGCCTAAGACTTGGGGGCCACTTCAGACTTGGGGATGAGGAAGGGTAGCATTTAAGCTGAGACCTGAATGACAGGAAGGAGCCAGACACATAAAGTCACAGGAAATAGAATTCCAGGCAGAGGGAAGAGTTAGTGCAAAAGTCCCATATCTGTCTGACTCAATTTCTCTGAGCTTCAATTTCTTCACCTATAAAATAGGGATAATATTTTCCTCATATTTGTTGTGAGGCTCGAGTGAGCTTTTTAAAGTACTTTAAAATATCTGAATTATCACACATGATAATTTTATTGAGGCAGAGCCTAATTTCCTGTGAAGAATACAGATTTTAGACTAGCCAGACCAAGACTTAAATTCTTGGCCTGACAATGCCTGTGTGAACACTCTGAGATCCAGTGTCCTTAGATGGGAATGGTGTGGTTGCCACAAGGATTAAAGGGTGAAACATTCACACAGAGCCTAGTACTGTGCCTGGCTCAGAGAAGAACTCCGTAACTATTAGTTTCCTTCCTTTCTCTCTGCTAAAATGTCACCTTTTCTGTAAAGGCTCCAATGGCCTCCTCATCCTCCACTCCCTGACTCCAGCCAGAAGTTCTCTCTTCTCTGCTTTCCCACTGTTCTTTATGTGTAAGTATCTCTCAATGACTCCAATTTCTTTGTTTTTCCATTTCTCCCAGGGGTCTGTAAAAGTTATTCCACAGACTTTATTCTATCCATCTTTGACCTCTCACAGTACCTAACCTAGGATCTTGCGTATCCATAGGTATTTAGTAAAATGTTTAACTGAGTGGAAGAATAAACATATGAATTAGAGTTGGAACATCTCTAACGTGAACATCTCTAATGGAACAGCTGCACCACCAGGGAGCAGCTATTTCACAAGGCAGCGAATTGCATGGCTATTGCTGTTTAAAACTTTTCTGTCCATAGTGGCTGTATCAATTTACATTCCCACCAACAGTGCAAGAGGGTTCCCTTTTCTCCACACCCTCTCCAGCATTTGTTGTTTGTAGATTTTCTGATGATGGCCATTCTGACCCTGTGAGGTGATACCTCATTGTAGTTTTGATTTGCATTTCTCTAATGATTAGTGATGTCGAGTATCCTTTCATGTGTTTGTTGGCAATCTGTATATCTTCTTTGAAGAAATGTCTATTTAGGTCTTCTGCCCAGAAACTAACATAACACTGTAGAGCAATTATACTCCAATAAAGATGTTAACAAAAAAAAAAACCCACAGAAAAACCTTTTCTCTCATATCAAGTCAAAATCTGCCAGTGATAGATTTTCATACAAAAGGCCCCCAACAAATCACATCTCTGGTATCCATATATTGATACTCCTCCCACCTTGACCTTGGGCTTGGCCATATGACTCACTTTGGTCAATGGGACAAACATGGTACCAGCAGAGGCTTAGTAAGTCATTGTACCTTGGGCTTGCCTTCTTGGATCACTGCCACCAATCAACATGCAAGGAAGTCCAATTTCGCCTTCTTGAAGATTAAAGACCACATGGTCTGAAGGACCCAGCTAAACCCAGGGCCTTGCCAATTCACAATACGACTATAGTCATAACAGCCCAGGCAAAACCAGAAGAAGAACCAACCAACCGATCCATAAAATTATGAGAAATAATAAATCATTGGATTAAACCAGTACATTTTGAGGGTGGTTTGTTATACAGAAATAGATACAGAAACACTTGCCCGCCTGGCAGTGTACCTCTCAGACAGAATGCAGTCCCATTAGTCTAGATGCTCTGCTTCCATCTATGTGGCAAAGTCAGTTCCACGTGGTTTTTTTGACATCTCCATCACTTGGTAGTTTGTATGGCACTCGGTGACATAAATCCCAGGCTTTTTCTCAGAAACTGTTGTGAACCCACACCTTCCAAATCCTGCACATGAAACTTGATACATTTGAACCTATGTGTGGTTTCCTATTAAAATGAACATGATAGTTTGGGCCTATCGGGGGCTATCTAAAACTGAATTCTACATAGCAATGGACCTCTTATTGTTAAATTCAATGGTCAAGTCTCAGTCTTCATCTTATTGATGTATCAGCAGCATCTGACCTGGTTGATCTCTCCTTCTGGGGATGCTTTCTTTCCTTGGCCTCATGGGAATCCCTCTCTCTCGGTTCGCATTCTATCCCCTTGGATGCTCCTCCATCATTGCTGGGGCCTTGGATTTCTTCCCTTTTTTATATACCCTCACTCCCTAAAGCCATCTGTAGGCTGAACCACTCCCAACATTATTTCTCCAGTCCTAATTTCTCCCTGACTTTCAGAAGGCTGTATCCAACTGCCTACTGAATATCTCTAATTACAGAATGTGTGTCTTAAATTTAATCGATCCAAAATAGAACCCTTAGCTTTCTACCCCCACCTCTTCCCAAACTCCTTCTCCCCACGTCCATAAATAGTGACTCCAGTCTCAATGTTCCTGACTGCTCAGTCCAAAATCTTTGGAATCATTGACTCCCCTCCCACATTCCATGTCTGATTGCTCAGAAGATCCTTACAACCCTACCTTCAAATGTCTACAGAATCCTACCATTTTCACTACCTCCATCACGCACACCCTAGTCTAAACCACCACTGTCCCTAACCTAGACTATTAGAATAACCTCTTGTCTGGTCTCCCAGCTTCCACCCTTGACCCCCCGGAGTAGCCTGTTCTGCGTATGGTAAGCAGAGTAACTGCGTAATTCCTAAGGCAATCATACCTCTCAACTGCTCAAAATCTTCCAGTGGCTTCCCATGTCACTGGAGTAAAATCCAAAGTCATGACCATAGCCAGAATGCTCTATGAGATCTGGTCTTAGCTACCTCTCTGACCTCACCTCCTACAATTCTCACCTCCACTCTCTCCACCACCACCACAAGTGGCCTTCTTGCTGTCGTACAAACGCTCCAAGCATACAAGAGAGCCTTTGCATAGCTCTTCCCATGGCCTGAAAACACCATCCTCCTGAATCTTAGCTGGTGCTCTCTTCTGCTCAAAGTGCACCTTATCAGGGAGGCTCCTCTCTGAGATCAGTGATTACTCCCATCACAAGCCACTTGGTATCTCTTCTTACCCCACCCGACACTTTGGTCCATTTCCCTCACTAGTATGCAGGCTCCACAGAGCAGATGCTTTGTTTCGTCCCTGCTGTATCCTCAGTGCTAGAACCAAACCCAGCCCAGCCTAGGTGTTCAGTATCAGTTGAATAAGTGAATTCACTATCTCTTCTAGCTTTGGACCATCCACAAATTATATATTTGTCCAAGAAATTTATATGCTTACATAGTCAAAAGGATACAACCAGAAAACAAGCTCTGTGGTACAAGCAGTGGAGGTCACAGTCTTAAAGATGTAAATAGTACTAAGTTTAGATTACGGAAGGCCTTGAATGATCATCCAGAATCTGGATTGTTCACCACAGGAAATGGATGCCTTTAAAGGTTTTTAAGATTTTTAAGTGTAAACTGATAGAATCTGTCTTATAAATAACTTTTATTGCAGACATCTAAAAAATCCTACTCAGATCAATTTGGAAGCAACTTGACACTTTCCTTTTTTATTAACTGGATTTTAGAACGTGTTGACAAGTGTCGTTCATTTTGAACAGTCCTAAGTAATTCTCTGGATCAGGGCAGGGACCAGCGGGTCATTTGCGAACAGGTGCCTGTGGCTGTGAACAAATAGATTTTTGCATCTGGGTCTTCTGACCAGATTTTACACTTATAACACATGTACTTCTTATCTAACACCTGTGCACAACTATATATAGCACACAAGGAATGGTGTTTTCATAGCATACATGTAGGTTCTTGCCAGAGCTTTCTTCCGAGCCAGGGAGTCTGAGAAAAAAGCTGAGGGAACAGAGTGGAAGTTGTACCACGCACACCAGACTCCAATGAGCTCACACGTGTTAACCGATATACCTCCCGACAGCTGCCTGCTTTGACAGCTGCAGGGGAGCAGCCGAGACAACAGGAGGCTTTGCCGGGTGGACAGCCTCGTGGTGGAGAAGGGAGCAGTTGAGGCCATGCCGAGCATTTGTTCATTAACTTCCTCAAAGTCAAGTGGAAAACAACGGTGGCTGGAGCAGAGGCCCTGAGACGCTGTCATCGGTGCCTCCTCCGGCCACAGCGGCTGGCACCCCCGGGGGCTGGCGGGCGGCGCTCCAGGGCTGGGAAGGGCCCTTGGGAGGGAAAGGCAGAAGTGGCCCTTCCTTACTGCTGCTCCCAGAGAAGGCCTTCAGCATCCAGCCACCCTGCAGGCCCTGGTGCTCAGGAGCTGGAACCAGAATCGGTTCTCTAATGTAACTAGGAGTGTTATTTAGTTAGTTTCCCCCTAATTGAATTGTACCTGCTCTTGCTTCTAGTTTTCTCACCTCTCTTTCAGAACAGCATCGAATCCTTCATCCCTTGACACGCACTCACTCTCCTTCTCGCTCCCGTGCCCCCTCCCCCTCTCTCTCCCTGCCCTTTGGTCCTCTCCCTGCCCTCCTCCCCTGCCCCTCCCCTCTCCTCTCCTTCTACTGCCTGGCTTCTCTGGGTGAGTCCCTCTCTGAGATCCCCTGCCCTTGCTTATTTATTCCTTACACCTGTGCCCAGATCTCTGGCCACACCAGCAATTCCCGTGTTACTGGTGCAAGGTTATGTATGTGGTTGATCACGGAAACAATTCATACTAAGGCTAACTATTCTGTTGATGTGCAGGCTTCAGCAGCTGAGAAACCTTAAGAAGACTTACATACACGATACACCGACACACATGCTGAAGGAATTCAGAGAAGGGAGAGAGCCACGGCGGGTAATCTCCAACGGCCCCTCAGAGCAGGTGGGCTTTGAATATTGAAGGAAGACTGAGTGGCCTGAGGAAGCGGGTTCTGGGACGTAGCGAGCTTAGAGCGCTGTGCGCTGTCTTCGTGCTGGGCCCCTCCTCTGTGAATCGTGTTCAGGCTGGGGGCTGCGGAATGATTTGTGGGAATTTGCTCAACTCCCCAGGTCACTCCCAATATTTGGCCCCTCCCATCAGAAAAGACACGAGGCCAGAGAGGGAGAAATCAACAGGTCTGGAGCAGCACACAGTTCTGGGTTGCCATGGCAACCCCCTTTCCACACAGCCCCCTGCCTCCTCACCAAATGTTTATCCCAGAGACACTTAGGAGGCATGGAATAAGCCCTCAGACCCTGCCCGGCCGCAGGAATCCTGCCTCCCTTCCCTGCCCACGCCAGTCTAGCCGGAGCCAGGGGCCGGGGAGGGGAGGGAGGGCACAAAGCTTCATTTCAAGGAAAAGCTGGAGATGACCCTTCAGCTACAATTTCCCCAGTTTCCCTCACCTGAACAGCTGAGTGGTACAGGGGTAGGGAGCTGTGATTTCAGGAAGTTGGAAAGAACAGGAAGCAATGAAACCCATATATATTAAAACCTACACATTTTACAGATTAAGAAAACTGAGGCCCAGAGAGAAGTAGGGGCAGAATATAAACAAAACCATATTTATCTATAGCTTATTTTCATTCTTAACTATTAAGTAATTTTTTTAAAGGCTCAGTTAAAGACATTCTTTAATTAGAGGGAAGGAGACGTAACTAGCTTTTTGGATGGTACCAGGAGTGTGAACTCTAAAATAGCTACCCAAAAGATAGCTGAATAAGACTGTCCTTGACCTTCATATGCGAAAACCTAGGCTTCTGGGGGCCCATGTGGGTTCCTTCTCTATTTCAAGTCACTTTTACCTCAGAGCCTACATGGATTGGTAAAACTGATTTTTCTCTCCATCAGGATAGCTTTAAAAGTCACTGGTCAAGGAACAGTACTGCTTTTCATTGGTAAGATTCATATATTACGTATTCAAACGTTTCACGGTAGTCCTAACATAGTTCTAATTACAACCTTGAGGCCAAGTGTAGCACACCTGAGAACAATGACTCATCCGTGACAGCACAGGTAAATGGACAACAAAAGTCTGCCCCTGTGCCTCTCCAATCATGGGACAAGTCACCTAGTTAACTCATTGTCCTTAGAAGAGGGTATTTTTCCCAAATGGAAGGCAAGTCATTTAGGCAAGAGAAGAGTTATTAAGTTCACTGATGTAACATTCCTTCTGTTGTGTTCTCCATTAAGGAAAGTTTATCTTTTTTTTTTTTTTTTTTTTAATATTGGAGCATAGTTGATTCACAATGTTGTGTTAGTTTCAGGTATATAGCAAAGTGATTCAGTTATACATATAGACGTATCTATTCTTTTTCAAATTCTTTTCCCATTTAGGTTATTACAGAATATTGAGCAGTATTCTCTGTGCTATACAGTAGGTCTTTGCTGGTTATCTATTTTAAATACAGCAGTGTGTACATGTCAATCCCAAACTCCCTAACTATCCCTCCCTCCCTTCCCCCCTCCCCACACCACCCCGGCGGTAACCATTAGTTCCTTCTAATGTATCATTTTTTTTCTTTAGATTCCACATATAAGCGATATCATATGATATGTGCCTTTGTCTGACTTACTTCACTTAGTATGATAATCTCCAGGTCCATCCATGTTGATGCAAATGGCATTATTTCATTCTTTTTATGCATTATGAAAGTTTAATTATTAACATCTGGCATTTGAAAAAAATCAGCATAATGGCACTCTTCATTTCCATTCATTCTTTCCTCTCTTTGGTGAAGCTCGCTGTTGAGCTTCAGCTCAGATCTTTCATTAGCATTTCTTATGAGGTTCTGGAGATTTTACAGGTGAAATTGATAACTTCTTAAACTTTTAGGCAAATAAGTACTCAGAATGCTTGCCATGTTTAGTCACTACCATGCTGACAATTAAGTCAACTCTACCATTTTCACAGGGTCATAGGAAGTCTGGACATTCAGTGACTACAGTGAGCGAGCAGAAACTTAGAGCCAGCATTTCACAACATCAAAAGCACTTTCCACACATTTGCTCATCTTATGATAATCTTCTCCAGATCAGCTAGACTGAGAGACACAAACAGCTCTGTGCCTTGGCTATATTCCAGCCCTGGTCCTTATCATAATGCCTGGTATGTCGGAAAGGTTTTGTCAGTTTGGTTGAATGAATGGATGCCTTCCCTGAACCATTCAGTGGAGATTTAAACTTAGAGGTTAAGAGGTAGCTGGTAAGTATCATGGTCTGGACATAAGGACAAATCTCTGGCTACTAATAAGTTTTACAGGCTCCTAGTAGACCATTACCTTGTTAGAAAAAAAAAAAAAAAAAAGGGTGTGGGGGGGTTGTTAGCACCAGCAGCCCTTTTTGGGGGAGGGAACAGTAGGAAAAATGGAGTCTGTTGTTTGGTTTACAAAGAGTGTAAATGTCCCAGCTGGCAGATCTTAGGGATTATTTACCAGATACAGCACGGTAACACGTGAAGATGGAGCCAGAAACATGTTAGGCCCAGGCCCAGCAGTGTTCTTGCTGACTCCTTTGCACTGCTGCTGTGAGCATTAAATGAAAATGCACTGATGGTTAATTTTACGTATTGCCTTGGCTAGGCTGTGGTGCCCAGTTGTTTGGGTGAACATCAGGCTAGATGTTGCCGGAAAGCTATTTTTCAGGTGTGATTGATATTTAACTCAGTAGACTCTGGGTAAAGCGGATCACCCTCCATATGTGGGTGGGTCTCATCCAATCAGTTGAAGGCCTTGAGAGCAAAGACTAAGATTTTCTGAAGTTCTCCTCAAGACCGCGACACGCAAAATGTGCCTGAGTTTTCTAGTCTGTTAAGGAATTCAGACTCAAGACTGCAGCATCAACTCTTCCCTGAGTTTCCAGCCTGCTGGCCTGCCCTACAGATTTCAGACTTGCCCGCCCCTGCAATCATATGTGCCAGTTCCTTAAAATCTCTCTCTCTTTAGATAGATACAGATATAGCTATAGCTATATAGATAAATGGTGTGCGTGTGCGTGTGTGTGTGTGTGTACTACCGGTTCTGTTTCCATGAAGATTCCTGATTAATATAGTAAATCAAGCCCCAACCCAGCCCCTGACAGAGGAAGTACACAAATGTGCACATTCTCTTTCATTACCTTCCCTGAACCTAGCTCCACTTTCCTATCTAACATATGAATGCCTGCCTGAAAGATGCCAAACGGGGCAAAGATCCAGCAACGTCAATGACCTTCCCAAAGTCATGACCAGTCCATAACAATATTAGGATCCAAATCTCCATCTTCTGACTCTTCATCTGTTTCTTCCTCTCCTTCCTGTTACCAATCCACCTTTCCATCCCTAATCCACCCAGATGCTATGCTCATTTAACCCTAGAAATCAGAGGTCCCCTCTGGCAAGAATGGAGCACAGCCACTGGGGTCCACAATTACACTTTAACCCTGGATACTGACTTGGGATTTCTCTTCATCCTGGCCCCAGAGAGCATTTCAGTGAGAGCTCAGCTATCTTAGTTTGTATCCACACTTGAAGCCCATCACGCAGTGAGCTGGGCCCATAGCCAAGTATCACTGCTGTGACATCTGCCTCTAAGAGCCTGTGTCTCTAGCATTTTTTTCTTGACTTTTTTTCTTGTTTATGTTCAACCTGTCTGTCTGTGGTCAGTTAGCTTAGTCACATAGCCAGTGTTAAAAAAAGACTCATACAGTAAAGGATTCTACGCTACTGTATAATTACCATCTGCAAAGTCTGGGGGTATGGGTGTCCCAAGACCACCCTGAGGTTCAATAATTTACTAGAAGAACTCATAGAACTCACTGAAAGCCGTAATACTCACAGTTATGGTTTATTACAGCTGAAGAATACAGATTAAAATCAGCCAAGGGAAAAGGTGCATAGCGCAGGGTCGAGGAAAGTTCCACATGCAGGGCTTCCATGGAGCTGTGAATAGCGTCAACTGCTCCCAACAACGATGTGTCACATACGCACAGAGCACTGCCCAGCAGGGATGCCCACCTGAGCCTTGGTGTGCAGTTTCCACTGGGCTCCACAGCTAACTGCCTTCGTGGCTGTGACCCCTCTGGAGGCAGAGTGGATACGACATGGCCCAAAGCCCTCATCGTAAACCCCATTGTTCTGGGAGGCTCAAGGTCCCCAGGTAAAAGAAAGACACTCTTATCAAGTGGGACATTCTAAGGGCCTCGCGATCACTTCCCAGTAGCTGAGGGCGAAGTTTAGACCTTTCTTTGGGTACGCTTCCTCTCTTCACTCTACACCCCCTTTCCCCGGCACCCATGCTGTGTCAGGGGGTGCCGCTCAACTCTGGAGTATTCTACAGCCACCTACCACATTGCTGACTCTGACTCGTCCTTTGGAAAGGAATGTTTCTTGTCTCAGGGGACCAGGAGAGGGACTGGGGATGACTCCATGCTGGCCGTCCCTACTGTGGACATCTAATGGGATGGTGGGTCAATGTGAGGTCCACCACGGGGTGCTGTGGCTTGTCCCTTGGCCTTCTTCACTGGAACACTCAGATGGGGGTTAGCCCCAATTCTGGGGTTAGCCCAGAATCCTTCCTGTTCCCGCAAACTAACCAACTCATTCCTTTCTGCCTATTATAACCCCAGCTCCACAGACAGTGGCACCCTCACTCATTTAAAAATGCCTCTTCTTTCAACCGCCTAGCTTTCCACATTTGTTATGTCACAAGTAATTCACCAAATTTGTAAAATCTACACATGACTGACATTAAGTGGTAAAACCACTTCAGTTTTACAAGTGAAGACCCCAGAACACCTTGGGGGCTCAAGACAAGCACCCCTCTTCCCACGTGTAAGGGAGAGAATCCAGACTAAGAAGAAGACAGCTGCAAGGAGAAGGATTTTAGTCACGTGAGAGAAGCCAGAACGGATGGCGACTGAGACCGGTGAGGCGAGGGAGGCCATGAGCGAGGCCGGCGGCTGAGCCACGTGCGCGGGTTCTGCCCTGCAGGCCACACGCAGGCGTGAATAAGCAGGTACAAACACCCCAAGGGTGGACGCTGGGCATTACTGGCAAGGTGTGTGGGCTCCTGCAGCCCCAGCTAAGCACGGCCTGGCAACCTCAAGCGAACTTCCCCTCTACCTCAGGAACGGGCACCCAGGTGAGGTCACCTTCCTGGTTCCCTCCCTCCGTCTCACAACTGACGAAAACAGTACCTGCCCCAAGTCCCACCCTCCAGGGTCCTGGAAGGGAAGCAGCGAATCCACTTTGCTAACTGGAACTAAGGTGTTACAACCAGTAAGATCAGCAAGTAACATTGTCCCTTTAACAAGGGCCCCAGTGCCTTCACTCGAAAGAGACCAGTGGGGCTTCCCTGGTGGCGCAGTGGTTGAGAGTCCGCCTGCCCATGCAGGGGACACGGGTTCGTGCCCCGGTCCGGGAAGATCCCACATGCCGCGGAGCGGCTGGGCCCGTGAGCCACGGCCGCTGAGCCTGCGTGTCCGGAGCCTGTGCTCCGCAACGGGAGAGGCCACAACGGTGAGAGGTCCGCGTACCGCAAAAAAAAAAAAAAGAGGCCAGTGGCAGACAGAACGTTTTCACTTTCATAAGTGGCTTCCTTAGCCTAGCACCCGTGCTGCTCACAGAAGCAAAAGACTCAAAGCAGCTGACCAACACAATACCTTTATGCCATCTCATGATCCTCCAAGAATCATGCAGACATAAAATACATTAAAGAGATTCTGTAAGGAACCTGGGTTTGCCATGTTTCAGATGTAGCAGAATCTGATTCTCGAAGCCTGGAGAGGCCAGCCTACCCCTGCGCTCCCAGAAATAAAATGCAAACCGTGACAATCTGTGAAGACCAGATCTTCAGGATTGAAATCTCATCTTCCCAAATAGTGAAGGGGCCAGCTGATCAGAGACACCTGTCCCCAGCGGCGCCCTGACAGCTGAGTTCAACACTGTCTCCCCGCTATTACCATGGAGGTAGCAACAGCTAATATCCAGGGGTCAAGAGGACCTGGCACAGGATTGAAATGTACTTTACACAGATGATTACCTTTCAAATGGTCCTATTAATCATCATAACAAAAACAAGCAGATGACTGGAGTTCCATTCCTGCTTCTTACGTCCCGGGGGGCCATGGACTCAGTCTTCCTCTGCCCCACCTCCAGGGACCAGGAACCACAGCTAGACCTGGCTGCTGCTAAGACATGCCGTCCACATTTTCATCTCTACTCTGTCATCAATTATCTGTGACTTTGAACTGACTAACCTCTTCCCCTCCAATTTACTTCTCTCTAAAATGGTAGTAAACTAACTCCCCAGAGGCGTCCTCTAGAGAAGCAAGGTGACACGTGCCAAGAAGAGCCAGGCACACCTGCAGACGCAGCATGCACTATTTTTATGTCTTACCTGAAACCGACAGTCTCTCCACGGAGTCTGCTGTGTTGGCTTTTCTGCCCATAATATTTGTGGTCGGATCATGTCTGTATTTAAACCAAACACAATATTTAAGCCACCAGAAATAAGAAAACAAAGAGGGGAAAATTCCATCACATACTTTTTTGTGGTTTTTTTTTTTTTTAAGTCTATTCATGCAGATGGTGATCATCAGCAGGATCGCCTGTCTGCACCTGTTACTGTTTATGTAACAGACCCCACCTATAGGCGTGTGCTCAGAACTTTCTGGATGAGCCTAACAGGTGATGCTACAGGAACAGACACAACCTATAGCTCTGGGAATCACCATGTAGTTCTTTGGTAGAGATAAGAATAGAGCTCTTGATGCTACAGGGACCTGCAAAGTCAATGAGAGCTTGGCCTGAAAGCCTCAGGGACTCACTCACATCTCTGCCTTCGATAAAGCTGCTTCCCACCCCAAACATACGTCCCTGCTTATAGTGAAATCAGCCCCATCAGCCAGTTGGTGTTTCCTAAAAATCCCCATGCCAGGGCCCCACTTGAGACCTACCAATCTGAATTCTTTGGAGCAGTGTCTGGAAAAACATCTATTGGGCTGGCCAAAAGGTTCATTCGGTTTTTTCCGTAAGATGGTTCTAGTAATACTTAGTTGTCTTTAACTTCATCCGAAACAATTTTGTTAGATTGTATGTGACAGCTGTCGTATCAATGTGCATTTTAAAAAAGACTTAATCAAAATTCGTGAATTTTTGTGTAGCCATTTTAAGATTGAAGATGGAAGGAAGTAAGCAACATTTTCGGCATATTATGCTTTATTATTTCAAGAAAGGTAAAAATGCAACTGAAACTCAAAAAAAGATTTGTGCAGTGTATGGAGAAGGTGCTGTGACTGATCAAACATGTCAAAAGTGGTGTGTGGGGCTTCCCCGGTTGCGCAGTGGTTGAGAGTCCGCCTGCCGATGCAGGGGACACGGGTTCGTGCCCCGGTCCGGGAAGATCCCACATGCCGCGGAGCGGCTGGGCCCGTAAGCCACAGCTGCTAAGCCTGCGCGTCCGGAGCCTGTGCTCTGCAACCGGAGAGGCCACAACAGTGAGAGGCCCGCGTACCACAAAAAAAAAAAAAAGAAGTGGTGTGCGAAGTTTCGTGCTGGCGGTTTCTCACTGGATGATGCTCCATGGTCGGGTAGACCAGTTAAAGTGGATAGCGATCAAATCGAGACGTTAATTGAGAACAATCAATGTTACACCATGCAGGAGATAGCCGACAGACTCAAAATATCCAAACCAAGCACTAAAAATCATTTGCACCAGCTTGGTTATGTGAATCACTTTGATGTTTGGGTTCCACATAAGTTAAGTGAAAAAAACCCATCTTGACTGTATTTCCGCATGCGATTCTCTACTTAAACGTAATAAAACGTTCTGTTTTTAGAACAAACTGTGACAGGCGATGCAAAGTGGATACTGTACAACAATGTGAAACGGAAGAGATCCTGGGATAAGCGAAATGAACCACCACCAACCACACCAAATGCCAGTCTTCATCCAAAGAAGGGGATGTTGTATATAGGGTGGGATTGGAAGGGAGTCCTCTATTATGAGCCCCTTCCAGAAAACGAAACGATTAATTCCAACAAGTACTGCTCCCAATTAGACCAACGGAAAGCAGCACTTGACGAAAAGCATCTGGAATTAGTCAACAGAAAACCCATAATGTTCTGTCAGGATAACGCAAGACCGCATGTTTCTTTGATGACCAGGCAAAAACAGTTGCAGCTTGGCTGGGAAGTTCTGATTCATCCACCATATTCACCAGACATTGCACGTTTGATTTCCACTTATGTCGATCTTGACAAAATTCTCTTAATGGAAAAAATTTCAATTCCCTGGAAGACTGTAAAAGGCACCTGCAACAGTTCTTTGCTTAAAAAGTTTTGGGAAGATGGAATTAGGAAGTTGCCTGAGAAATGGCAGACGGTAGTGGAATAAAAGGATGAATACATTGTTCAATAAAGTTCTTAGTGAAAATGAAACTTGTGTCTTTTATTTTCACTTAAAAACTGAAGGCACTTTTTGGCCAACCCAATGTTTTAAATACCCATGTGATTCTAACACTGGGTTGAGCTTTGGGTCTTCTGGACTGAAAGAAGCTCAAGGCTTTAAGTGGAGACCCTGGTTGTGTTCCAGGCTTGGCGATAACTTCCTGTCCTTCCTGTATAACTCTGGGCAAGCCACTGTCCTCTGGGCCTGACAGTCTCTCAAATAAGGACATTGGACTAGAATAAGTGATTCCTGCTTGTGTTCCAGGAATCCTAGGGTTTCCTTGGAGGCTCCAGAAGTTTCTAAATGGAAAGTGGTAGAAATAGAGTAGTTTGGGCTCTGGGTTCCCTGCCTCAAGAGTTAATCATGGGGCTGCTAAAAATCTACTGACAATGGTCTGACATTCAGCAAGAGCAAGTGGGAACATCTGCCTGGGACAGAAATACACAGCCCTGGATGTGTTCAAGGAGGCTTAAATGATCAAGATTATTCCAGAAATCACATTTTGAAAACGTGAATCCCTGAGGGAGTCAGGATTTGGACTGTGGAACCTTGAGAGTAGTTATCACTTCATTTTGGGGAGCCGTGATTTCCTCATCCTTCAAAGGAAGGGGTAAAGCTAGACTCCATTTAGGGGGTCTCACATTTTGCCATTCCAGTGGTGAACACGGTCTGCATTGCATCCACCCCCCTACACCGTGAGCAGACCCAGGTAGGACCTGTGCCTAGAACCAGGGTGAGTCAGCTGACCCCCCTGGGAAGCCAACGCACAGCCTTGACCTCATCACCATTTGCTCTGGGATGAACTGTGTCTTCCCAAGTGCATAAGCTGAAGCCCTAACCCCAAGGTGATTGTATTTGGAGGTAACTAAGGGTAAATGAGGTCATAAGGGTAGGGTTCTAACCTGATAGGATTGGTGGCCTTGGAAGAAGAGATACCAGCGAGCTCTCTCTCCACACATGCATGCACCCAGGAAAGGCCATGTGAGGACACAGTGAGAGGGTGGCCGTCTGCAAGCCAGGAAGGGAGTCCTCACCAGAACCCATCCATGCTGGCACCTGATCTCCGATTTCCAGCCTCCACTGTAAGAAAGTGCAGAAAATGTGAGAAAATAAATGCCTGTAGTTTAAGAACCCCTGGTCTGTGGTATTTTGTTATGGCCTTCTCAACTCAGACCATGCCCTGGAATCCTGTGCTATTGGCTTCAGGGTGTGAAGTAAGCCAGGTGAAAACCTGCATGGCTTGATGTAAAGAGGTGCTTCCAAAATGGGGTTCCAGGGAACCCTAACTCCTAGCAAGATGTTAAAACATCTGTTTTATTTTAAGTGTGGGCTGTTCTACAAGTCAAGTTTGGGCAATGCTACATACAGTCTTTCCTTCCTAGGAAATTATGTTAGCACTTAAAGGCTCTAAAAAGTTCTGCAATGAAGAAGCCGGCATAAATTTAATTCAGCATTTGACAACACAACTAATTTTTCAGTCAATGAAAAATGTTTTCATTTGACAACACAACTAATAATAGCAGCATCTTGGTCTAGAGAGAAGGTGATGTAGGATGTAGAAATGTCAGTGGCTAAGAGAACAGTGGAGAGAACAATATGCCAGACATAAAGGATTATTGAATTGAAAGGAATTAAATGTACAATCATTGTCAAATAAGCACGTTTAAATCCTCTCTTAAAACTTGTCACTAAAAATACTTCAGCTAAGTCTCTTTAAAGTATTAACTCATGTCATTGTTTATGTGTACAGGATTAGTAAACCAAACATCGACTGCTTTTGTTTTTATTTTATCTCATATTTTCTGTACTTTCTGAGTTTACAGATAAGTATCATTTATAAAGTCATTCAAAATAATTAATTTAAAATCATCTGCCATCCAACAGCTAAAGATTTAGGAAAAAGGGTGGACACCGGAGTACCCAGGGAACAGAGGGGTAAAAGTCAACATGTGGTCCACCAGGACCAGATAGAACTCAATAGGAGGTTTTTTAAAACAGAGAGTGATTGTGTAGGCATGGAAATGTAGGTTTCAGAAATGCAGATTTCTGGATGGAGCAGCGCTGAGGCCGCAGGTCTGCCCTCTGTGTGTCCCTGGGTGGACTGGAGACCCAGAAGAAGGGCAAAGATCAGAGAACCCGAGGGGAGGCAGCATGAAGAGCAGGACTTAGTTCACCGAGAGGGAAGCGGGCAGCAGGGCAACAGCAGGGCTCGACTCTGTGGCACTTCCATGGTAGATGGGGAGAGGGATGTGTAGGACTCGCAGGAAAGACACAGGAGCGTGGCAGTGGTGATGGGAGCCCAGGCTTACCCCGTGCCCTGTGCCAGGCCCTGTTCAAAGAGCCCTGTGATGGATTCGCTCATCCTCACAACAGCCCATGGGGGAAGTTCTACATCCCCATCATATATGGGGAAACAGGCAAAATGGGCTAAATAGCTTGCCTGAGTTCACAGAGCTAGTGAATGGCAGACCCAGCATCTGTCTCCCCTGAGAGATATCCAGGGGCCGATCTGCCTGGGAGGGCAGCCCCTCACGCCCCGCAAAGGGAGCAAGAGAAAGGCACAGACGACCCCTGAGGGATGAGGAGCTCAGCGGTGGAGCCCAGTGCAGGCAAAGAAGGGGAGCGGGAAGTCCCTTCCCAGGGCACTCAGGCGGTTCACACTTCAGCAGGGCTGCAGCCCTCGCGTCCCGGCCCCTCATTCAGGGCTCTTTCTATTTCTCGCGCAGCCTGTCAACTCTAGGTTGGGGCAGATCCACGATGAAGGCAGAGGGTGAGGTCTGGGGCACATCGGGAAGGTTCACTGCTCTGAGGCGGGGCCCATCTGGGGGACACAAGCGGTGTGCTGAGACAGAAGGGCCACTGTGGGTTGGAGCAACAAGGAAGATAAACCCCTTCCCTGCCATGTCCTTTCCTTCTCTCTCCCCGAGCCAGTGAGGGACTGGGCCCTGACACTGGCTCCTCCATTGTTAAAGCATTTTCAAGCCTGATAAACCAAAATGCAAATAAATCATCTGGTGTGGGTAACCCAGAGCCGAAGTTCAGATGGTCTGATTAGCTCTTCAGTGACTCTGGGGGGCCTCGCTGGAGGACTGGAGCACAGCGGGGTAGCCGTGCACAGCACGAGGCCCACCCTGGGCAGGAGCGGCTCAGAGCAGCAGAGACATAGGGGCACCAGGAGGAAGGGGGGGACCGGAGACAAGATGAGGGCGACATCACGATGTCCCCCCCACAATGCACGCACACACACAGCCTTTGGGCAGCGCTGGCGTAGAAGGTGCCTCCTTGAGCCCGAGTGTGCGTGGGCATTCCTTGCTGATGCTGCGTGGGGGAGGGGCGGGGCAGGTGCAGCGTTCCCCTGGGACTATCTTTTCTTCCACCTCCACTGTGCCCTAAGGTGCTCCTTTACCCCACGTGCCACCTTCTCCCTCTGATGGTCTCCCTTCCCTATCCCTGCTCCCTCTGGCTCCCCCTCCCTCCCTTGCTGTCCCTGCCCTCCGCCCTTTCAGGGAGGAGCCAGCAGAACAGGGCTGGCGTGGATGCCCACAGCCAGGGGCTCGCAAAGCCGTGCTCACAGGTTCACTCACTGGCGCGAACACAGGTAAAACACCCAGAACGGTGTCTAGACTTGGTAAGCCCTGGGCCTTAGTTCTTTCCTCTGGGCAGGACTCTGCCAAGGGCAGGAACACGAAGACACTTAACATTCGGTACTTTAAAAAGGCTGAGGTGTCCCCCAGTGTCAGGTTGCTCCCAGTTTAACAACCAGGAGAGGAGTGGGCAGCTGCAAAAGAGATGCTGCCAGTTCAAATCCAAAGCTGGTTCCACGGTCTGTTGGTTCTTTAGCTTCAAGGAAAGCTTCACGCTTTCCACGCTCATCTTTCCCAAAATGGCATCCTAGGCACCACTTCCTTCATCCCCAGGTGCCCTGGGAGGTAGGTATGGGCAGGGCATGGGTTGCAGCCTTACAGCACAAGCTAGAAAGGGGGTCTGAGTTATTTTTCACTGCTCCAAAAATAGATTGCACCTGTAAAAGGAATTAGACTTCCTCACCCCCCTACACAAAAATTAACTTAAAATGGACCCTAGACCTAAATGTAAAAGCTAAAACTATAAAACTCTTAGAAGAAAACATAGGAGTACATTTTCATGACCTTGATTTAGGCAATGGTTTCTTAGATCTGACTCCCAAACCACAGCGACAAAAGAAAAAAATAATGATTTAGAAATACATTGGACTTCATAAAAATTAAGGAAGTTTTTGTGCTACAAATGACACATCAAGTAAGTGAAAAGACAATCCACAGAATGGGAGAAAATATGGGCAAATCATGCATCTCATAAGGGATTTGTTTCCAGAATATATAAAGAACTCTTACAACAAAAAGATAAGTGAGCCAATTTTTTAAATGGACAAAGGACCTGAAAAGATATATCTCCAAAGAAGATATAAAACTGGCTAATAAGCACACAAATAGATCCTGTTGGTCATCAAGAAAATGTAAATGTACCACTTCACACTCACTAGGATGGGTGTGCTCAAAAAGATAGACAGTAAGTATTGATGAGGATACGGAGAAATTAGAACCCTTATGTACTGCTGGTGGGAACGTAAAATGGCCCAGCCACTTTGGAAAGCAGTTTGGCAGTTCCCCCAAATCTTAGGTACCCTATGACCTAGCCGTTCCACTCCTAATTATACACCCAAGAGAAATGGAAATGAAAGTCTGCACAAAAGCTTACACACCAATGCTCATAGCAGTATTTTTCATAACAGCCAAAAAATGGAAACCACCCAAATCTTCATCAATAAAATGTGGTACACTCATATAATGGAATGTTGTTTGATAATAAAAAGGAATGAAGTTCTGACACATGCTACAACATGGGTGAACCTTGACAACACAGTGCTGAAAGGAGCCAGTCACAAAAGATGATTCCATTCACATGAAACTTCCAGAATAAGCAAACCTAAAGAGAAAGTAGATTAGTGGTTTCCTGGGGCTGAAGATTGGGGAGGGGGGCAGTGTGGATAGGGAGTGATTGCTAATGGCCACAGCGTTTCTTTTTGGGGTGATGAAAATGCACTAAAATTCGATTGTGGTGATGGTTGAATGACCCTGTGAATATATTAAAGACACTGCGAGGGGTGAATTGTGTGGTATGTGAATTATATTTCAACGAAGCTGTCTTTTGTTTTTTTTTAATTAATGAAATTGGTGTAACCCCATTTTGAAACTGAATAGGCCAACTGAAATGTCAAGTCTTGCTTTTGACTGGAATCCCTCAGTTTGGCAATAATGATAGTTTCATATTGACTACTAGTTGGTTAGTAGAACTACTTTTCACTTAATACTTGAGTGTTTACATTCTTCCAGGCCCTGTGATAACGTCAGTGAAATAAAGTATCAATAATAAAGAAATGGATTAGGATGTAAATGGTTGGTCAGACAAGCCCTCGGACCATGATGAAGACATAACGGGTTGAAAAAGGTCTTAGCCGGGTAGGAGCCTCTGGACCAAGAAGACAGCCAGGCCATGTGGCCTCTCGTCTCACCGCCAGAAACAAGGGGTGTTTTGATGCCTCTGAGCCCCCAGCTCAGGCCTGGGGAAAGCTTCTCAGTCTGAGAGGAAGGGCCAGGCCCTTTGGGCATCCAAGAGTCCTCTCTCATCACCCACTGTTGGCTCTGTAATCTCCCAACCAGCGTCTAAAGTGCCCTGAGATTTTCTTCCCCAAGACGGGTGGCGTCTCCATCCCAGCAAAGGCCTATAGCTCCTGGCACAGGGGCCACTCCCCTCAGAGCTCACGGCAGCTCAGCCCTCTCCCGCCATAATGGGGAGCGTCTTACACTTCCATGCCTGTTAATGAGCTGGGAGAAGCGGGATGAATAGTGTGTGATGAAATTCACAGATGATACTCATTTGGGAGGTGCAGGAAACACCAGCTCTAGGAGAGAAAGCAAACAATCTGTGGAGGGAGAGGTTAGAAACCCAGACAAGCGACCACCCGGCGAGGCATGTTAGAAAACAATGCCTGTGAACAAACACCACTGGCAGAGAGAAGGAGCAGAGACCTAGGAGATACAAGTGTTGACGTCGGCTCATGGCAATAATCTACAGCAAATGAGATGGGGATGTGTCAGTGGAAAAGGCTGTGCAATTTGGAGCCATTAGCTCAGCCCGTCAGAGCAGAGCATGCCAACTCTTCTAACAGAGACCTTGGTCCTACCATGATGGGAGCAAAACCTTCCTTTTCAAAGATATTTCTGTGTCTGCTGGCATTCTCCTGGGTGACATTCACAGGAGTTTTGAGAACATAAAGATTTGTCAGGACTGACATGAGGCTCTACAAATGTTGCCTACTGTGGCTTCATAGCTGACGATGTGGGTCAGCTGAGCAGCTGGTCAACAGCAACAGATCCTGTAATATGAAGAAAAGCTGGCCAAAGCTGTGGGGAGTAGTGTGGAGTCAAGGATACTCACAGGAGGAGGAGTGGGCAGAAGCAGAAAGATCTCTGGCAGGTGTAGCTGTGGGGGGTGGGGGTTGGAAGCATCAGCTACTTGCTGGTGAGCTGGGGCTGGGTGAAAAATGCCAGGTGCTATGGACTGAACTGTGTCCCCTCCAAATTCATATGTTGAAGCCCTAACCCCCAATGTGACCTTTGGAAGGTTAGATGAGGGCAGGAGGGTGGGGCCCTTATAATGGGATTAGTGGCCTTTAAGGAAGGGACACAGTTGTGAGGACACAGCAGGAAAGCAGCTGTCTTCCAGCCAGTAAGATTTCTCACTAGGAACTGAATCAGTCAGCACCTTGGTCTTGGACTTCCCAGTCTCCAGAGCTGTGAGAAATAAATATCTGTTGTTTAAGCCACGCAGTCTATGATATTTTGTTATAGCAGCCAGGCTAAGACACCAGGTGTCCGCAATCAGGCAAATGGTCTTGCTCATATTATGGTAAGGGACTCAGGGAACATTAACTCACAATAATTACTGAAAGCCCTGGATCTCTACAAATACATAAGAAGCACTACCCTCCAGACACTGATAACACAGCATGGAGTCAAAAATGGAGCCTTACTCTCATGGGGTTTATGTGCTATGGACTTCACCCTATGGCTAGCAGTTCAATAAAGGTATTTCTCAGTGCCCTTGAGCTAATGCCCTTCCAATGCAGTGTTTTCCTAAGATTTCAACTGATATAAGGATGGACTTCAGAATAGATCAACTCCATGCCACTCAGAGAAAAGCTTATTAGGTGCCAGACACTGTAATGAAGCACCTCAGATTTTTGAAACTTGTTATTACATCAGCCCCATGGAAGTTATATTTTTATCCCCATTTTACAGATTATAAAACAGACTTGAAGAGGTTTAAGTAACTTTCCAGAGTTCACACGGCTTTCAGGTTAACAGAGCCAGGACTCAAGATAAGGTATGTCTGACTGTAAAACTCTGCCATAACTGTATATTCATCATGCACTGTGTTATGGGTATGTATGAAACACTCAGCATCCTTTACGCAAATAAACATCTTCCACTAGTTGGGAACCATTATTCTGGAGGCCAGAATGCTCCACTGATCTCTTGGTTGCCGAACTTTAGTATCCCTGGGGAGCCATGCATCCCAAGATGGTACAATCTGTAATTCTCAGGTGATGGCAGGGAGTCTATAATTTAAACACCCCAGGTGATCATTTTTAGATGCACATAAATCAGATTTACTATTATTCTATAGAGAAATAGTTTTTGCCTATACTCTTACCTTTTAAAAACTATTTATTTATTTATTTATTTTTGGCTGTGTCGGGTCTTCGTTGCAGTGCGCAGGCTTCTCATTGTGGTGGCTCTCTTGTTGCGGAGCACGGGCTCTAGGCGTGCAGGCTCAGTAGTTGTGGCTCGCGGGCTTAGTTGCTCCGCGGCACGTGGGATCTTCCTGGACCAGGGCTCGAACCCGTGTCCCCTGCATTGGCAGGTGGATTCTTAACCACTGTGCCACCAAGGAAGCCCTGGATTTCTTTTTAAAACATCTTTATTGAGATACAATTCAGATATCATAAAATTCACCCATTTAAAGCGCACAGTTCAATGGCTGTTAGTATATTCAGAGTTGCACAACTATTAACACAATCTAATTTTTGAATGTTTTCTTCACACCTTTTAGCAGTCACACCTCATCTTCCCTAACACCTGGCCCCCGACAACCTCTAATCCACTTTCTGTCTCTCTGGATTTGCCTGTTCTGGTCATTTCATACAAACGGAATCACACAATATGTCTTTTTTGTGTGACTGGCTTCTTTCACTTCGATTAATATTTTTCAGGCTCATCCACATGGTAGCAAGCATCAGAACTTCATTCCTTTTATTATCAAATAATAATCCATCATATGGGGCTTCCCTGGTGGCGCAGTGGTTGAGAGTCCGCCTGCCAATGCAGGGGACACGGGTTCGTGCCCCGGTCCGGGAAGATCCCACATGCCACAGAGCGGCTGGGCCCGTGAGCCATGGCCGCTGAGCCTGTGCGTCGGGAGCCTGTGCTCCGCAACGGGAGAGGCCACAACAGTGAGAGGCCCACGTACCACAAGAAAAAAGAAAAAATCCATTATATGGATAGGCCACATTTTGCTGTTGTTGTTGTTTATTCATTCATCAGTTGATGAGCATTTGGGGTGTTCCTCCTTTCTGGCTATTATGAATAATGCTGCTATGAACATTCATGTACAAGTGTTTATAGGGGGCGTATGTTTTCATTTCTCTTGGGTATATTCCTAGGCGTGGAGTTGCTGGGTCATAGAGCAATTCTATGTTTAACCATTTGAGGAACTTCCAGACTCTTCCAAGGCAGCTGCACCATTTCACTCTGACCAGCAGTGTGTAAGAATTCTAATTGCTCCACATCCTCACCAATACTTGTTTATGTCATTCTTTTTGATCACAGCCTTCCTAGTGGGTATGAAGTGATATCTCACTATGGTTTTGACTGTTGTATCCCTAACAATTAGTGATGCTGTCTTTTCATTCGTTTATTGGCCATTTGTATATTTTCTTTGGAGAAAGGTCTATTAAGAGCCTTTGGCTACTTTCCATTTGATTTTGATGGACCTGGCTGGGGACTTCATTTAACACTGTTCTATTCCAGGACCAGAGATTCAAAGTGTAACCTTCACCAAGCATTTGGTGAGAAGGAGACTCAGGTGACAGATTATAAGGATTTCATTAAAATCCCACCCCCTCCTAAGAAGACAGCTAGCCTGAAATTGGTGCCTTAATGATGGAAGGAGAACAGGGAGTTGGGAGAGAAGACTGCATCTTTGTCAAACGTGGAGGGATCAGTTAGGAGGTTCTCAGCTTCAAGTAACAGCCAACCCAATTCAACCACATAAATGAAATGCATAAATATACCACCTCTTGTAACAGAAAGTCCAATGATAGAGCAGTTCAGCTGATGCCTAGCCTCTACTCATGTTTTGCCTCTGTTAGCCCCATATCTTGGTTTCTGCCCTCAGGCCCGTCACTCCATGATCATAATGTGGGCACCAACAAAACACCACCAAAGGCCATCAGGGGAAATATGACCCGGCGTCACTAGTGTTGCTTTTTAAGTTTCCCAGAAGCACCCAGGAAACTTCCCTCACACTCCATTGGCAAGAATTATGTCACATGTCCATTCCTAAACCAATCACTGGAAAGTGATTGCCTTAAGTTAATCAAGATTCATCCCTGGGGCTGGGTAGGGAAGGCTAGTTTCCCCTGAAAGGCTGATACTTGCACAAACTCAAGGTTCTATCAGTAAAGAAGGGTATTCACGCTTAGGTAGGCCACAGCAAACATCATTTATTACATGCTAGAGGGAGAAATTATGGGAAAAAGACCTGGAAGAGACCTTGACCCTCTTACATTACCCTCTACACATTTATAGAGATTCTCCTGACGGACATTATAGACCACCTGTAACCTTTTTAGTGCCTAGTAATCCTCAGTCTAAGGACATTATTTACGTGGCTTCAAGTTGTCTATAAAACAAAGGATTGGCCCAAGTTCTCCTGGCTCTAAAAGACTGTCAGGTCCAAATGGACGGTATTCATGGGTGGGTGTGGGTGGGCAAAGGTGGGTGAGGAAGGAGTCCAGGGACCCCTAGACCTCAGTTCCCGGTGATGGGAGCATAAGGTGGGTAGGTGGGTGGGTGTCAAAAGCCAGGAGGAGGAGCCAGTTTGGGAGAGGTGAGGGGTAGGTGGGGGAATTGTAAATAATTAGCTGTTTTGGACAGCTTGAGACTGTGGTCAAAATCATCCAGGAAAATAGCGTAGAGTTCTCAAATTTTGATTTCTTCTTTTGTTGTTGTTGTTGATTTTTAATCTTCTAAAACCAGGAAAAGAGCACACAGGGAAGGCAGGTGGCAAAGGCTGAGCTGGTGATATTTCCTGGAGCCCCACGCAGCTGCTTTGTACACAACTGCATTAGCGAGCAGCTCCAGCTTCAAAGCC
Source organism: Kogia breviceps (assembly GCF_026419965.1). Taxonomy (NCBI): domain Eukaryota; kingdom Metazoa; phylum Chordata; class Mammalia; order Artiodactyla; family Physeteridae; genus Kogia; species Kogia breviceps. The sequence continues at coordinate 20,228,367 of NC_081318.1, read as the reverse complement.
AGTGATAAACCGCCACTGAACAGGGCCTGAAAGTTCCAGAACAACAGTTACTTTCCTTCCCAAGTCTTTTTTGCCTCAGAAGACCTTGGGAAACCAGCAGCGACATGGGACTGGGAGTTTTATTTAGAATGGCTGGGCTCTGTGCCCTGCACCCTCCTGGCCCACCTGAGGCCTGTGGAAGGGCTGCACCTGGAACCCCCTCCGGAGGCGGAAGCAGCGGGTGGGCGCACAGCCCGGCTGCGTCTCCACCTCCGCCTCCTGAGTGGCAGGCCGTGGAGGAACACGATGTAGCGAGACAGATGTCTTGGAGCTCAGGGAAAGTAAAAAAGGAAGTAGGGAATTTGTCTGACAGACCCCGGTGAGCAAAACTAACATCAGCCACAAGCAGGAGGCTTTCCTGTTATTTTTCCTCTGCCTGAAACCTCAGGAACGTCACCCAGGCAAGAAGATCTTGTGCTACCGCACCCAGTACATGAGAGGAAGTGGATGAAAAGAATGGGGCTTTTATTCATTATTCACTCAACGTTTATTGAAAGCTTACACTGTACAATGGCACTGGGACAGATGCCGTGTGAGATTTGGAGGTTGCCCTAAAGATGTAGCAGCAGGATGATGCATGTGCGGAGAGGAGAACACGCAGCAGATAAGAGCCAGGCTTCCAGGGGGGACAGGGGTGGGCTGCCATTTGGTAGCCGTATGACCCTTGGCAAGTTACCTCACCCATCCAAGCCTCAGTTTCCTTACCTGTACAATGGGGATAATAAAAGTAGCTAACTTATAGGATTATTGCAATCAGAGATAATGTATATAAAATACTTAATACAGCTCTTGGCTCAGAATACCCCTCAACAAATGTCAGCTACTAGTAATTATCAAGGGAGAGGAAATGACTGTCACAGGGATAAGCTTGAACCTGTATAATTCATCTGAAATCCTTTTTATTGTGAAGTATAAGATACACAGTGAAGAACACAAAACAGATGCACAGCTCAATGAATTATCATAAATTAAGGGCTTCCCTGGTGGCGCAGTGGTTAAGAATCCACCCGCCAATGCAGGGGACACAGGTTCGAGCCCCGATCCAGGAAGATCCCACGTGCTGCGGGGCACCTAAGCCCGTGCGCCACAGCTACTGAGCCTGAAAGTCACAACTACTGAGCCCACTAGCCTAGAGCCCGTGCTCCGCAACAAGAGAAGTCACCGCCATGAGAAACCTGCACACCACAATGAAGAGTTAGCCCCTGCTTGCCACAACTAGAGAAAGCCCGCGTGCAGCAAGACCCAACACAGCCAAAAATAAATAAAATAAAATAGATTTAATCTACTTCACCAGTGCCCTTGAAGACCCATTTGTGTCCCTTCTCATCAGTACCCACTCTGACCCCCAGAAATGTAACTGCTATCCATTTATAACTCTTCCTTATTTTTCTGCATAGTTTTATCACATAAACATCCATCCATAAACACTATCATTCATCTCGCCATTTTTAGTTTATAGAAATGGAATTATAAAACGTGGTTATTTTTAGTCCTTGACTTCTTTTGCTCAAGAGTTTGTGAGAATCATCCATTTTTACATGTACCCATAACTCACTCATCTGTATTACTGTATAATATTTCATATGCCTCAATATATTTACTGTTTTCATTACGATGCACATTTGGTTGTTTCTACTCAGTAGCTATTACGAAGGCTATTGAACATTCTCTAGGTATGTACCTAGGAATGGTATTGCTGGGTCATCAGGTATGGATCTGTGCTACAGACTGAATGTTTATGTCCCCCCAAAATTCATATGTTGAAACCCAACCTCCAATGTGATGGTATTTGGAGGTGGAGCCTTTGGGAGTGATTAGGTCACAGGGGTAGATCCGTCATGACTGGGATTGGTGCCCTTATAAGCGAGACCCCAGAAGAGCTCCCTCACCCCATCTGTCACGTGAGGGTATAGGGAGAAGATGGCCATCTATAAACCAGAAGCAGGCCCATACCAGACACCAAATCTGCCAGCAAGCACCTTGATCTTGACTTCCCAGCCTCCAGGACTGTAAGAAATAAGTTTCTGTTGTTTATAAGGCACCCAGTCATCTAGAGTAATTCTGTTAAAACTAAGACAACACGTTCAGCTTTGATAATGCCAGATCATTTCCCAAACTGGTTCTATCAATTTGCACTCTTACCAGCAATGTTTTAGAAACTAGTTGCTTCACGTCCTTGTCAACACTCAGTATTTCCCATCTCTTTAGTTTTTGCTATTCTGGTGGATAAATGGGGGCATCTCATTGTGAATTTAATTTGCATTTCCCTAATTAGTAATGCTGCTGAGTACATTTCGTATGTTTATTGGCCATTTAGAAATTTATTTCCTGTGAAGTTCTTATTTCAGGCTCTTGCTCATTCTTCTTTCCAGTTGCCTTTTCTTACTGATTTGTAGTTCTTTATATAGCCTGGATGTGAGCCCTTTGTTGGCTTATGCTTCACAAATATCTTAAGATTTGCCTTCTCACTCTCTTCATGGTGTCTTGATGAATAGAAATTCTTAATCTAACTTATCAACTTTTTCCCTTATGGTTACTGTTTTTGTATCCTGTTTAAGAAATATCTCCTTATGCTGAAGTCATGAAGCTATTCTTCTATGTTGTGAAGAATATCTATATTCTATATTCTTCTTCTAGAAGCATTAGTGTCCTACTTACTCATTTAAAGGATATTCCAATTAAAATTGACTTCTCAGTAAGGAATGAGGTACAGCCCAGTTTCCCTTTTGTTGCATGTATATATCCAATTGATCCAGCACATATATATATATATATATATATATATATATATATAATTTTTAATTGAGATATAATTGATATGTAACATTATGTTTCAGGTGTACATGATTCTATATTTGTATATATTATGAAATGATCATCACAATATGTCTAGTTAACATCCATCACCATACGTAGTTACAAAAATTTTTTCTTCTTGTGATGAGAACTTTTAAGATCTCTCTCAGCAACTTTCAAGTTTTCAATACAGTATTATTAATGATAGTCACCATGCTAGACACTACACCCCTTATTACTTATTTTATGGCTTATTTATTTATTCTATATTTACTTGTTTTATAGCTGGGACAAAAAAGTCCTAGGGAATTCCCCGGTGGTCCAGCGACTAGGACTCTGCACTTCCACTGCAGGGAGCGTGGGTTCCATGCCCGGTCAGGGAGCTAAGATCCCGGGAGCCGTGGGGCACGGCCTAAGGAACAAAAGAGTCCTCTGTGTCCTACCTACCTCTCTGAACCCACCTCCCACCACTATTTTCCTCTTTCGCTCCACTCACGGCCCCAGGACCTCCTTGCTGCTCGCGCCCCTAACACACCAAACTGGTTCCTGTCTCAGGACCTCCGTGCTTACCGTTCCCGCAGCCGGGAGGGCACCTCCCCAGATCTTCATTATGAACGGCGCCCTCCGTACACTCAGCATCTGCCAAACGCCGCTCCCCTCAGCTGCCTTCAGTGCCCTCTGACGGAGCACATCACCCGTGAAGCCCTACTCCCTCTCCCTGAACTACTCCTTTGCTCTGCTGTAGCATTCTGCAGGACATTCACTACTCCCTGACATGAATGTTCAAGCCTCCTCCCCCCCCTCAGGAACAGAAGCCCCATGAGGTCCGGACCTTGTCCATCATGTTGGCCACTATTTCCCTGACTCCAGGAACAGTGCCTGGGGCACAGAGTGGGCTCTGCTGATTTGGTGAGTCAGTGTACCGATGACTCCAGCAAGGCCAGTGTGACATGGTCCTACGACAGACAACCTCTCCCAGGCACTAGAAAACGCGGGAGTGGTGAGCTAACTAGCAAGGGTTGACCTTTAAGGTGACGATGAATAAGCCATTCCTACACTGAGGAGAGTTGAAAGTGGTTATAAAAACTCGGGACAGGGCTTCCCTGGTGGCGCAGTGGTTGAGGGTCCGCCTGCCGATGCAGGGGACACGGGTTCGTGCCCCGGTCCGGGAGGATCCCACGTGCTGCGGAGCGGCTGGGCCCGTGAGCCGTGGCCGCTGAGCCTGCGCGTCCGGAGCCTGTGCTCCGCAACGGGAGAGGCCACAGCAGTGAGAGGCCTGCGTACCGCAAAAAAAACAAAAAAAAACAAAACTCGGGACAGTAACTTCTGATGTTCCTGAAAGAACAGTATCTTAACGGTGATTCATAACCCCTCTTGACTGCTTCTATACAATAACATGTAACTCCACTGATGAAGTCATCTCCAGTAGAAGAGCAACTTCCGCCTTAGTTACTAAGATTTCCAAGTTCTGTGTTAAGCACCTGAGGGTAAGGTGTGTGGACTTCACATTTTGGATTCACGTTTAAAATGTAGCTGCTGCAAAGGCGTTTTAAGAACACCGAGGATACGAGAACTCCCACCAGCAGGTGAGCTGACACCCTACTCGCCCTCTGTTAAAAGCAGAGCTACCAGCCCCTGCTCTGCAGCCGGCCTTCCAAGCTGGAAATACGATGACATTGCCACTTCAACTCTGTTGAATAATATTTTCAATGACTCTGTGGTCATGCTTCTGAGACCAGGGTGCACATTACCTTAGGGAGATGCAAAGCAAAGCTAAAATTTGCAGGTTGCCATCGTGTTTCTGGTTCCATGCTGACTGAGAAACCTGGCCTGTGGCTACGAAATGAAAAAAAATGTTTTTTACCCTTGTCTCTTAAACCGCACAGGCAGCAGATAAGAAGCAACTGGCCTCAGTCATCTGGCCCTCAACCCTATTGTATATATTCTCCAGTGAGGAACGAGTGAGCACAGGCTTTCAACCTATGCTGTGGACACTGATGAGGGCCCAGCAGCAGCCTGGCCAGTAGGAGGACCCAACAGAGAAGGGCACTGCAGGCGGCTCCCGAAATATGGGCCACTTGGGAGTCCAGCCCAGGCAGGCCACTCCTGGGACAAAGTCTAGGTAGGAAAGGCATAGCTGGAGCAGAGTGGTACCTTGCAACGTGGACACTGACCTCTGGCTTCCACATTTGCATTTAAAAACCATTATGGAAATGTAATTTACTTTGAAGGGTGATATTCAAAGCAGACTGCCCTCTCAGCAAAGTGACAGTGGCCACAGCCCAGTAAGGATCCTCGCAAGAGAGGTAGAGACATGTAGGGGGACAGAGAGGCGAGGGAAGTCAAGCATTTCGGCAAGGGAAAAATCTTTAAAGTGTGTGGAGGCCTCACCTAATCAAACTCACTTCAAGAGGTCTGAAGCATTTCATTAAATTGAAGCACAGCTGTTTTCCATTTAGAGTTGACTTGGTTTGAGGGAGTTTCAGGGACTGAACTTGACAGTTTCAATTTTCAGTTTCCAAGTTCCTTAACTGAAAGTCATAAATATGGTGGCCACATTTCCTGACTCCAAATTGGGTTTAACACTGGGCTGTCCCCTAAAATACAGGGCATGTTTTCATGGTCTGGAGAAGGCTGAGGGTCTGTTTGGAAGGTTCAAGACAACTGGTAGGAAAAGTGGGAGACACTTTTGATTTGGATGATGACTTTTGCTTTCTCCTCGAAAGCAATTCAAGTCTTTTTATAGAGGTTCTGCCAGCAAAACTGAGGCTGGAGGCACTAGGAGAGAAAAACACAAGATGAAATGTAAAATTTCATCATCTTCATTCAAACATCAGCCTGGAGCTAGGAGAATGAATTAGATGGTTGGTCGGTTTTCTCCCAGTGACTGTGTTTTGTTTTGTTTTTTTTTTTTTAATGGAATTGAAAGTTCCTTAAGCTATCTGGTACTGTGGCCAAAATTCTTAGCGTAAGGGACCTTGTCAGATGAGTGAGGTGATCTCATTCCAGGTACAGGAGAACAAGTTCCCTTTGTCTCTGGTGCTTATCAAGTCAATCCACCATCCTTCATCAAGGAGTGCTCTCCAAGGTACATCAGGGCAGGAGTCAACCTCCTTGGGATACAAGGGTGGCCTCAAAGTTTCCTATTCCACCGAGCCTGGAAAATCACTGGCTACTCCCATCTCACGTAGGGTATGGGGATGACAGTAAGATGGATATAGCTGTAGATCATCTAAACTGAAAGAACTAAAAATGCCTTCTCTCTTCGCATTATAGTGCATTCTGAATGACAGACGCTGGAGAATGAAAAGGAGTCTATGGGGATAATGCCCAGTCCTTCTCTCCACACAGTTTGGAGTGCCAAGAGCCAGCATTCCATCTTATGGATAGTATGTCCTTATCCTCTCCCTTTAATTCCCTTTACATGGTTTCAGGCACTGCTGGCACCTCCGACACCAAGTAGGTCAAGGGAAGGAGAGAGTGAAAACTGAAAACTGTAACGTTCTGAATTCTTTTAAGGACTCAGCAAGAGGCTAAAACAAATGTCTTAGCATAAATTGTAAAATAAATTGTGGATGTGAATTAACCAGCCCACGTGTTGTTCAGACTAAGGCAGTAACAGCACCAGCATCATGGTGTCCTACTCTGGGGGTGGTCTGGACTGTGGGTCTCACTGGCACAAATAGGGTACAGGTCCTAAGGCGACATTTCAGAAGGGACATAGCCCACCCGCTCAGTAAACCCCCTGGGGCAAGTGATGGGAAACCACTTCTCTAATGAGGATCCTAGACTATAGGAAAAATACAATCAAAGGCCACAGAGAACTAAATATAAATTTACGTTTTTCTCCCAGAGAAATCTAAAAGTTCCATTTACCGGGTTTACAAATGAAGAACTACAAACATAAAAAACGACCAGATGATAAGATGTTCTAAATATATAACTAGTTTAAGAACTAAGAGTTTGGGGAAGAAAAGGAAGTATCAAAAATCTCTCGTTATAATGGAGAAGAACCAGAGAGGGCCACTGGGCAGAGAGAAACCTGAGGGGAACGGGACTTCTTCCAAGAGGCAACAGCACAGAACTCAGAGCAAGAGCACAGGATTCTGCACCCAAGATGATGCCATTATGTCTCAGGAGGTGGGCCTGGAAGGCCAAGAAGGGTGAGGAAAGTTTAAATATACAGAAGAGTCTAGAGGAGGCAATAAAGATGGAGCGACTGGGCGGGGGGGAGCTAAGAAAGGGATGAAAACTTGGGGAAGCCGTGACAGACACAGAAAACAAATATACATTAATTCACTCATTCAAAGTATTAGCTTGTCAAGAATTGTAAGTCAAAGCAGAATCATCACAGTAAGTTACTGCTACTCTTTCAACTGTTCAACTGCTCTAGTTCTTAATCTTGAAAGGGTCAACTCCTACAGCTCACAGAAACAGGGGGAAGAGGATTATCCTGTGGGTTTCTGGTGAAAGCAATTATACCTGTGGCCCGAAAGATGTCAAGCTAAGAACCACAGGTTCCCAACCCCTAAGCCAGAGAAGGTGAGGACACCTGGCCGCTTGTTTAGTTCGAAGCAACATACCGGCAGCCTAGAGCTGCTATAGAGAGAAGTCTCACTGGTTGACCAGCAGGCCACAAGCACCTGGCTTTTAGCACTCCGCGTTTGCTATTAACAATGATCAGTCTGTCATTTTTTAAATCGTTGCGTGTTGGCACGTTTCCTGTAATAAGTTACTGACTTTCCAAAGGGAGGACTTCGTGCTGATTTTGACCCCACTGTCTTCTGGAAGTTCACCAGATGTTAGTTTAGTGTTAGGATATCGGACCAGCTTTCAAGATACTTTATTCTTCCTGGCTTCATGAGCTAAACTGTTATGGTTCGGGGCGTGTTCTACTTAATGGAGATGCTAACTGATTGGAATATGTTACTCCCATGAGCCTCACATAGATCACAACACTCTCTCCAAGCAGTTGTCCTGAGGTTAACAGTGACCTGGGCTAAGCTGTGATGCAATTAACAGGGAGATCTCCGAGGTGCAGGAGAAGGCATCGTTTCACACCCTTCTGTTTCTCCTGAAGTGTGGTCTTTCCTGCTTGTGCCCACCATGTTCATCAGAATGAGAAGTTAATAACAGGTGCTGGGAAAGAGAGAGGTCCTGACAAACCACCGCCCGTTTTCATGGATCGAACCAGCTTTAAATGCCTGACTCTTCAGTGCTTTACTTCTCTGCCAGCAACAAGACTGGCAGCCTGGTATGTGCCAAGTTCTTGGCTCTGAGTTGCAAAACAAAGCAGTGTAGGAGGGAATCTGCGAGCTCGCTGATTTGCAAACACTACAGCAAGTCACCATGTACACGTTTGTTTTTGTGTGCCTATTATTTCTCCCAGGCAGTTACCTGGGTTTCTTCCTGCAGTGCCAGAAGGTGCTGCTGCTCAAGTTACCAGCGCTTCCCTCACTCACACTTAAATGAATGCAGCTTATTTTGCATCATTGAAACAAACAAACAAAAGAACCCTTTCATTAAACAGAATCGAGAGCCTTTCGGTTAATTATTCGAGAAGTGTCCCCAAGGTCATTCGGAATCAACATCAGGTTTTTACAGGTGTGCCCACAAGTGTCCACGAAGACGAAGATGCCATTCAAATGGAGCCGACTAGGGAATCAGATGCATGACAGGCCACAGTGACATGTGAGGGGGCTGGCTGGAATTTTCCTGACACAAGTTACATTCATCCCAACTTTCTCTAAGTAAAAGACATGTGGGTGTTCTTTCCATGCCCCCAGCTCCAAATACATTTATTATAGTCACATATCCAAAGACAATGGACCCGACCAAATGTATGTGGAAAGCATCTTGACTCTTCACCATAAGCCTGCAAAGCAGGTGCTTGCATTTCCCCTCAATTTACAGCTGAGTGAGGCATCTGAGGCTTAGTATGGTGGGGTGACTTAATTAGGTCCTCCAGCTGGCAGGTAGCAGAGTCACAATTTGAACACAGATGCATCTTATTCCAGAGCCTGTAATCTTAATTATTTTGCTAAATTATCTCCTTCTGTAACAAAATAAAAATGAAATAAAAGTTCTACATGACAAAAGATATTCAGATGACATCACAGATCACTGGCATTCTCTTTCTCATCTATTTCCCAGAAAGGTCTTTCCATTTGGTGTGAATGCACATTTCCAACTTCCAGTGTTCAAGCACCAATCCTCTGGTAGAAAAGTGAGAGTTATAATCAGGAAGTTTTTCTTCTCTTTCCAATTTCATCAGGTCTCAGGGTCAAATTTTTTTTTTTTTCTTCCTTTTAACATTTTCCTAGTATTGCAGGGTCAGAAGTTCCTAACCAAGGTTATCTAATCTAGTGCTTGCCCCAGGCAGGATGACTTTAGTCATCTCAAATAAAGGAAGGTTCATGCAATTTGTAAAGATCTTACTGAATCTGACGCACCTGAGAGGCAAATTATAAGCATCTCTTGCCTGCCTGTCTGAGGATCTGCAAAGTGTACTGGAGCTTTTTAGAGTAAAGGCACCACACAAATACAAATTAATAACAATATAAATCAACTCAATTCCCATAAGTATAACCATCTAACCTGGCAAAAAAAAAAAAACACAACACAACACGCGAGGCCCCAGACTACAATGACAGTCTTCATCAGAAAATATATTTATTATTGACAGTGAGTGAAGTAAAGATATCAGTCAGTATTCATGATAGACGAGAGGTTGCAGAAGCCAAGGTTGCCTTCATGTTGATAAAAAATGCCTTATTTCATTCATAATCAGAAACATTATTCCAGTAAAAGAGGTACATTTTCTCTCCTTTTTGTCTTCTTACATGATCACCATAATAAGTTAAAATAAAGTAGCTCCTATATAGTCAAGGGAGAAAAAGAGAGAAACCCAACATGCCACAGCCTAGCCAATTCCGCCCAGCACTGCTGGCCTGAGATGGAGGGGTTTGGCCTTCTCTTCTCCCCACTCCAGAGACCTCAGCCCTTGATCCCAACCCCCAGCTTTGTGGGAGGGCAGCTTGGTTAGAAGAGGAAGTTGAATAGCAAGTACAGAAGGTGGAGAGGACTGCCTTTCTTTTTAATCATCACAAATGGATTTATTAACACTGCAGCACGCCCTTGATGGCTGATCCCTGATCTAGGCCTTGGCTTTTCAAACTGTTGCTGATCAAACTGTGATATGCTTCTGGTGAATCTGCTCTCTGATGCTCCTCTTTAATGGTCTTCTCTTTAAATGAGTTGCTTTCTTACTAGGAAAAAAAAAAAAAAAAAATGTTCCACCTCTGGAATTAACGCTGAAGGAATTCTGCTTGTTCTAAAAGTTGATTTTATCCTCCCTTCTCAAGCATGCTCTGAAAGAGAAATAGAAAAATAAGATTTACCACCAGAAGGAGGGGACCAAAAATGGGCAGTAGCTGTTTAGTACTGTTTGTGTTGCTTTTCAAAGATCGACCTCAAAAAACACATATAGCAAGGCGTATGTTCCCTGGTCTCGAAATGTGACTACTTTAATGAACATCACTGCTTAATCATGAATCATCTCCAAATGACCCCTGCCCCCACCATATCAAACTGGGCCCTAAAGGTGAACATGCCCTGGCCTGTGAGAGTCGGGGGCATAGTGGGGAGTGTGCGTGCCATCTCACTACCCTGGACATTTGGGGATGTGTGGGAGCATTTCTAGTGGCTGCAGAGACTGGGGGAAAGCTACTGCTAAGGGGGCAGGGGTGGAGTGGGGGTGGAGAGGGAACCTCTCACTTGAAGACAAGATGCTCCCCCTGAAACCTCTGCTCACGCTAGGCAGAATGCAGATGTTCTTGAACTCATAATGCTGGGTGGAGCTACACAGATCTCAGTATGTATTCCCAAATTACAAAAATGGCCCCTACAGTCTATTTAGTTATTTGTGTGGGTGTGGGTGTGGGTGAGGAACAGGAGACAGGAAGACTTTTTTTTTCAAGTTTTATTGAGAATTAATTACACATATCACTGTATAAGGTTTAAGGTGTTCAGCATGATGGTTTGATTTAAATATATTCTGAAATGATTGTCACAATAGGTTTAGTTAACATCCATCATCTCATTTAGATACAAAAAAAGAAAAGACAAAAATTATCACTGTATTGAGAGCTCTTAGGATCCACTCTCTTAACAACTTTGCTATATCATAGTGCAGTGCTAACTACAGTCGTCATGTTGTACATTACGTCCCTAGTGATTATTTATCTTTCAACTGGAAGTTTGTACCGTTGACCACCTTCCTCCAGTTCCTTCCTCCTACACCTCTCCCCCACCCCTGCTGCCTCTTGTACCACAAATCTTATGTCTTTGTCTATAAGATTGATGTTTGTTTTTTGTATATAGATTTGACGTATAAGTGAGATCATACAGTACTTGTCTTTCTCTGTCAGATTTATTTCAGTTAGCATAATGCCTTCAATGTCCACCCATGCGGTAGCAAATGGTAGGATTTCCTTGGGTTTTTTTTAAAGGCTGAATAATATTCCACTGTCTATATATACACCACAGCTTTTTCTATCCATTCATCTATTGATAAGCACAGGTTGTTTCCATGTTTTGGCTATTGTAAATAATGCTGCTATGAACATGGGAGTGCAGGTGTATTCTCAAGTCAGTGTTTTTCTTTCCTTTGGTTATATTCCCAGAAGTGGAACTGCCGGATCATATGGTAGTTTTATATTTAATATTTTTAGGATCCTCCATACTGTTTTCCACAGTTGCTACACCAATTTACAATCCCACCAACAGTGCACAAGTGTTGCCTTTTCTCCACACCCATGCCAGCATTTGTTGTCTCTTTGATGACGGCCATTCAGTCATCAGGTGACATCTCATTGTGGTTTTAATCTGCATTTCCCTAACGGCTAGTGATGTTGAGCATCTTTTCATACACCTGTTGGCCATTCACACATCTTTGAAGAAAAATGTCTATTCAGATCCTTTGCCCATTTTTTAATTGGTATTTTTTGTTTTTGCTATTGAGTTGTATGAGTTCTTTATACATTTTGGATATTAACCCCTTATCAGAAACATGGTTTGCAAATATTTTTTTCCCATTCTGTAGGTTGTTTGTTCACTTTGTTGGTTTCTTTTGCTGTACACAAGCTTTTCAGTTTGACTTAGTCCCACTTGTTTATTTTTGATTTTGTTGCTTGTACATTACATATGTCCGAAAAATAATCACCAACACCCAGGTCACGGAGCTTTGATCCTATGTTTTCTTCTAAGAGCTTCATGGTTTCTTACATTTAAGTCTTTAATCAATTTTGAATTAATTTTTGTGTGTGGTACATGATAGGGGTCTAGTTTTATTCTTTGACATGTGAATATCCAATTTTCCCAGTACCATTTATTGAAGAGACTTTCTCCATTGAGTATTCTTGTCTCCCTTGTCAAATATTAGTTGACTGTACATCCTTGGGTTTATTTCTGGGCTCTCGATTCTGTTCCAGAGGTCTGTGTGTCTGTTTTAATGCCAGTACCATATTACTATAGCTCTACATATAGTTTGAGATCAGACCGTGTGATGCCTCCTGCTTTCTTGTTCTTTCTCAGGATTTCTTTGGCTATTCAGGGTCTTTTGTTGTTCCAAATAAATTTTAGGAGTGTTTTTTTCTATTTCCATATAAAAAAAATACCACTGGCATCTTGATAGGGATTGCATTGAATCTACAGACGGCATTTGGTAGTATTGCCATTTTAACAGTACTAATTCTTCTAATCCATGAACATGGAATACCTTTCCATTTATCTGTATCCTCTTTGATCCCTTTCATCAATGTCTTGTAGCTTTCAGAGTAGAGATCTTTGATCTCCTTGGTTAAATATATTCCTAAGCATTTTATTGTTTTTGATGTTACTATAAATGGGATCAATTTCTTTTTCAGAATATTCATTGTTAGTGTATAGAAACACTACTCATTTTTGTATGTTAATTTTGTATTTTGCAACTTCACTGAATTTGCTGGTCAATTCTAACAGTTTTTTTTGGTTGAGTTTCTAGGATTTTCTACACATAAAATCCTAGACAGAAAAAATTCTTAACTATCAGATTAAAACTCTAACTAGCCGGGGCAGGAGGTAAACTGGCTCCATTTTTAGGAAACTTTAAGAAGGCAAAAGTGATCCTTTCCCCTTTAGTTTTGAAATTACTCAGGAAGAAGAGCTAGGTCAGGCCCAAGACTGCCTCTTATTTGTTCTTGCCTTCTTCCTTCCATCCCTCACCCTTCCAGCCACTTATTCACACAGCTTCTTAACTGAGCTCCTACTAGGTACTCATTGTACTGAGTTAGGTGATATGGGGAAACCAGTACACATGTTCATGGAAAATTAAGGCATAATACAGAGTAATAACTTGCTATTTCTAAAAATACATTTGCTAAATATATGTTAAAATCTTATTTTACTACTACATGGACACAGTATAAAATTCAAGAAGAACAAAAGAATATATAGGACAAAGTAATTTTTTGTCTTTCTCCCAATTCCCAATTTTTTGTTACAGAGAAGGTATTAGTTCAAAAGCAGAGTGGTGCTGCCTATTTCAGAAGAGGATAACTCTCTGCAGCTGGAGTGATCAGGGCAGGATTCTCAGATGATCTTTCACTACGGATAGAATACAGACAGAAGGTAGGGAGGGATGAGGGGGACAAGTACTGGTAAAGATTCAGAGGAGGTTAAAAGCCCAGTATGTATGGGATGAAGAATGCAGGAGAGACAGGCCTAGCTAGAGGAAAGGGTAGGCACTCAGGACGTTCCAAGAAAAAGAGTATAAAAAGGGCCCGCTGTGAATGTCAGGCTGAGATACTTCCTTGTTGTCCACTGAAAAAAACCTAGGAATCCAATGAATGTCTTTAATAGGAAAATGTCATTTAGGAAGGTTACCCAGACTTCCTTAGCACAATGGATCCAACGGAGGAGAGTCTGGAGGTGGGAAACCGGGGAGGAGACAGATTAGAAACGAAGCTATGGTGGGAGCAAGAAATAGAGTCATAGAAAGACAAGGGAAGGAAAAAAAGCAGTGATGAGACCTTAGGTATGGTGGCGCCTCACTGACAGGGAGAAAGGTGGTGTGACCAAGAGAAACAGGGAAGTCAGTGGGAGGAGTCATCTTGGGAATGAGGAAGATAAATTGGGGGTTTGGGAGTCTGGGAAGATGATGAGACATCCCTGAAGGAAATGTCTAGAGGGAAGCTGCAGGCTTGGGAAACAGGTCAAAAGTCTTTAGAGCTAAAGATTTAAGATCAGAGATGAAGAAAACAGATTGAAGTAAAGGGGCAGAAAAGGAAAAGGAGAAGGACAGACAAGCATATTGGGTCACAGAAACACAGGATGAATAGCTTATCCTAAAGGTTATCCTAAGGTATTCATGATTTTACAGGCTTCTAAGAAGCCTACGTCCATAGGGCACAAAAGAAGAACAGATATAAAAGCAGACAAAGTAGTTTGTAGAGGACGCATACAGAGATGGTCAGAAAAGACACTGATGCAGTCAAGGAGGAAGGATTGAATAAATGAGAAAAGCTAGATGCATCTAGAGAAAACCGGAAAGACACAAAGCAGATTAAGTGGAAGACTCCACTCAGCAGAGTCGTCTTGTAGAACACCAGAACGTGAGGCTCCTCTCCAACTCATCTGTATTTGTCGGAAAACTTAAAAATCGAGCACTTACCATGTAAGTGTCAGACCAGGCAATGTCACAGTATCACTGATCCTCACACCCTTGTGACTTGACCTGTGAAAGTCCAACTACGCAGACGGGCAGCTCTATAAACTCCAGATATACAGACAACCTCGCCACAACATTACTTATTAATGCAAAACGGAAGTCAGTATAAAGCAGCCCTCTACACTGGGGCCACGTAAGGGCACTTAATTACTAAAGAAAGTGATCACACTGTGAGTGATGCCACTTTGTGGGTTACAGACTCGCGACTTACTTCAACCAACGGGAACTATAAGCTCTTACCTGCCTGGTCAAAACCACATGGCTGTGCCTCATTCTACAATTTAGGTCTCATGGCTCTAGTGACAGCCGTGTGACAACATACCTCTTTTCAAATGTTGCAGAATCATCCGCAGTGACCACACATAATTAAAAGGAGTGGTTAAAGTGTTCACAAGGGTCTAGGAAATCTTCTTCCTTTTCTCCTCCCTCCCACCCCAACCAAATATGGAAGGGTAATTTTGGGCCAGGCCATATAATGCTAAGAATGTCAGACTCTCATAAGAGAGAGGAGCTGGACCCTGGCTGCTCTGAAGATCGTGGGCCAGTCTACCGTGAAGACACTAGAAGAAAATTTTTGAACCAATATAAAACACAGAGAAGTAACCACATTCACAAAATACCTTGCTATGAGTATTAAAAATCACATCCTCAAAGAGAGCACGGCAGTTCACCTGATTCCTGGTGACTCCCTGAAGCCATGGGGGCAAGGCTGTGTCTCCCAGGGCTGGTCTATACACATGTTGTCAAACTGCACTCAGCTGCTACCAATGGGCGCCAGAGGCGGGACAAAACCACCTCATTTCTGTCAGAGACATTAACAAACGTCACGTTGAAAAACTTTTTAGATGCATTAATTGGTAAAACATTCTGTGTTTTTACTGTATCACAACTATGCAATAAAACCTGCCCAAATCCAGGCCTAAGAAACTTTGGCTGGAGGGGTCCTGAGGCCTGGCAGGGCCTGTATCAGTCAGTTTCCACCTACGGGTTCTCCTACCATCTCCGTATCGGTTCTGTAAGTCGCTGTTGCTGGGCTGAATTTCAACACTGCATAAATTTAACGCTGCATAAATTAACGTAGGAAATTCCCCAAAGAATGAGGGAGAAGATTTACAAGTTATAAAAAAACTGCTTTCTTCATTTGAGGAACTGCTAACACTTAATGTGGAGAAAGAAATTCCTTGCATTTGCTCATCGTTCACATATTGGGGGCTGCAGAAACACCTTTTATAAACAGCTGGGTAAATTAATAAACGGGGAGAATGGTTCAGGCACCCACACTGCTCTTTTCCCAAGTCTCTCTCTGATTCCAGCCACTGAGTTAGGAAGGAAGGAAGGACCTGCAGCCCGCCGTGTCAGACAGGAGCAGGTCCCCTGGCGACCAGAGGCTGCGTGTCACTTCCACTGATTAAGACGATCTTAACTGTTTTCCTCTAATATTTCTGTTACACAGTAATCTCATCAACTGTTTTTTGAATTACACCTTTCTTGGAGGGGCGACTATCGTAGCCGTGTGTCAGCTACTGGCTCTCTCAACATATTTGAGAGGAATTATGGCCACCCTGGATTGCTCACAACCATCATGACAGAATAAAAATAGTGTTCTTGGTCTTTTTTAAAAAGGATACCATTCGGCGTGCTTGTCTCCGTCTGAGCTTACGCAGCATCTTACCAAGATTTCAAAGACCTAGTAAAGTTCGGCATGGAAGAAGGAACGCTTGCTTACAGGGGAAAGGTTTATAGGGAGAAAACTAAAATGGAAATACGTCCTGACATACCTGAGTTTTCACTAAGGAGGGACAGGAGGAAAAGTGGGGAGTGGAAGAGAATGGAGCCCCCCGGGAGGAACAGGGAGTGAGAGAGACAGAAGGAGAAGAGACTGTAAGTGAGAAAGAAGGGAAAGTAATCGATCAATTCAATTTACGAGAAGCACAACACATGCTTTGCCTGTGCGTCAAGTACTACTCCTGGCCTCCTGAAAATCTGATTAGCTAACTTATTTTGTCTTCAGTATCTGCCTCCTCCCCCCAGCAAGTGCTGTTCTTTACTCTTTCTGCTTTGAAGGAAACGCAGCTTAACTTTTTTACGCCTGGGTCTACTTTCATCTCTTCTTATCACACATGCTCTGTGTGATATTCAAATTAAGTTACAAGTAATTAACTGTTTATACAACTTTGCCGTAATAACAGACAAAACACTAACATACTGCACTTCTAACTCTTGAAGCCTAAGTACTAGAAAAGAAGTGCCTATTAAGAAAAATGAAAGTCTATTACCATGGTAATACTTCTTCTATTAAACCCAGATTTTTTTTTAAAAAAAGAAAATGCCATAAAGCAATTATTACCCTCAGAAAGCGGTTTAGAAAAGGATTCCTATGATGGAAGAGGCTGGGGTAAGAAATCTAAACTTTGGAATTTAGCTCGCTCTGATGTGACTCCGAATTTGAAGGGCAGCCCCACGTTAGGATGGATGGGAAAGCTCTTCTGGACCGCTCATGCATCCTCCTGAGGATGAGCAGCCCAGCTAGGCGATTAATAAATGTCATTAGGTGGTGATGATAAAGAAGCCTTCAGACACAATAAAAGCACACTCCCGTAAGCCTTCCCAGAAAGTGAACCCTCCTGATGTATCTTCGTGCTCCCCGAAGGTGGGCATCTGTGTACACTGGAAGCAATCTGCTTAAGGAGGCAGGCCTCTGATGTGGGTCCAGGGGAGGGGAGCTGGGTGACTGGGGGCAGCAGGGCCAAGGGAAGGTCCAGTCACAATTGTGAGCTGGCCAGGGGCCTGTTTCCTCGGCGGGAGCCTCTCTCCTCCCAGGTTGGTGCTTTTCTCCCAGGACAACCGGGTGTGGGCCCTCATCTGCGAGCACCTACAGTTGTCAGTGGGGGCAAGAGGACAGGAGAAGAGAACTTCTTTTCCAGAGGCTCCTGCCCTCTGTCCAAGACATCTTCGGATTTGTTCCCGAAGTTGAGAAAGGAACTAGTGAGTCTGATCAGACCTCTGCAGGTGGCTCAGACCCGGGAGGCAGTGACCAACAGCTTCGCATCTCCCGAAAGCGGGGAGCCCTGGCAGGACCTCTGAGAGGCTGAAGACCTCTCACGCAGTTCAGGCCAATGGGCTCCACAGCTGTGGTTCTCAGAGTCCGTGGACAGAGGTACCTGGGGAATTTGTTGGAAGTTCAGATGTTCAGGTCCCACCTCAGACCTGAATCTGATTCTTGGGGATGGACCAGGCATGTGAATTTAAAATAAACTCCCCAGGTGATTCGGATCACCGTGTCTGCAATCTGATGATAAGGAACAGCGTCTGCGTTTGGCATCAGACTATTCTGGTCTGGACTCTGCCCCATCTACAGATCACTGAAATCCTCTCGCTGTTAATTTTTCCAAGTGAAAAGGTGTGTTCAGGTTACAAGATTTCTACATCCTTCTAGCTCTAACAGCTTATGAGTCTATGAAACCATTTACGTGTAATTTATAGCTCATCTGAAAACAATGATAAAGTACAGCCTGCTCTGGCACTAGGTTTTTCTTTCAAGAATTCCGATTTCTAAAGTGACAGCTACTACACTATGTTTCCAGGTGCTCTTCATACTCAAAGAACAGGGATGCACTTGAGCCCTGGTCTAACATAAATCCAAGTACAAGGGGAGAGAAAATACACTGTCCTCATAGAACGCTGACACGTTCTGCCAGGGCAAATTCCTCTACAGGGACTGATCTTGAGGTCTTCTATTTTGGAGGAAACCACAGACTGGAGGTGTCATTTACATTTTTGAAATGAAGAGTGAGGTACACTAATCTTGGAATGGAATAACTTCATATTAGGATCCGGCCTCATTTATCAAGGTCTTGCTTGACCCCCACGCTCCCCAATACAGCCGAGTAACTTTTTGTTCTCCTCAAAGAGATCAGCAGGAAGCACACAGGCCTAAGTGGAGGTGACTCACCTATAAGATGTCCTCATTTCGGTCCTGCCTTTTAGCTGAGCTGCTTGCCCCACTGCCCACCTGCTGATTTAAACCTCGGCTACGGTTTATCAGAGCCCGCCTGGCCTCCATCATCTGACTACAGCCTCCACGCTCACCTCTGTCCCTTGGGCATCTCCTGGGTCTGGCCCTTACTCTTTTTAGTCCTGGTCTTTCCTCGCCTCTTCTGATCCGGCTTCCTGCTCCATCTCCACAATCCCTTACCACCCATGGTCCGTGGCCCACGGGGTGGAAGCCAGCACAGTACAGGGTAGCCTAGGGCTGGCTGAGGGGTGCAGCCTGCTTTCTCTAAGGCAGTTTATCAGCTGGCGGGCTCCATTCTGCCAGGCAGCACTGAGGTAGCCATTTTTCACTCCACTGACTTCGGAGAAACTGAGAGACTGTTTTCACCCCCTCCCAGTTCATTCCGCCACCCTGGCTTCCTCAGGGCTGTCAGGAGTACAAGCTTCAAGGAAAGAGCAGGCAACATGCAGACCAATCAGAAGTGCAGCTGTTCTTCTGGAGGGGAAGCTTAAGGCCGACAGCAAACTCTAAGCAGCAGAGGCACAAAAGCGGGAGGCCGCCAGAGCAGAGATGCTGCCCGGGCCAAACAGCTCACGTCTCTTAACTCGAATGTGCTCGGGAACCTGGGTGCTCGTGTGGCTGCGGCCTGCTCTCAGACGTGGAAGTACAATCAGCCCTAAGTAACAGCTGCGAGGCCCTCGTGGATCACCTAGTTCAAACCCTTAACTTACCAGAAAAGAAAATGAAGCCCAGGTCACCATGACTAGATTAGAATGTGCCAGCATTCCCCACAAACTCTCGCCTCTGGCGAGCACTGAATGTTCAGGAGTCCAGACAGTTTCCAAACCTTCCTGTCAATAGCAGCAGGGCTGGGGAAAGAGCTGGAATGCTTAGAATTGTCACCCGTAAGCAGCTGGATTCCGCAAGTAAATTGAGGGGCAGTGGGGTGTCCCGGGGAGCAGAGGCAACGCAGATCTGGGAGCAAGTCCTTTCTACGCACCCCCCTTTTATAAGCCTCGGGCACATTTTGGTCCGCTAGTGGGCCAGTACTATTGGCCTCCCATTGCTCCCTCCCTTCCAGTCTCCTGTAACGTATGTGAGGCAAGACGGAATGGAAATCAGGTTTTGATGGTAAGAACAGGTAATTCAACCTTGGGGAGTTTATAAAAAGCTATGAGGCTAAGCAGATATGAGAAATAAAAGACACAGAAGTTTATCAATCGATGCCCTCCTACATTTTTAAGTGCTGTATCTCATATAGCTTATCCAGTAGCTTTTAAGTCTGAGAAGTAATAATTACGGCAACTGAATATATCTTCACCATTATGAAGAACACATAACTTAATACACTGGAAGTAACAGTCTAAATGTCTCATGTTGACCCATGAGAGGACTGTTTAGGACTTGCTGAATAAAGATTGATGTGAATAAGTAGATGAATAAGAGACAAAAAGTAAGGCTAAGGAATATCCGGAAATTTTCCTATCAGTAAAACCTATCAGTCTAGAGAACAATGCCCCAAGGGAACCAGTGAAAGCGCAATCTTATGAGTCACTTAAAAAAGTGCAGTGGATTTGGCTGTTGGAGTTATTCCAAGGGGAAAACTCTTGCACTGTGCCGGAAATGGACAATATGACCTAATGGGTTGTTGTGTTTAGTATCTCAGCATGTCCAGCTTGCTCTTTAGATTTAACAAGGAAACTCAAGAAGGGGTGTGGACCTGTCAGGAACTGTAACAACAAATGATCAGGACCACGTATCCTGCCAAAGTCTCTTTTAACAACAGGGGCGGAGCTAGAGTCACAAAGTTAGACTAGCTTCACACACACACACACACACACACACACACACACACAGACACACACACGGAAAACGTGGTGTTAGTGGAAGAGTGACTACTCGTGAAATACTGATATAACCCCCGCAGGCCATCTTGGCACGGTCCTAAAATGGGGCGGCGCTAAACTGCACCTTTGCTCCGGCCTTTAAAATCCCACCCTCCTTTCTGTTACTTTCAGTCTCAATGACCTACTTCGTTTGATCTTCAGGTTCTTTTCCCTTCACGTCATGATTATCGTTCACATCTTCCCTCACGGCCTTATTTCTGTATTAGTGGATACTGGATGTCCCTTCACACACACAACTGAAAAGCCAAACACTATGCATTTTAAAATCTGTTGTTTTTATGGCAAGGTCTATCTTGGTCTAGTTGTTAAATTTACCATCATGACTTCCCTGGGTTTCAATTCTCTCAACTGTAAAATGGTGAAAATAAAACCATCTCAATTTACATCTCAGGTGGTCATAAAAAAACAAGTAAGAGAATGGATGTGAAATGACCTTGAAATCTAAATCTACAGACATACAAGGTGTTACTGTTTCTTGGTTATTTCCCATTTCAATGCTGCCTATCTTAGGTTTAAAATAAGGTCTTGTGGACATATCTTTTTAATATCAGCTGGTGTTATATACTCTAATACTTAAATATAGCAGTTGTAAAAACAACAGGCACCTGAAACATACTCACTGAAAATATTAAATTATGCTGCAGATGGGCGGGGGGTGGGGTGGGGTGGGGAGGGGAGGACGGGAGGTCCCCTTTGGAATCACTAGTAATAATTTGACGCTTTGGGCCAATTTGTTTAAGTTGGTTTCAGCACAGAATAATGCAACTGAGGAAAGAAGGAAAAAAATTTAGACTTATTGAATACTTTATAGAAATGGAATCCTCACAACACTGTAAATTACATTACCTCACTTCACAGATGAGAAAAATCAAGGCCCAAGGTTACAGAGCCAATAAAAGACTCACACTTTGTCTCCGCCATTATGTGAGCTACCACCCCCGCCTTAATACAGAACTAACATCAGCTAGAAAAACCCATGAGTCCAACTGACAGGTTCCACCTGCTTCAGTCAGTATTAAGGTTGGAGATTGTTAAAAACATATCAGAAGCTGTTTTTAACAAATAAAATGTACTAACTTAACATCAGCAACACTACTTCTACCAAAGATCTTAAAAGAAAGGAATCCCTGGCACACTGCTAAGAGTTAGGCAAGTGCCATATAAAGAAGAAAAAGAAAGAAGCCTCTTGTGACCACCTAGAGGGGTGGGATAGGTAGGATGTGAGGGAGACACAAGGGGGAGGGGATATATGTATATGTACAGCTGATTCACTTTGTTATACAGCAGAAACTAACACACCATTTTAAACATCCAATAAAGATGTTAAAAAATAGAAAAAATAAAAAATAAATGCTAAGGAGGGGAAAAAAAAAGAAGAAAGCCTTGAGCCACGAGGCTTTTAAAGACAACACAGGCTTTTAATAAATCTTGGTTCTATTTTTTCTACTAGTGTTGTTGTTATTTTCCAGCTATCCAGACAATACTGCCCTTCCATCAGATATTCACAGAGTGTTAGAAATTTATACTAACTGGGATTATTACAAGCACAACAAATTAGACTGCAGGAAGGCATGCTGTACGTAACTCAAACACTAGATTTAGTTGGGTTAGAAGGTCAAGTCTAGGGAATTTGTCAGCAGAAAGAACCAAGGTTTCCAACAATTTCCACCTCTCAGAACAACCTATACCCAACAAAGTCAGTTAAATGATAGGCAATTACGTGACCTGCCAGAATTGATAATTTACTTCAGCGTTTATCATTAGCTTTGGTAAGTACACAAATTAGAGAAAATACACGTCCCATGATCATCGTATTATTCTGATATGAAGGGTCATGAGAAGAGTATGGCTATGGTACACAGAAGCGATGGAAATTGCTTCCTAAATCCATGTCTGCCCGTCTTTCCCTGCCCAATTGACTGGACTCTACCAAATGGCAGAAGGTTGAATGGTGCTTGCATGGTGGGTTTTTATTTTAGTTTTGTGTTTGCCTTTCGTTTTTTTTAAACCAGACTCTCTGCATGACTCCTTGCTGTTTAGGGACTTGAAGCTGTTGGCCCCTTAACGTGTATCCTTCCTCTTTGCTGGCTTTGAGTACTGGCCCAGAAATATAGGGCAATGACCTTGAGGACACAAGTATAAAGTAGAGGACAAAAGTTCAGAGCAACTAGAAAAGGTATTATTTACGTAAAACCTTTTTTTCTCCTGCAAATGGAACACAAAGAGACAACGGACTCTTCCTTCAGCCACCTGGGTGAAAGGTGATTAAAACTTAACCAACTCGTGACAGCAATTCCTGATGACGACTAGTTTGGTTTAAAAAGCTTTTTCACACACATTAGCCTACTGAGTCCTTCCCAGCGCCCATGACGTTGGGCTTTTTATTCCTCTGCTGCCCTAGTTAGCTCTTGGTTTGTACACCCACCTGTTTGGCCTGATTGACGCACCGCTTGTACTGATTGGCCAGAGCGGAGCAGCTGAGGGTCTGCTGGGTGTTCTGGCGGTAACACTGGAGAATTTGGGCCTGCAGATCGGCACAGATGGGCTGACACTCATACCGCCTGGAAACAAAAACAGGGACCGCTGAGACAAATGGTCTTCAACCGGAATAAAGAACAAGGCTAAAAACATGTATAAAACATTAACTAAGATATAAATGTTACAAACGCCCCCGCCAAAAATTTTAAGAATAATTTTCTTTGACCTTTAAAGAAAGATATCACACAAGATAAGTGATTTCTTGTTATACAGTAGAAACTAACACAACATTGTAAAGCAGTTATACTCCAATAAAGATGTGAAAAAAAAGATAAGTGGTTTCTATGAAATTAGTTCTATTAATTGACACCACTGCGAGCCTCTCTGGACAGGGCAGCATTCCCTCAAACGTAACCATGTGAATGGGGCCAATTACTCTTCAGCTCAGCCAGCTAACTCAGAAACCTGGGGGCCCCAGTGTTCTCTTCCGTTCCCACCTCCAGTTGGTCACAAAGCTTGATATCCTGCAGTCCAGTCCCTTCTCCATACTCACTGTCATTACGTTAATTCCTAATCAGTTATATCCTGGATTCAAGCAATGACCTTCACGGGTCTCTCTGTCTCTGAACGTTCACCCTCCACTCCTACCTCCCAGAAGGTTCTTTCTAGTAGTAAGTCGAGACAGTATCTGCTTTCCAAATAAAATACATGGTCAACAGGTAGGTCCTTCTGGATCAGGTTCCTGCCTACTCTTTTGCCTCAACCAGACCATGTTCAGGGTTTGGTTCTTACATGTCCCTTCACATCTTGGCTCCGCTGCTCTTGATTTTGGAAAAGCTCTGCACCCAAGCCTCACCCAGTTCTATGTATCTGGAAAATACCTACCCATCTTTCAATACTTGAGCTAAGTATTGAAGTGCAACCTCCTCTATACGGCTTTCACTAGAGCTCTCTCCAACCACAGCAGAGTCTATCATTCCCTTTACGGTGACCCCCTAACCTGTATTAACTTCTTACACCATGCACTACACTATAGTCTACTGCAATTTACTAGCATGCAAATCCCAAGTAAGGCCTGCATCTTATTTTCTTTGTTATCTCAGCTATCGACATGGATCCCCCTTATAGAAGTCATGTAATAAATGGTTGAGAATACAAACGGGTGGAGAGAAAATTTAATTCCTTGAGCTAAAATTTTACTAGTTACACCTACAAATCTCAAGATTTTAGTTAGAGTGCTTTCAGTGAATATGCACTACTAAACATAAATGTTTCCAAAAAGCTGATAATATACACTTGAAAAATGATAATAATAAAATAAACCAAATGGATTATACAAACAAAAATGAAGTATTCTTGTTAAAATGGTAGAGGAACTTGGAATATAAGGACTAAATACACAGAAAAATATATATATTACTATCACTTTAATCTAGGGATTCATTTTTTTTTCAAATTAGTTTTGTTTAATACACAGCCTCTTATCAGTTCTTCTCTTGGAATTTAAATTTGTTATTTCCATAGTAATCATGAAATAGCATTATTTTAAATTGATGAGTTCTGAAAAACCCCTAGAGAACACAGGAGAAATATTTCTCATCAATCAGGAAACCCCTGGCTGATGATTTGTCTCCTCATTACTTTTACCCAACACACTAAGCTAGTATACATATTTTGCTAGAATAGAAAACTGAAATACAAGCCACGTTACTGGCCCCTAAGGGAAGTTACTTCCTACTACCCTCTAAAAAAGTAGACACAGAGATAACATTGCTTGTATTCTTTCATTCATTACCTTACTGTTTTGCCAAACACCTAAGAACAGAATTTAAATCCAATCCCAGGAGTTTCAACTCGCTTTAAGGTTTTGAAGTTCAGATGTCTGTGAATGTCTCTGGACACAGATTTCCCTGATCCCCTACCATGAACATCAGTATCTACAAAGAGTCAGCTGTGTTTCGAAGGGTAGAAGCACAGCTACGACTAACTGATTATATAGCAAGACACAGTCCTGGACAAATACTAGATAACATAGGATCAAGCATCAGGTTAGCTGAACCTAGCAAATATATGACTAATGCCTTTAACAGTTCATGAGAAAGCAGGGTTACATGCTATCCTAGTGTTGGGGACCACCGTCCCTCCAATATACCTTAGATTTCAAGCAGGGGGAAAGAAGATGGGAGAGAAGGCTAGAAGTTCCCTGACCGGACATGCAGCCCCTCCCCATTAACACACAGCAAAAGACCATAAAGAGTGAGCTCCCACGTAGTGCTCATCACAAGGAAGATGCTGTGTTTTTGTTTTTCCTTCTAAAAAGACTCTTCACAATGGGATTCATTCATCTAATACTATGGACTCCTTAGAAAGAGGTAATTTAAGTTATATGTAAGCATTTACCCTGGGTTGAGCTATTTAGTCATGCAAGTTAAAAGTCCATGAGTTATTCATAATTTGAAAGGTGTCAAAATATACTTTTATCACCACAAATCAATACTACTCACTTCCAGGGCCCTTTATTTCCTGTATGGTAGTCTGTTCTTATGTGAGGGACAGTGCATGTGTGCACGCAAATGCAGACATTTTCAGAAATCCTTCTTGTACACATTTCAACCTGTATTGATGATTAGATGGTAGAATGGGGGAAAGAGGGGTGGAAATCAACATAATTGTCTTCCAGTTCCTGGACTAGACTCTGGTCCATTTTGCTTGGATTAATCGGTAAGGGCAAAGCTCTGTCTCTGTATTGATCTGCAATGCTGTTATGCTGCCCTAATGCACTGTTTTCACTTTGGGAAAATGCTAAATGAGATTACTGTCTGACACTAGAAGGCCATAAAACCCAAGCATGGCACCTTCCATTCAGGAAAAGAGTTTCAAAGACATTTCCAATATGCATTATGGTAAACCCTCCATACAGTCATTGAGCCAACAAGTGATTTTTATTGACTGCTTTCATTCCTGCTGATGGAAAAAGCCACCATTAGGTAAAAATAACAAAAGGCAGAATTTCAAGTTACCCAAGAAGGAAAATTAAATCTGAGCAGCAAGAGACATTTAAACAATTTACTTTCTTCATATGAAAAGATTAAAAAAAAAGAAACAGTGAATGACAAATGTTAAGAGAAAGATGAAATATTTGGGGAACTCAAAACCATAATGAAGAAGTGAGAGATAGAAGAGCTGTCCAAAAACATACTTACCAAAAAGGAACGGGTGGAATAAAGTGGATACACGGAATATGTATCGCTCAAAAATAAGAAAAAATCCAGTTTAGTGGACTTGAGATTATTGGGGACTCCTGAAGGATCCCACCACCTGCCTCCTCCCCTGGCTTTTCCGTTCTGTACTCTATACGCGGCTGCCTGTCTCTCCCCTCCACCCACCAGCACTAGAAGCTGGCCCTCTGCCCTTTCCACCCTACCCCACCTGATCCCACAGTGGCACTTCGGGCCAAGGAGCTCACTGATGGTATTCAGTGGCAGAACTGGAGACCAAAGATCTGGATAGAGAACAACACCCAAAGAAGCACTCCTGGTAGGTATTCTGTAGCCAGTAAAACAATTTTTTTGCCAATGTTTAATGCTAACATTCACTTAAAAGGCAGCTAATAAAATACATCCAAGTATTCTTCTCATAACACTGACAGATCAATGTAGAAACTTCGGGGAAAAAAAAAAAAAAAAGAATAAAGATACATATTTAGGCTGTTTCTAATTTTTAAGTGGTTAAAACACCACGGTCATGGACAAAACTCATCACTACTGTTTCTGATGATTTCCTTCGTAGAGTTTCTTATAAGTTGAATTAATTGGTCCAAGAGAAATGAAGATGCTTTGGTAAAAATGACGCTGAGATAAATAAGCAGTATTCAGAACTCTCTTCTTAAGATTCGAGTATTGGGTTTCCCTGGTGGCGGAGTGGTTAAGAATCCACCTGCCAATGCTGGGGACACGGGTTTGAGCCCTGGTCCGGGAAGATCCCACATGCCGTGGAGAAACTGAGCCTGTGCACCACAACTACTGAGCCTGCACTCTAAATAGATCCCGCGAGCCACAACTACAGAGCCCGTGTTCCGCAGAAGAGAAGCCACGGCAATGAGAAGCCCACGCACCACAACGAAGAGTAGCCCCCGCTCGCCGCAGCTAGAGAAAGCCTGCGCGCAGCAACGGAAGACCCAACGCAGCCAAAAAGAAAAACGAAAAAAAGACTCTAGTCTAATACATTTCCACTTGGTTATCTGTTTTACAGCTATCTGTTGGTTTTGCTGCTGCCTCTCCTACTTTCACGTCTTAGAAACTTCTTTGATGTGGGCCTGAGCTTTATATTTCGAGAAAACTACTTACCCATCATTTTAGTCCTAATATAAACATAAAGGATAATGAGGTAATTTCAGAGAAGGGAGAAAAGTGTGGAGATAGCCCTCCTCATACCACTCGGAAGGCTCAAGAAGTCATACAATGACAATCAGTGAGCAGCCACAATTCCTAAAGCTCTCGGACACAAAAATCGTTCGTTGAGTGCAGGGTGGATACGAGAATGGTTGGCGCTACAAGGGGAATTCTAATTTTTTCGGGGGGCTGGTGGGGAGATTCTGATTTTTTAACAGGTTGCGACAATGCATCTTTCATGGGAACTGGTGACTTTAGAAAAAAGGAATCAGTATCACAACTCAGTCCTCTGAATCCACAGGAGGCGGGGGATACGCAAGGAGGGAGGGGAAAGCATGATCAGTCTTCCCCCAGGTTTTAGGATCCTGAGTAAAAGTCCTAAAACCAGGACAATCCCAAAGATAGGGCCTCTGGTCACCTATCCAAGATGATATGAACAATACAGTGCTCTACGCACACGGGTACACTGTTCTTAAACCAACGGGCCTCACACATACCCTGAGTATATGAGCACAAACATGCCAGAATATAAGGTGAATGAAAAACTTTCCAATTTTGCAATATATTTTTCTTCCTTATCCAGTAATATTGGGTACCTGGAAATGATGGGGGCATTAGGAAAAACCTAGGAAGAGAGTGGGAACTTAGTAACGCATGAGCACATGGAACTGGTGGGGGCTGGATGACTCTGCCTTCTGGCTCAGTGGACAATACACCTCAACACTACAGGACTCCCCAGTGTCTGGTTTCCTTTCCCGAGGAAAGCAAACCTTGCCCCGCTCTTCTCGGAGATACCTCATGGCACCTTGCCAATTTACCATACCCTGCGTGGGATTCTGCTACATGGGCTCATCCCACCGGGGGTCTAAACTTAGAAAAATGGGGTCATCTTCTGCTGCATCTCCAAAGAACAAGGGCCACAACTGTTTTGTTTTGTAAATACACTTTCTTAAAATCCCGTGACCTACAGAGGTTAGCTAATTTTCATCTTCCACTATATCATGGTACCCTTACCGTAACTGCACTATGTGCAGCAAGGTTTACATCTCTAAAAAGGGAGATAAAATAACTGTTACTGGAACTTCCCTGGCGGTCCAGTGGTTAAGACTCCACGCTTCCACTGCAACGGGCACTGGTTTGATCCCTGGTTGGGGAACTAAGACCCTACATGCCACATGGCCAAAAATTAAAATAAATAAAATTATTACTTACATAAAGGATATCTGGGATAAGCAGCAATAACTATATAGAGTTTGGGGACACAGAACATAATTGATGTCAACATTAACTCAACCTGGAAGAACTTGAAATCAACTTCCCATCACACTTACTTTAGGACAAAACCAAATACTCAAGAGATGTTATTTTCTCAAGCTCACACAAAGTCCTCTCATTAGGTAAAATTCTACACCTAACATACTGTACTTTAGTCTGGGTGGCCCTTAATTTAGAGAAGTATAAGCCATCCTTGCCTCTCCCTTTCTTCTTTAACAATGCCTGGTGTGCTGTTACTGCTTAATAATGTCAAGTAATAACACTGTAAAAAAAATGGGCACTAGTAAGTTAACAGTGCAGCTCTTTGTTTTAAAGGTGCCTGAGAGCAGCAATTTATAACAAAGTACCTGGAGCATAAACGTCACCTCCTGCCATGCACATAGTAGGAACAAAATTAAATCACAGCTCACAGAAGTGGCCCTTGGTTATAAGAACTGAAATACTGGGAGTGTTTTCTCTGTCCCATCAAAAGACCTACAAGCCACGAATGAAGACATGTCCAGGGCCAAACGTTAAATTTGAATCTCCAAAGGCTGTATCAGTGTGTGAATGAGACCAAGTCATCTTAACACGCACCAAATTATTTTTACTTGAAACATCTCAGTAAGAGTTCAAGGCCAGGAAAAGCATCATCATCATCACCATCATTATTATTATTAAAGAAAAGCATGACAAATCTCTGACTTTGTAAAGTCACTTTAATTAGACAACTTAGAAAATGGTAATCTTGAGCATACACAATGCATCACCCTTGGATTTCTTTTACTTTAAATATATGTATCTATATAATACACTGAACTCATGCCAACACAAATTAAAAGTTACATTATTTTACCTATGAGGCTCTGGGAGTTATTTCCATTTCCCCTATCCTGCTACTTTAGAATGTTCACTAAAATTGGTCTAAGGATAGAAAATATGAGAGCTGGTTCATTCACTCGTTCATCTACTCAGCTACTCCAACAACAATTATTATTAAGTCCCAGGCATTTATCAAGCATTCATTACATGCCATCACTACGGTAGGTGCTGAATAAGATGTGATCCTTGCCTTCTGCGGGCTCCCACTCTCGTAGGGAGAGACAGAGGTGTGCACAAAGTCTTATAATGAGAATGCTGAGCTATATAAACAAAGTGCTAAACAGAGCTCTCGTTTTGAATGGAACAGGAACTGAACATACAATGTTCCAGACAAGAAAGAGGACATTCATCACCAGTGAACAGGAAGG
Source organism: Kogia breviceps (assembly GCF_026419965.1). Lineage (NCBI taxonomy): Eukaryota > Metazoa > Chordata > Mammalia > Artiodactyla > Physeteridae > Kogia > Kogia breviceps. The sequence goes on along the minus strand of NC_081318.1, from coordinate 20,198,491 downwards.
GAAAACTGGCCTTACGATTCGCTTGAAGTTAACTTTCAAGCCAGCAGGAAGATCTATCCATTGTATCTAAACTATAGAGACAGACTCCGAGATGGAGAGGAGAGACCTCCTCAGACCTTGGGTATATGAATACACCCGCAACCTGGTTACTCCAAGCCTTCTAGATGCCTCTGCTTTCTCTCAGAGCAAAGTTTAGTGCTTGTGTTCATGACATTTGCCAACACAAGCTTGGTTTGGCGGGGTGGGAGTCGTTGCGTACGGTAAGAGCTTATAAACTCTCTGAGTCAAGTAGGGAATCCCTAGAAAATAATCAGAGGCCAGATGCCCAGTTTCAGGCCTGTCAACAATAAACGAATGTTGAGACAGGTTTCTGGTTGCTCTGTCTTGGTAGGAGGGCTATGGTGCCAACTTTCAGTTGGTGCCAAAATTCCTCTTCAGCCTTCATCATTTTCCAACTTAGGGACCGTCTTCGCTAAGTAACCACGCTACTGCTTTCCTACTTCATATGGCCAAGGAGGAGAAAACTGGATAATGTGGTCTTAGATCAACGCCCAGTTTTGGAGGCAGGAGGGAGACAGGAGGAACTGGAGTAAGATGGGGAAGGTGGAAAGATACTGGGAAGCTGAAGAACCTACCAGAATTCGAGGGGACTCCTGGAGAAGAAAGGGAAGCGTTATGGGCCAGATTAGCCCAGATGCAGAGAGGGTAGAGGGACTGGCTGAGCAGCTAAACAGCCCGTGAGGTGGACAAGGGGGAGGGGAGACTGCGGGCTCCAGGCTACGGGGCTGCAGCCAACTGTGGCGCTTGCTTCCCAATTCTGGAAGGGCCACTACCCCCTTCACCACCCATTCTTCCTGCTCAAGTCCTCAGGCTCAGAAGAGGAAGAGCTGGATACAGCCAACATGGTTGTCTCCCATAATAATAACAGCCAAGGGCAGGGCACCAGTCCTGGCAATCCAGCAGGTTTTTACTGAGAGAGGACACTTGAAACAAACCTAAGACACTCTGACCAAATTTTAACGGAAGGCCGGACACAACCTCCCCGAGATAATCCTTCCGTATTTGGAGCAACATTTATTTCACGGGTCTTATTCTATCATTTTCATCAATGCAATCTGACTACCGCAGTAGCACAGAATCACAGCATCTTCAGGTTGAGTGGCATGGTACCAGCAGCCTGTGCAGAAATGTGGTCAAGCACACACTTTCACGTTACGTCCCTATTTTTAGGCACTTCTTATTTTTCAAAAAGAATTACCCTCTGGGATGAATTGTCTATGCTCCTTCTCAGCTGAGGAGTGACTTAGGGGTGAGATGTCGGGTGAAATTCCATCTGAGTCACCCAAGCATAAACATACATTCCAGTACCCTTACCTCTTCCCTGCAGTGATCAAATTTGAGAGAGTGTTTTTCATACTAAGATAAGAACAGCTTAATTTAAAACATTTCAAAACTGCCATGTATCTCGAGAACCGTGACACATTCTAAAAAACTGGGTTAAGATCAAATTTTAAGTCTGTAGTGAGAGTGTGTTAGAGTACATTAGGTGATACTCTTTTTTTCCACTACATTTTGAAAGCAAGATCCAAATACTAGATACACCCAGGAAGGAATGTGCCTGGCTCTCTTGAATGAAAGAATTGCAAATGTATTTACTACAGTGACAAGTAAAAGAAAAAAAATTATCCATACTGATCTGCCCTTAAGTGTCAGAGTGCTAATAATGAGGAACGGAAAGAGGGCTAGAGCTGGGCCTCTTGTCTGATTCCCATCCCTTTGATGAGCTGAAAGGGAAGAGGCTCAGGCTCTACCCCTGCCAAGAGGGAATCCCCAAATGGGTGCACTACGCCATGCCCTAGTGACTAGGCCATGCCAGCAAACCTCCAGGAACTGTCAGGCAGAAAAATGCCACCTGGACATCACAGGGGTGTACAAACTGTGGAGGAGGAGGTAAAGGTGTGTACAAACACAAGAAGGGGGGAAAAACTCATACCTGTAAAAGAAACACCCTCGTAAAGGTCACAGGTTAAGACATGGCGGTGTGATGGGTGTAAGGGAAAGAGTGCAGCGGTAAGCGTCACAACTGTTCTGAGGAGGGAGCTGGGGGAAGTGTAGGGAGAGTCCATGGAGGAGAAGAGATGGGTTTTTTGTTTTTTTTTTTTTTTTTTTTTTTTTTGCGGTATGCGGACCTCTCACTGTTGTGGCCTCTCCCGCCGCGAAGCACAGGCTCCGGACGCGCAGGCTCAGCAGCCATGGCTCACGGGCTCAGTCGCTCCGCAGCACGTGGGATCCTCCCGGACCAGGGCACGAACCCGTGTCTCCTGCATCGGCAGGCGGACTCTCAACCACTGCGCCACCAGGGAAGCCCAAGAGATGGGTTTTGAAAGCCTTATCCTGAATGCAGGGTAAGACTGTAAGAGGCAGAGAGGACACGTAAGAAGGTTCTACGTGAGCCAAGGCCCAGGCTCAGCCGAGCTGGGCGCATCCGGGGCCTCAGGTTGTAGGGAGGCTGGCAGAGGTGTGAGGCAGCACGGAAAAGGGAGGCCCTGGGATCTGGACGGCCTTCCAATAAGACAGACGATGCTCAGATTCTGTTCCGCAGGGGGAGACAAAGCACCAAGCTCTCCAAATGAGGCAGTAAAGCCATCAAGGTGCCTAAGCTGATCGGATGTGGACAAATCAGGTGGACGGAAGCGGGAACCATCTAGGCTGGGAGCCCAGTGGAGCTGTGTCCGGCTAGAGAAACGGGCAAGAACGGAGGCACTGGTAAGCAAGGATGGAAGGATGCAGCAACCGACAGACGTGGATGTCAGGAAGAGGAAAGACTGGGCAGCACACATGCGGCTTAGGCCCGGGGATTTAAAGAACGAGAGTGCTTGCGTAATGTTCCTAAGTGAAAACGACCTACCAAGATCTAGAGCGTGGGCCTGGAGCTCAGCACTGGGAACAGGGCTACAATCACGGACTGAGCATCCCCTCGAAGACACAGCGGGGAGTGCAGAGACAGAGGGCCGGAGGGACAGCTGAGGCCTGGGGAGCAGCCCCACTGGGGGTCAGGTGACAGGGGAGGAAGGCGGAGCAGTCCGAGAACCGCGAGTGGAGAGAAGCAGCGGTATGACACAGCGTCACAAGGCTGGGAAAACGGAGCTTCACGCAAGAGAAGAAAGTTGAAAAGAATACAGGTTGATAAAAGGCCGTGGAATTCAATCCCCAGCAATTTAGAGAAATAGTTTCAATACAGTGCGTAAGGCAGAGGCCAGACAGCAAGAAACTGGTAAATAAGAAACTGGGCAGTAAAGAGACGAAGGCAGTGGGTTGAGGTCAGTTCAACATCCTTTACGGAGCGCCTGTTCTATACCAGGCACCGTGTGCGCGTGCGTGTAGGCGTGTGTGCGTAGGAGAGAAAGACACACCCATTTCAGACGAGCTGCTTCTATGGGGGCACATCCAGGAACAGTAAAAATATCAAAGGGGAGGAGTACATCTGGCTGGAGATGACCAGAAAAGGTCTTAGATGAGATGCAAGAATTTCGGTGGTCTTAAAGAACAGGAAGGGCTTAAGCAGTTAGATAGGAGAGAAAGGCACTCTAGACAGAAAAGTGGAAGAAGCAAAGGCTGTGGAAGAAGAGAAGAAAGTATGCAGGCAGAGGCAGCGACATCACTAACAGACTTTTTTTTTAAGATTCATATGGAAATTTACATGCAAATCAGAAAGCCAAAACACTGAGCAAGGACATGCTCTACAAGTGATAAAGGAATTTCCAGAAAGTACAGTAATGAACAGAGGTGAGCTTAGAAGTTGGGTAAAGAGGGAAGGCTGTGTGAAAAAAGGAGAGTTGATTTCAACAGTCTTTAAAAAGAAAGACAAGGAGGGCAGACATGGTGTGATTAAGGAGAAACATGGTGTGATTAAGGAGAACCACGGTTCTCTTGGTTAAAGCATAACCCCACAGTGAGGAATATTAAAAGTGAGATTGGTGAGACATAGGAGGGGCGGAAGGAAATCTTTCGGTGGGAAACCTCAAAAGCTAGATGAATCATCTGACAGTAATGGGCATTGACGTGGGTAAGAAAGGGTACAATCCACGAGAAGAGGGATTCTCCTCCTAAAGGCATCAGCAAGTAGCTGCTATTTCCCTACTTAATACCCCATAAATGAAGGGCACCTCAAAAGAATTTCATAACTAATAAAAGTGAAGAGTTTATAAGGGATGTATAATAACAGTGAACTGCATGTGCATCAATGGAACATCCACACAACTACTCTTCAGTTTAAAAACTCCAACATTTCTTTTTACGGTTCAGATTAAAGTACTCGGTACTGATGCCATAACACATCGTACAATCTCAACCCCTTGTGTTACGTAAACAGATTTAAGCATTTTTCAGAGCACAGGCAAGATTTAGCAATTGGCTTAACATTCTAGGCAGCTGCTGAGACTGAAATTGACAAGACTAACCATGAAAAGTAGAGAAAACAAAACCTCCTGCACACAAATTCTTCAAATGATTATGATGAGCCTCACACATGTGTATTTCTGAGGCGGAATCACAATGATTCCTATGTAAAGGGATGATGATGTATTACTGCAGGACCAAACAATGCATTTCTCAATTCATGTCCTGGATCGGATCCATCATGCTGAGCCCCGTTAGTTTTATATCTCCCTAAGGGTTCCAATACAGCAGTATTAATCTAAGTCCTCACACGCAGCTCCAGTCGCTGAACGTCTGCCATATGACTGTCCTTTAATACAGCTCTCCAGTTGAGTGTTTCTGGAGGAAAATCATATAACCAGGGTAAATCCATAGTAGACACTAAATTCTGCCTACCACGTTTTTAAATTTCTGTGGTAAATTCATTCTTGCCCTCTTTTCCATGATTATTTCATTACATCTCCATTCTCCTTTCACTCTTGGCCATTTTTTTCTAATTTTCATTGAGAAAAACAGAAACCAGATAGCTCCTTCAATGTCCCATCATAAAATCTGGATCTCCAACTTTTCTACTGTTACTTTGGAGGAAGAGTGGCTCTCTTCTAACAACTTCTTTCCCTACTAGATCATTGTTAAGAGCTCTCCCATCTTCTCTAGAAGAGTGCTACCCAAGAGAACTCCCTGCAGTGATGGAGACGGTCCTGTCTATGCAGCCCAACACACTGGTCAAGGCCACATGTTGCTACTGAGCACCTGAAATGTGACTAAAGCAACAGAGGTAAAATTTTATATTTTATTTAATTTTAATAAATTTAAATCTAAACAGTCACCCGTGGCTAGAGGCTATCATATTGTTGAAAGCACAGCTCTAGCAAATACTATTCTTATGACAGCCACCTCCACTTCCTACCTTCCATCTATTCTCTTCTATCCACATCCAAGTGGCCAAATCCAACCATTCTTGGTAGACGTCTTATAGGACCAATCGGCATGGACTTAAATAAATTACTCCCCTCTCTTGAAAGGGGCTTCTTGGCTTCCATAAACACTGCGCTTCCTCCCTTGCTTCTCCTCCAGCTCATCTTCTTCTAACTGATCTCTTGATGTGGGATATCCTCAGGGCCATATCCTGCTCTTCTCTCTATATAGTCTCTCCACCAGGATCTCAACCATTCATGTGGCTTTAACATCACTTGTGTGCTGACAGCTATCAAATCTGTACCTCTAGCCCTGCCTTCTTACAGGTGACTGCCTCCTGCTATTCACACTGAAGGTTTTACAGGTGCTCCATGTTTAAACTCGAACACTTAATTCCTTCCTCTACCTGCAATTTGTTCTTTCTTCCCCATCTCAGTAAATGGACCTTCCAAAATCAGGGAATCCCCCTTGACACCGCCTCTTCTCTCATTCCCAGTATCCAATCCCTCACCAAGTCTTATCAATTAAACTTCAAAAACAGATCCGGAATCAACCTATTTCTCTCCATCTCCATTGTCATTATTCTAGATCCAGTCGTTACCACCACCAGTCTCCCGGTTTCCATTCTGAGTCCTCCAGCCTCATCTTTACAGCAATTCATTATCAACAGAACAACTAGAGCGCCTCATTTTACTTTTTTTTTTTTTTTTTTTTTGCGGTACGCGGGCCTCTCACTGCTGTGGCCTCTCCCGCTGCGGAGCACAGTCTCCGGACGCGCAGGCCCAGCGGCCATGGCTCACGGGCCCAGCCGCTCTGGCGGCATGTGGGATCTTCCCGGACCAGGGCACGAACCCATGTCCCCTGCATCGGCAGGCGGACTCTCAACCACTGCGCCACAAGGGAAGCCCGAGCGCCTCCTTTTAAATGGATCTTATAACTTCCAGGTTACAACCTTAATCCTTCAAACACTCCTTACCGCTCTTGGGATAAAATTCGAAATACTAATTATGGCCTAGTAGGATGTGGCCCCCGCCTCCATCTCCGCCCTCATCTCTCCCCACTCTGCTTTCCTGCATGCTTCCTTTCAGAACCCCAAAGGAGCTGAGCTCCTTCCTCCGGGCCTTAACACTTGCTGATCTAGCTGCTTAAATGACCTTCCTTTATGCTCCCCCAACACCTACTATTTTAGCCTACAGAGAGGTCGTCTCTGATCCCTCACAGTGGATTCCCATGTCACATGCTCTTACAGCATTTGACAGCACTCAGTACAACTATAACTGTCGAGTTATTTGGGAGACTGGTCATTTCTCCGATCAGTCTGTCATCTCCAAGAGGGCAGGGCTCAGGTCTGTTCCGTCTACACAGTATTCCCAGCGCCTGGCACAGCATCTGGCAAACACCACGGGCTGCTCAGATCCCTCACTACAGAGCTACTAGGGAGGGCACTCTCTCCACTTCTCCTCACCACTATGTTAGCCTGAGTGTATGTGCGGGCATGAGGTGGATGGAAGTGTGTCCAAAGTACTACGCCGGGGAGACAAGCGTTCCTAATGTCCCAACTGGAATTGAGATGAGAAGTAGTGAGACCAAAGTTAGTTAGCTTCCATAATAGAGTCACTGCTTATACTTGCACCATTTACCCAGATGGTTAACCTAGGATCTGGCATCTAAAACACCTACGTCCAAATCTGGGCTCTGCCTTTCACTTGCTATGGAAGCTGGCGCAAACTGCTTAATCTCTGTAAGGTGCAACTTTTTCATGGGCTCCTACGGTTTTGTTGTAAAGATTATTCAGATAATGCATAAGCTCTCAGCACAATGCCTGGCACATAGTAAGCTTTTAACAAACAGTAGCTGCTATTATTACTATTATTCTTATTATCTCAACTAATAAATCTCAGTAGGTTGTTCTGGGAACCTATTAGTTACCACCTTATTTCTAAAGGAAAATGGGTTTCCACTTTCACACTGCCAACTTAAAACCCAAGTTTTAGAACACAATTCACGTGAGGGTTGGTGACTGTTCACGTAACTTGAAGGTGTCCACAAAGTGTTCAGGTGGCAGCAAAGAAGGTTCCTGCATGTGTTTTTGATAAAGGGATCAAAAAGCTGCACTCACGTTAAAATCAAACCTCCAGCATGGGGTGTATAATTAACATAAAACTGTACATCTTTTCTTCTCTCAACTACGTTCTCACGGAGAGCAACAGTCTTCCCTATGAATAAATGGAATTGTATTTCAAGTAATTACACTTGGCACAGATTTGCCCACTGCTGGTGGCAGGGCTGCTACTTGTGACTACGCACTGAGGCGGAACTCAACGGAACTGATGGCAAACTGCTTTAATTTTCTTTAATAGTGGCAAAATCCTGTCTAAAACAAGCTGGACATTTCAAGAATAATCAACACCACACAATTAACGTTCTAATACCATTAAACCAGTATTCAAACAGGCAAGAGACTGGTTTTCAGCCTCTTTCCATAAGTTCCTATATCTTTAAGGGTCATAAATGTCATTTTGTAAAGTCAAGCTGGCAGTCCTCAGCAGGAGGCCCAGAGGTGCCAGTGTTACTTAAATATGTCGGATAACTTGTCAGTTCATTCACGCTCCGAGATCTGTTCCCCCTACCCCACCCTCAAAAAACGTTAACCACCAAAGGGCATTCAGAAACAGGGAGAATCATAAGAGGACTAATGATGATTTCATTTTCAAATGGTTTGAAATAAGCAATGACAGCATTGACTGTGATGGCCCTGTAGCCCAGGCCACCGGGGGGAAGCTTGGGATCGAGGGATTCTCTTTTCAATAATACTGATAAGAAATTAAAGAAGGTCTCCCCTGTGCCTGATGAGTAGCCCTCGTGAAGGACATATGAGAACCTAGGATCTTGCACATAATAAGACCACGATAGTAATAAGACCACGATAGAGACCTGTGGATTCATTACTGCTCAGAAGTTAACTGCACATGACTAAGATGATGTAGAAAGCTTGGAAACCTGGAGTTTTGCTATACATATCATTTCACATCATGGTAAGAAGTATATAATGGCTGTGGCTATACATAGCATGAAGTAGATAGACATTTCAGACTCATCTGCCTAATTTGATCAATGTAAACCGTCAAGAACGGGCTGCTTATGGCCAGCAACTCGTTTGGGTTAGGAAAGAAGGGTCTTGGGAGAGAAAGATCTTGCAGTGCTGCTCAGGACTGTAACTTCAGTTTAAGGTCTGAATGACTGGTTTGATTATCCAAATTGGATGAATTAATGAGATAGATTTTTATCACAAGCACACAGAATCAAATAAAGCACTGAGGGCTTTTCATTAAAACTTTTCAAAACAATGGTAAATTAATTATAGTATTAATTTCTACCAAATACCATCAATTTTTACCACTTTTTGATCTCCAAGATTAGTTACAATCGCCAATATTTATACTGAAGAAGAATCGTTTCACAGATGGAGTTTTACTCCTTCTGGTATTTAGGAAAGAGGTCATTTGACTGCAGTCTTATTTCCCTGCTTGTAAACTAAAGCTTCTGCCCATGAGACACTATTTTAGAAATGCACTGAAGGTTAGTATCTTTGCATGTATTACAAATGCTAATCAAGGTGCAATGTTAATATATTCCCTTATTCATTACAAAGAAAATGACACATATGACTGCACATTAAGGACATTTTGCCAACAGAATTTTCTATCCTGAGTAATTCTTAAGTCCCTGCAAACACCAGTCCCACCGGTACTCTGGTGGCCCAAAGTGAGGAAAAAGAAATTGGCTTTCCTATCAGGAGCCATATCAGGACAAGAGGTACCAAAATATAAAGTCCTGTTTTGTTGTTATTTCATTTCCCCAGACCTGCTGGTAGGTGAAAGGTGAAAAGAGAACAGTAAAAAGATATTAAAATTGCACTACACAGCCCTTCTTCCTTCCTTCTTCCTTTCTCTCTCCATCCTTCCTATTTCTGGTTAGGCACTATCAATTAAGGGAGGTAAACAGAGATTTTTATATTTGCTTCTAAAGCAGGGGTAGCAAATCAAAGGAAAAACGCCAACTCTCTCAACGCTAATGCCAGTGGCAGACATCACCAATCAACCATGGCACTCCAGATTCCTTAGCCTTTCCTTGTTTCCGTGGTGTTCTAGCCTTAGCCTTGGGTTTGACTCTCCCAGTTCTGCACTTTCCTGTGGTCCTGGAAAGGCTGAGTACTATTTCGTGACGCTGAAATTCAGAGTCCTGGTTTTCTTCCAACAAGCACTTTGCGGTACAAAATCCAAGGCTTCTGAAAGTAAGGAAGAGACCAGACAATACACCTTTCTGACTCGCTCCACGTCCCTCCAAAAGGCAAGTAAAGCCAGGAAAAGTTATCTGGGCTGAACAGTCTGTTTCTTTACTTCCTGGAGAAAAAGAGTGGGGAGCAGAAGAGTAGGCCCCTATTAATGTTTACACCTTGATCTTAACTATGTCTGTTTTTAAAGCTGATGTGTGGTTCAGAGTCACCATTCGCCCTTTCAAAAAGCATGTGTTTAAAAGAAAGTTTCACGACAGTCACTAGGGGCTGCGTAAGCATTTTGGGAGCACCTTCCCTATATATTAACACAGGCGTTCATTTGGTTTCGAATTTAATTGCTCTCTCTTTCCAGAAAGCCCTTAGTGACACCGTCTCGCACACAGCCTTCACATCTGGCTCCGCGACCTCGGAGAGCAGGATTCCTGGGCACTGCCTACCTGCCTGCCTGCCTGCCTGCCGTGGTGCCCAAATGTGACTCTCGCCAGCTGCTGCTGCGCATCCTGCTTTACGGCAGGGGCCTGCCTGGTCACTCGGAGCCACTCCAGGCGCAGAGCCTTCCAGGCAACAAGGAGCTACTAGATGCAACCTGCTTGGACCAGGGCCACCTTCTGCTCCCAAGGATCACTTCTCTACACGTCCGCGGCGGGCTTTCTTTCCAGTGCTCAGGAGAGGCCCGTCCCCACACTTGCACAAAGGATCTCCCCGGATAAAGAAGTTAACAGAAAATCAGAGAATGGCCAACCCTTGCATAATTTAATCTGATAAATGGCACATAAAAGTCTGAGAATAATCTGGAACATCAAAATGGAGGTAGGTTCAACTATGATTAGAAATGTGGCTGCCTGAAAAACAGACACAGACCAGAAGAGCTCTCTGGGGCACCTCTGTCTATCCCTGGGAGCTGAATGAAAGGTGGAGGTTTCTCCTGTGCACGTGTTTGTCCCCAACTCCCCACAGCTGCTGGCTCTCAAGAAAATGCTGCTTGCAGGCGGTGACCACATAAAGGGCAGCACTCCTCTGCTTTACAGAAAGTTGAAAAGATTTACATAATTTTTCTGGGGTCCCAAGTTTTTTTCCTTTTTTCGGCACTACCCATAATGTATTTGTCCATGGGATAAACAGAGACGCCTTCCCCTACAATTATATTTGCTTAAAGGAAAACACAGCTGCCTTTCTTGCATATTAAGATGCAACTGGAACTAGAGAGACCAAACAAAGATTTCAAAGGGAAGGGAAGTTTTTACAGCATAAAAGACACTCCAACAAACCAACGTGCATTGGAACTCAAAAACGAAGGCAAAGTAATGACTATTCTCTGAGGCTACAAAAGTCCTATTGAGCAAGAAGCTATAGGTGCCATTTTCCAGAAGAGCCACCTGCTACTACTTGGAGCTACTGCAGATATTCAAGAGCCAGAATTTCTGAGTCCTTCCATCTACAGGGCTTGTGTGGGAGAGAGTGCACACACGGGTGCCTTGAGGCAAAACCAATAGGTAATAACTTGATGCTGTCGCTGTGTGATTAGGGACCCATCAAGTTGACTACTTAACAGTCCTCTCTTAGACGGGCAGCATCTCACTGCTAGCTACTGTTTAGAGGAAACCTTTGGAGAAACACGCTAACCCAGGAGAAAGTAAGTGAGCGACCCATTCCTTTGGGAAGGGTAAGGTACTGTACTGCTAAGAGGACCTGCCCATCCCAAGTACCGAATTAGCAAGAGAGGATAATGAACCTAATTAGAGTTAGTTATTATTTCCTATACTTACAATTGCATCTAATAATACTGCTGCCAGCAGAGCTGTTTTATGTGATGTCTTCTTTATGTGGCAACCTTTTCATAAATCAAAGCAAAAGCCAATACCAGACAGATTCTTGTATAGCCTGCCTGACAATAAAGGTTAACGCTGAACCTTTGCTGTTATCAATCTTCATAAATGTGTCCATGATGTGGCAAGACCGCGCCACACTACAGTTGGCTGCCGCTAATTCATACAAGGTAGTGACCCACTAGGTTAATGGGACTGGATAATCAGTACAGCTTTAACTGAGCCAGAAAAAGAAATGGCTCTCTCATCCTTGCCTTAAAGTATACAGGAGTTTTCTCCTCTCTGCCTTGGTTCCATGGCTGCCTTGCTCAGAAAGTGCCTGCAATCAAGTTTAATACAGACTCGTACAGCAGACAAGAGAGACCTCATGGGGAAAGCAGGTAAGTCGGCTTTCGTAAGAAGGTAACTTGTTATGAAGTATTTAATTGGCTTTTGTGGTAGAGAGCTCCCTGACTTGAAGATGTCATGTTTCTGAATTCAAGTAGATAATGTTAATGAGATGTACTTCGGTTTTAGAAAATATACGAATCTGTCTACATTAACAGAAGTGAAAAATAGTCTTCAGAAACAGCAAAGGTCAAGAAGTTTTCACATATCAATAATCCTTCCTTAACAAAAAGTCACATTATACAGAAATCTGAACTGAAGGAATTCCCAATTAATGACAAACCTTAACCTAATAAACAATACTCCACTATATTTTGAATTTTGCCATCATCTTGTGAAGAGGAGAGCTCACCTTCTCTAGGGCATGTATTGGAGATGAACTCTGGCAATTAGCTAATGTCCAACAAAAATCAGCCCTGTATGAAAGTCTGTAAGTGAAGACCTTCAACAGCTAGATAAATCAAACCATCAAGCTAGGCACAGAGATGTCACATAGCCACAGTCCCCTAATTTGCTGAGTGAATGCATTTCAGCCTGTATTTACTGAGTGCAGAGTATGAGCTGAGGTGCTGGGGGAGATCAATCAACAAAATAAAATACAATTCCTGCCCTCAGGAAGGCTTCATTTCAACTGGGAATGATATTCACACACTGTAACCCGATATACAACCTTGGTAATGGGCCCTCCCCAAGAACCTGCAATTCTCACTTAGCTTTTTAGACAACAGTCTCCTCTACTGTAAATTCAAAGTCCCTTCTAGAGGAAAACATTCTGAGGATAGAAAGTGAAAAGCAGGAAAACGTTTTATAAGAGTTTAATTCAATCTAGTAAATGACAGTATTGATAGTAATTAAACACGCTTAGGAGTATTACTGCTACAAAGATGTCTAAGCTGCAGCTCAGGCCTCCAGGGGCCCTTGTTTTAGAAGGGAGGTAGGTGTAAAGGCAACTATGATGCAAACTGGGCTATAATAAGGGCTCAAGTTACCTGAACACAGAGGGAGCAACTGAGTCCTTTTGGGAGCCGGGAGTGGGAAGGGACATGTCAAGAAAGACTACAGAGACACTGACATGTGAGACGAGTCTTGGCAAGCGGACAGCTGACACGGAAGATAGGAAGGTATGCTGTGTTGCAAAGCTGCAGAAGCACAGGTGGAAGGCATGCTCTCGCCTTACGGAGTGAACTCTGGGGTCCATGAAAGAGCTGGCAAAGATGAGGCTGAGGAGATGTCAAAGGTTATTTTCACAGTATGCTTCAATACTGTTAAGTTTGGGGTGACTGTCCCAACTTCTAAATAATGATTTATTAGATACTGTCAATTATTCAGCTTTGAAGCAGAAACTTATTTCGTTTTTAATCGTATGGATCAGATTGATGGATGAGTATCTTAAGATTGCAAGGCAAGCTGTTAAAACGAAACAAAACAAAACAAAAACTATTATCAGTAGCCACTACTTATCACTGTAGGTCAGGATGATCACAACACTGCAACCAAATAAATGAATGTGGGTGCTGAGACTGATAGAGGACTGCAGCCACCATTCTTAGCTCCTAATATTTAAATGTTGGATTCACGAAAATAAGTGTCATTGCTTTCTTGATAATAAGCAAAAGTTGTAAGTAAGCTTATTAACTACAGTGACATTAATAACATAGCATATTATCAGTGTTAGGATTCCACACAAGATTTCATTTGAAAACAGGTCCACTCACTGCTTTTAAAAAAAAAACAAAGAAAGTTGGAAACTCTTGGAAGGACTGGGAGATAGGGAGGGAGTTGTTCTTTCCAAGGCTTGTGTTTTCCCTTTTCACTCTCTACAGGGATCTACATTTTTTCAAAGGTTATACCTGTGATTAGGTTAGCTTTTAAAACCCAGAATGTAGTTTAAACACCACACACACACACACACACACACACACACACACACACACACACACACACACACACATATACAGAGGTAAGTGCACTTTTTTTTTTCTTTTTGTTTCTTCTTCCTGACCCCAAGCCACCAAACCTCCAGCCTTTCATTCTTCACTGCAAACACACAAGGGTTAAATAGGCTTTTGAGGAGTAAACTAGACACTTAACCAGAAGTGTCACTTTTATTTCTGGGAAAAATTAGGGTCCATATGCCAAGCAAGTGACTTCAGAACCAACTTTATGGAGAATTTTGTTTATTTATCATATAGGCTGTCAACCCATAATTGCCTACAGCCTCAAATTGATAGAAATATTCTAAAGGTATGACAAGTGATGAGATGAGGATGGTACCATACACTAACAATAGCTGCGCTTCTCCTGGCACAGACTCCCATGTGCATTTCTAACTAAATTACGTATTTCCTAGCCTGTTAAAATATAATTATTATTTTGAGTACTGTTGTTAACCATTGGTTAATGAATTGACAGAAAACGTTTCTTTAAACACATTTTTTTAGAGGCATGGTACAGTCTCAATTGCAATTTTACTGGTTTGGGGATTATCCCTTAGGGAAATATATATATATATATATATATATGATTGATTATATGATGGGCATAAATTTAAAAACACACACAAAATTCACTCAACAGAAACTTGAACTATCGATGACTATAATCATTAGCTAACTACTGATTGCATGGACTGTGCTAAGAACATGAATGGACCTCCTTTAATATTCCTATATAACCTCTCTGTGATGATCACCTTTTACAGATGTAGAAAACTGAGGCGGGGGGGAGGAAGGAAGAGAAGCAACTTGCTAGAGCCAGTCTGCTGCACTATGTGAAGGATATCTGTCAAGGTTATACCCAGTAGAAATTTTGCTCATGTGGATATTTACTACGTCATTATAGCTCCACTGACTCTGTAGGATAGAAAAATTAAGACAAGTTCTAATAAGTTAAAAAAGAAATCAGGAAGACCAAGAACCACAAACAAGAGAAAATGAGCACATTTTCTTGGTAGTTGCTATAGTAAAATCTGTAGCATAGTAAACATTCCTTTTTTGTTAAACATCTTTATTGGAATATAATTGCTTTACAATGTTGTTAGCTTCTGCTGTATAACAAAGTGAATCAGCTATATGTATACATATATTCCCATATCCCCTCCCTCTTGCATCTCCCTCCCACCCTCCCTATCCCACCCCTCTAGGGGGACACAAAGCACCGAGCTGATCTCCCTGTGCTATGCGGCTGCTTCCCACTAGCTAGCTATTTTACACTTGGCAGTGCATATATGTCAATGTCACTCTCAACACTTCGTCCCAGCTTACCCTTCCCCCTCCCTGTGTCCTAAACTCCATTCCCTATGCCTGCATCTTTATTGCTATCCTGCCCCTAGGTTCTTCAGAACTTTTTTTTTTTTTAGATTCCATATATATGTACTCGCATACAGTATTTGTTTTTCTCTTTCTGACTTACTTCACTCTGTATGACAGACTCTATGCCCATCCACCTCACTACAAATAACTCAATTTCATTCCTTTTTACGGCTGAGTAATATTCCATTGTATATATGTGCCACATCTTCTTTATCCATTCATCTGTTGATGGACACTTAGGTTGCTTCCCCATCCTGGCTACTGTAAATAAGAGCTGCAATGAACACTGTGGTACATGACTCTTTTTGAATTATGGTTTTCTCAGGGTATATGCCCAGTAGTGGGACTACTTGGGTCGTATGGTAGTTCTATTTGTACTTTTTTAAGGACCCTCCATACTGTTCTCCACAGTGGCTGTATCAGTTTACATTCCCACCAACAGTGCATTAAGGTTAACTTTTCTCCACACCCTCTCCAGCATTTACTGTTTGTAGATTTTTCAATGATGGCCATTCTGACAGTGTAAGGTGATACCTCATTGCAGTTTTGATTTGCATTTCTCTAATGATTAGTGATGTTGAGCATCCTTTCATGTGTTTGTTGCCAA
This sequence comes from Kogia breviceps, assembly GCF_026419965.1. NCBI lineage: Eukaryota > Metazoa > Chordata > Mammalia > Artiodactyla > Physeteridae > Kogia > Kogia breviceps. The sequence continues at coordinate 20,182,708 of NC_081318.1, read as the reverse complement.
TTCATTTATCTTCTTTGGAGAAATGTCTATTTAGATCTTCTGCCCATTTTTGGATTGGGTTGTTTGATTTTTTGATATTGAGCCACATGAGCTGCTTGTATAGTTTGGAGATTAATCCTTTGTCAGTTGCTTCATTGGCAAATATTTTCTCCCATTCTGAGAGTTGTCTTTTCACCTTGTTTATGGTTTCCTTTGCTGTGCAAAAGCTTTCAAGTTTCATTAGGTCCCATTTGTTTATTGTTGTTTTTATTTCCATTTCTCTAGGAGGTGGGTCATAAAGGATCTTGCTGGGCTTCCCTGGTGGCGCAGTGGTTGAGAGTCCGCCTGCCGATGCAGGGGACGCGGGTTCGTGCCCCGGTCTGGGAGGATCCCACGTGCCGCGGAGCGGCTGGGCCCGTGAGCCATGGCCGCCGAGCCTGCGCGTCCGGAGCCTGTGCTCCGCAACCGGAGAGGCCACAACAGTGAGAGGCCCGTGTACCACAAAAAAAAAAGGATCTTGCTGTGATTTATGTCCTAGTTTTCTGCCTATCATTCCTTTTTTCTTAAACCTACTTCCTAGATACCGTATCATAAAAAAGAGGAATTTTATGGCATGAAGTACAAACAGATGTAACATTAATAAGAATGGATCAGCTAGTTTCCTTAAGAACGTGGCCAAGAGCTTAGCACTCAAATCTTTTAAAGATCCAGCCTTAATGTACTCTCTGGAACAACGATCCTATTTTCTTTGCATCATCAAGTTCTGAGAGTATATTTTTCATGTCTTGTCATCAGTTAGAAAAGGTGAAGATATGTATACATTTTGGTTTTCAATTCTCCTATTAAATCAGCTTCTCAGCACTTTGGTTTCCAAATGCTCCAAAAGAGGTATGGATTGACATTTTTGCCAAAGGACAATTTTTTTGCTCTGCAGTGTTTTTTTCTTATATAAATTTATTTTATTTATTTATTTATTATTTTGGGCTGTGTTGGGTCTTTGTTGCTGCATGCAGGCTTTCTCTAGTTGCAGCGAGCAGGGGCTACTCTTCGTTGGGGTGCTTCTCATTGCGGTGCCTTCTCTTGTTGCGGAGCATGGACTCTGGAGCAGGCAGGCTTCAGCAGACGCGGCGGCATGGGCTCAGTAGTTCCGGCTCATGGGCTCCAGAGCGCAGGCTCAGTAGTTGTGACGCACAGGCTTAGCTGCTCCACGGCATGTGGGATCTTCCCGGACCAGGGCTCGAACCCGTGTCCCCCGAATTGGCAGGCGGATTCTTAACCACTGCACCACCAGGGAAGCCCTGCTCTGTAGTTTTTCCCAGAGTTAATGGAAAAAGTCCTACCATTAATCTTCTCAATTCACCTCTAGGGAATTACAGACTAGCAGGAAAAACTGCAAAGACTGTGCCAAGATGTAGTATTTTCAAATTGCACAAGTCAAAAGCTGAAAATTTCACAAAGTGGGCTTTCCTTTTCTTTTTTTTTTTTTTTTTTTTTTTTTTAAAAGAAAGAGACAGACAAACAGACAGGCTCAGGAGGCCAGATGTAGATTCACTATAATAAACTCTCTGAAGTTAAGTAACCTCAGCCCTGCCAACTCTAAGCCCACTCGGTCTCTGCAGGTACCACCCCATACAGGGTTAAACGTCCAGCACGTCACCCACATAACTTACCACACCTTACGACAACCCCATAAGGTCTTATATATACATTTGCTCCATCACCCAAAAGAAGCCCAAGAGGTTAGGTAGCCCAATGCCACATAGTTAAAAGGACTGGTCACAATTCAAACGCCATCCATGTCATGGAACAGAAGTACCAGTTCCTGGGACTTCCTTGGCAGTCCGGTGGTTACAACTCTGCACTTCCACTGCAGGCGGCACGGGTTCGAAGCCTGGTCGGGAAACAAAGATCTCGCAAGCTACATGGCCAAAAAAAAAAAAGTACCAGTTCCTAAGGGTTTATGTACAGATTTGTCCCACTGCAGCCTTTTCGGGAAAAAAAAAACAGCCCCCCCGCAAAAAAAAAATTTTTTTTTGGAAACACAATCTGAGTGCCTGTCAGTAGAGGATGGGCTCAATAAACCATGGTTGAACAATGCCATGGAACACTATGAAGGTACTGAGAAGAATGAGTTAGATTTACACGTGCTGACCAGGGGAGACAGACCCATAATAAATGTAAGTTAAAGAAAATATATATGGTATAATCTCAATATATATGGTAAAAGTAAAACAACACCTATGTTTATTAATGTTTCTATGGATAGAGATAAATTTGGAAGGATGACTATCAAACTACAACTTCACACACTTTACATTTAAGGGGCTGACTGAGAAGGAAAGAGGAAAAAATTACCTTTGCCTTGTTAAGAAAAAAGTGGGGGTAGTATATTGATAATTTTTAAAATCCAATAGCATTTATTAATTTTGTAGGCTTTTCACCACACTAAGCATCCAGGAAGGATAGCAAAAGGCAAAAGTTGATCGCAAAACGAAATGGGAAGGAGAAAGAATTCTTAAAAGGTTCATTTAATAATACTAGAATCCTCAAGGGGACTAGCAATCTATGAGCTAATTTTATATACTCTGGGTGCGTATAATCACAGTTACAGACATAAACCACATACAATTCGCCTATAAAACATTCTTTCCAAAAACATGCAGAATTTGGTACCAAGTGAATTCTTAGGACACCATGGACAAAGAGATCGTGGCTAAGAGTATTTTTTTAAAGTTCATCATTATACCATTTCAATTAAAAGACGATCCCATGTTGTGGACTGCAGGGAGTGCTAAAATGTGGAACCAGTGTACTGGCTTTTGGTGTCCCTCTATCTCCTAAAGCTTTTTCTCTGCAACGTTGCCCTAAGATTTCCCCAGACAGCATCCCATGAACCAAACCTTTCCTGAACTCTTTCCTCTCCACTTTTTCAATCAATACTACTTTTTCCTATGTCCCATCCTCTCAAAGCCCTGAACTTTGCTAAGAAACAATATGGTAAGCTAAAACTTGCTTATTTTTAATGCATATTAACATGCTTATATAATAACAGTAATTAACATGAAATAGCAAATCGTGATTATTATAACATACACATATGTATGCACCAAATATCATATCTGTATATTTGACAGACTCCTAGAAAAAACTACCAACTCAAAAGCTTAATTCTCATGGTGAGAATTATGGGTACCAGGGATAGGTGATTAAAAAAAAAATATTCCCAAGTAGGCAAAACTTCTGGTTGAATTCTCACATCCTATTAACTTTGCCTTTCAAAACATAGCACTTAAAGTCCTTCGACGTCTGACCCTAATCTTCCTTTTTGGCCTCCTATTCCATCACACCTCCCCCCGCATTCATTCTAACCATTTCTAGCATATGATTCCCTCTTCATGGAAAGCCATTCTCCCTCTTCTTACCTTGAGAAAATCTCAACGTGAGAAGAGCCAGCCTGCACACTAGGCACCTCTTCTTGCAGTCCAGATCCTCCTCCTCATCCAGACACCTTTTTGTCTGTGCCTTTGTATTAGCATTTAGCACACTGTAGCCGCTGTTGTATCAATCTGTCTCCCCATGTGTACTGCAAGTGCCCTGAGGGCAAGCATCATGCCTTCTTCACCTCTGTATTTCCAAGTTTATAAAAACCACCTGGAATGTATGAGATACTCAACAATTCTTCTTGAACAAATGTTGAAGTTATAATTCCTGTATCAGGTTTTGACACCTTTACAGTAGAGCTAATCATTTCAACAAGTATCAGACCTCTGAGGGCAGGGACTTAAACTTATAGTTCTGTATTTCCAGTGCTCATAGAGCACAGAGCATCAAAGACACCCTGATGGATGGCTGTGTTGTTGATACTGATGACGAGCTGTCACATTACTACCCTTCACAATACATATATGTCATTGAGCTCTTCACTGGGGGAAGAAACCAAACCAACGAAAACAATGTATCAGAATCCACTCATTGAAAAGAACTCCCAGGACAGGGGAGGTGATGAAATTGGTCTCTTGGAAAAATCCGGTATCTCAGATTCAAAGACTTCAAAAATACCTCCAAACCAACACGCCACTAACCACACCAAAAACACAAATGACACAGTAGTGACAAAACATCCGATCCCTGCTTCTTGTCAACTAACCAGGATGTCTGAAAGATGCACCCTACACCCAGCGACGTTATTTTCTTTACATTAAGGTCTTTTGTATTGGAGAAACTGTTATCAGGAAAAAGAAAACTGGTTAATTGTGAATAGTACCAAATGAGCTGTTAACAGAGGTGCTATGAATGTAAATCAGCGAAGCCTGATGCAGGAAACAGCAGCATCTGGGCGTGCAGCTTGCAAAGTAATGCGACTGTGATGGTGCGCTGGCACCCAGCTTCGATCACTTCATCTTGTTCAAGAGCTCTGCTGGGGAAGCAGAGGTGAGAGGCACTGACCTCCCTCCCACCACTCTGCACGAGCACAGAAAACCATAACGGATCAGGGACTCATCCCCTTCTCTCTCCTCCTCCTTGCAAACACACCCCTTTTTCAGAACTGATGGTTTCATAGTGGGGAGCCCAGCAGAAAGCAGGCCAAGAAAGCTTCTACCATAGGAAGTGTCATGTCTGAACACGTCGACAGTAATTGGCAATTCATTTTTCATCCTAAAAGCAGAAACAGGAGTACGCTACCTTCAAACTCCCACTCATAAACCGCGCTGAATGTGCCTTGTACACAGACAGCTTTGCTGAGATCTACGCCAGTGGCAGGCTGGTGGACTTCAGAGTCTCCGCAGATGGGTCTGTCTCACAAATAAATAGGTATTTGTGTAATCTCAGAAGCACAAGAGAACAAAATGAAGAGAGAATGGCAGCACATTAAAAAAAAGAAAAAATCCCACCACACAACGGCAGCCCTTAGCCTTTCTGGTGTTAATACTGTAATTGGCAAATAGCTGACTTCTTTGTGCTTGTAAGGTCCCTACGAAGTGTGTTTAACATACTGAAAAAGGAGCTTTTTAGTCCTTGAAAAGGAGTATAAAGCCAGATGTATCCCCGCACAGTATTTCTTGCCAGCCTCATCCAGAAACGGGAGCTGAAGTGACTTGTGTGAAGGGAGCCAAGAGTGAGATCTCCCTTTAATGAGCACATCTATCAGTTTTCAAGGGACGCAGATGATTACCAGCACTTAGACATACACACTCACAAAAAGAACATGGGAATTTAACTGCTGGCTGGTGCATGAGAAAGCACATAAGATAGCTGAAGGCAGCCATGTGAGCAAGTTGGGGATGCTTGGCGACACTTTAACATGGGAACATGTGTGCTTTCATTTCAACATGTAGGAAAGGGCCAAGATGCAAGCTTTCACAAGTTTTCAAGCATTTTGCCAGGACTTGGTACATAGTATGAACAAATTGCTGCCTAAGATTATAATATTAAAAAGTACCAGTGTTACTCTATAAATGTTTCACGTACAGATACTGCCTATAAAACCCCTTTATCAAAATTTACTTTCAAAACTTAACTAGGCCTGGGACTTCCCTGGGCGAGGTGGTTAAGAATCTGCCTGCCAATGCAGGGGACACGGGTTCGATCTCTGGTCCGGGAAGATCCCACATGCCACAGAGCAACTAGGCCTGTACACCACAACTACTGAACCTGAGCTCTAGAGGCCGCAGGCCACGACTACTGAAGCCCACGTGCCACAACTACCAAAGCCCGCGTGCCTAGAGCCCGTGCTCCACAACAAGAGAAGCCACCGCAATGAGAAGTCCCTGCACCACATCAAACAGTTGCCCCCACTCGCCACAACTAGAGGGAGCCCGTGAGCAGCAACAAAGACCCCACGCAGCCAAAGATAAATAAATAAAAATAAATCTATTTTTTAAAATTACACACACACAAAAAAAATGTAACCAGGCCTATCTACAAGACTCTAGGCTAACAAGGAGAGGAGTATAATAGGCAAACATAATTTACTAGGGCGCAGGGGAGACTTATTCTTAAGAAAAAAAATAAAGCAAGGTTTACTCCTCTATCTGTAGAGATGAAGCATACTGAACGAACAGCCCTGACTGTGAGATGAAGTTTTCAAATTCTAATAAGAAAATATGATTATGGATAGGATTAGAAATCACAGGTTTCTTAAGACTGTGATTAAACTGAAGAAACTTATTTTACCTGGGACAAATTACAGTTAGAAGTTGGGTATTCCCAATATTTCGGACATTTTTTTTCCTAATTAAAATTAGGAAATTAGGGTATTTTAAGATTAACATTTTTAAAATGTACTGATCTTAGGTGTTCACATTGTAGTAAAATTGTACATATACCTGGCTAACTATTACCCAGAAAAACAAATATTCTCAATACCTCAGAAAGTTCACACGTGTCCATTTTCAATCAAGTCCCCCTCTATCCCCATCAACTACTTTCTCATTTCTATCAATATAGACTAATTTTTCCTATTTTTGAACTACACATAAATGGAATCACACAATGGGTACTGTTTTGTGTCTGGCTTCTTTTTGCTTAACATAATGTTTCTGAGATTCAGCCATGTTGTTTCATAAATAGTTTATTATTTTTAAACTGCTAAACTCACCGATGACCATATGGGTAGTTTCTACTTTTTGACTATTATGAATAAACCTGATATGAACATGTGTACAAATCTTTCTGTGGATGTATATTTTCTTTGCTCTTGGGTAAATACCCAGATCTGGAATTCCTGGGTCAAAGAATAAATGTATGCTTAAATTTATAAGAAACCACAAAACTTCTTCTAAAGTGACTTTGGGGCTTCCCTGGTGGCGCAGTGGTTGAGAATCCGCCTGCCGATGCAGGGGACACGGGTTTGTGCCCCGGTCTGGGAAGATCCCACATGCCGCAGAGCGGCTGGGCCCGTGAGCCATGGCCGCTGAGCCTGCACGTCCGGAGCCTGTGCTCCGCAACGGGAGAGGCCACAACAGTGAGAGGCCCGCGTACCACAAAAAAAAAAAAAGTGACTTTACTCTTTTATACCCCCCCAACAGCAAAGCAGGAGAATTCTGGTTTCTTCACATCTTTGCAAACAATTAGTACTGTCAGTCTTTTTTTTTTTTTTTTTTTTTTTTGCGGGCCTCTCACCATTGTGGCCTCTCCCATTGCGGAGCACAGGCTCCGGACGTGCAGGCTCAGCGGCCATGGCTCACGGGCCCAGCCGCTCAGCGGCATGTGGGATCTTCCCGGACCGGGGCACGAACCCGTGTCCCCTGCATCGGCAGGCGGATTCTCAACCAGTGCGCCACCAGGGAAGCCCTGTCAGTCTTTTTGATTTTCATCATTCCAGTGGTTTTAATTTGCAATTCCCTGATAGCTAATGATGTTATTAGCACTTTTCATGTGCTAACTGGCCATTCTTATATCTTCCTTTGAAGTGTCTGTTCAAGTCTTTTGCCCACTTTTTTAAACATCTTTATTGGAGTATAATTGCTTTACAATGTTGTCAGTTTCTGCCATATAACAAAGTGAATCAGCTATATGCATACATATATTCCCATATCTCCTCCCTCTTGCATCTCCCTTCCACCCTCCCTATTCCACCCCTCTAGGTGGTAATAAAGCACCAAGCTGATCTCCCTGTGCCATGCAGCTGCTTCCCACTAGCTGCCCTTTTTTTTTTTTTTTTTTTTTTTTTGCGGTACACAGGCCTCTCACTGTTGTGGCCTCTCCCGTTGCGGAGCACAGGCTCCGGACGCGCAGGCTCAGCGGCCATGGCTCACGGGCCCAGCCGCTCCGCGGCATGTGGGATCTTCCCAGACCGGGGCACGAAACCACGTCCCCTGCATCAGCAGGCGGACTCTCAACCACCGCGCCACCAGGGAAGCCCATGCCCATTTTTAAAATTTTCTAAATGGTGTCCTAAGATGAGCAGAACCTTTTAATCATGATATGGTCCAAATTGATCAATTTTTGTATTTTGTTTGCTTACATCTTAAGAAAAATGAAAAGAGCCAGAAATAGGAATCCTTGATAGACTGACACCATGAGAGATGATCTGGAAATTATACATTCAAATGAGCCATGGGAAGACACATTCAAGTACAATTATCCTGAAAGTTCTGGTTTCAATTTCAGTACCATGGTTTTACCCCAGACATAGTGGCAAGCCTAAGTTAATTATCCGGTTGAGAGCAGGGAGGGTTGGTAACATTTGGAATAGGCTTCCCAAACCATGGAGTGATGAAACAAGTAGGTATCACCACATGGCGGAGCCTATACAACTTCCCAGAGACTATCCTGAGAGCTACCACTTTTATGCATAGATAACTTCTTTGATGTAATTTTTACCATACTTAAGGCTCTAGACGGTCAAACTTTGCAAATCTGACACAAGGAAAGAATTTAAAATCTATATCCTACAACTCTTCCTGGACATTTTAAGAAGTGGCAGGTCAGTCAGATGGTAATTTACTCTAATTGGCCCTCCTACAAGTTTCGATGCTTTGTATCTGTAGCTGAGTGGCACTCAAAAAGCAAAACAACTTTTTCTCATCTATGAAAACATCAAAGGAAAATTTTAAAAAATTATTTCCAACTGGATCCTTTAAAAAGTAAATGAACTCTTGCTGGAATCAGCAAGAGGAAAAAACTTAGTAATCCCAGTTAGAAGTATCTTTGGGGAACCATGATCTGTGTAGATAATTACTCAAATAAGCAAGGATCAATAAACTCTAAAATACCATGCACCCTAGAATTCAAAATGTTCCTGTTTAAACATTATGATACAAAGAAAGAAACAAGCTATCATTTTGGCAGAAACTTCATTTATCTAACTAATAGTGTGCAATTAATATTTCATATAACCATGTAGGGTAATGCTGGATTCTTAATGGATCGTATTGATTAAGGAAGAAAGTTCAATGCTAATGTTCCTGTAGGGGAAAACAGAACGATTTGTTATCCCACACAGAACAAATCATGAATTCAGGAGTTTATGGCCACTAACCTAAGGGCTGCAACAAGACTGATTTTGATCATTTACATGAAACACATAAAAAGATTATATTAAAGGAAAGAAGATGCCCAGAGCAACCCAAACAAACCCCAGCTGCCACCGCTGAGACAGGGAAGAGAATTCCAGGTCATGGATTTAAGGTAGGATGTGGCCAATCTGGCCTCAGTGGCTTGTATCACCACTTGAGGTTCCTTCACATACTGTGCTGAAGTGATAAGGAAGTTTCCACTGTGACCCTCTTGACCTTGAGACCAACTGCACATGTTCATGCAACAGCAGGAGTTTGTGTTCTATTTTGTGAAACAGATAATACTGTCTCATGGCTTACATCCCTGTCCTGCCCTTTTAGTCCTAGATTCCAATCAACTTTGCCATCCTGCCCTGCCCCCTTCTGCAGACACCTCTGGACTGAGTGGAATGCTGGGAGCAACAGGAGTCAACAGTCCGTGCTGTTTTACAAGGTGGCTGCACCAGTTTGCATTCCCACCAGCAGAGAGAGACAGAGAGAGAGACAGACAGAGACAGAGAGTGAGTGAGTGGCTGCGGGTGTGTGTGTGTGTCCCTTTCTCCTCCGCACTCTCTCCAGAATTTGTTACTTGTGCGCTTTTTGATGATCTCCATTCTGGCCGGCGTGGGTGGCTCTGATTTGCATTTCTCTTGATGGTTGGCAATGCTGAGCATCTTTTCACGTGCCTGTTGGCTGTCTTCTTCGGAGAGGGGTCTGTTTGGGTCTTCCGCCCATTTTCTGATTGGGTTGTTTTCTTGCTGTTGGGCTGTATGAGCTGTTTGTGTGTTTTAGAGACGGAGCCCCTGTTGGTCGCATCGTTTGTGAGTGTTTTCTCCCAGTCCGAGGGCTGTCTTTTCATTTTGTTCGTGGTTTCCTTGGCTGTACAGGGGCTTGTGAGTTCGACTGGGTTCTGTTTGTTTGTTTTTGCTTCTGTTTCTATTGCTTTGGGAGACTGACCTAGGAAAGTGTTGATACGATTTATGTCGTAGGCTGTTCTTCCTGTGTTCTCTTCTAGGAGTGTTATGGTGTCATGTCTTAACATAATATAAACAACAAACAACCCTACACTCCTAAATAGGCAATTATAACCAGGTGTATGCAGAAATAATACAGGTGGAAACTTAACTCACAAGTGGTGTTAATGTTTCTTGGCTTTTACTTCTGTTACCTTAGAGAATAAGTATGTAGACTAAGGCTAGAGGTCCAACTTAAAGAAATAAGAAGAACTAACCAACTAGACGGATCTGATTAGGAGGGCTCTAATTTTAAAGCGGGGGGGGAAAGGCACTAATCGACTAAGGTTTCCTTACAAATCTAACCAATTCTTCATGCCCATTGTAAGAAATACTGTCAAACAGTGGTGTGTTCCAAAGTAGGTCTCACTTGCCTTGGAAGTAATTTGTTGCTTTGGGGGGTGTGGGGGAAGAGAATGACACACACAGCTTCTTAGTTTGAGAGGCGGCAGGCTGCTCTCCACACATCCCCTGATGAAGTACAAAAGGGGCTGCCATACCATACACAACAAAACTAAAAGGTCAGCTGGTGTCTTACAACTAAATAAAACTACTTAGGTCTATTTTTTAGATGAAGATCAATGACAACTTTTTTTTTTCTTTTTCAACTTTTAAACCTTCTCAGCTTGAATGCCCTAAAGAGAGTGGCAGTTAAAATTTACATTTTACAGATGGAAGAGACAAGTCAAAGGTGGAATAAATAACCTGCCTGAGGAACTGGGTGTTCTAAATAACTGGGACTCTGTTTCAGCTAAATGGGTATTTGCTATTGGACAAACTCTACTGGGTACATGAAATACTGTGGAAGTTGACATGGGTGAGTTGATGTTTAAAAAACAAAAACAACAAACAATCCTATACTGCTAACCGGGCAATTATAACCAAGTGTACGCAGAAGGCATACAGGTATATTTACTTTTTCTAGAATTTAGCCTCTTCAATTGCTAAGTCTCTTACTGAATAATCAAGACGTTGCTTGGCTCTAAGGACCATAGGGAATAAGATGTCGCCACTGCAGCTGCTATATTTCCTGCTCATAGCCCTTCAAATTAAAAAAAGGGGGGAAAAGGCCCAATACAAATGCAGAATTTAATTAGTTAGTAAAAGCCCCAATCCTTGCTCGAAGCCCTGTTCTTCCTGTAATATCGCATTCTTTTCTTCTTATGTAAACTTTTCAGTAGAGAGAAGACATCTTTATAATACAATAACTCGAGTTATACTGTAACTGCTGGTAACGTAACTCCTGCATTAGAAAAGCCAGCATGTTCAAGTAATGTTGTTTTAATACAATTTGCGTTCAGCAGAAACCAAGTCAACTTGGTCACTGAGAATTTGATCAATGTGAATTAGTGTCTTACTGAGATAAACCATTTGATCATTTAGAAACTGATCAACGAGAATCAGAGATAAAACATTTATCATGTACATTTGGTATATCAGAGCCATTCACACAGCACTAAAGTAGGTTATAAGCAGACATCGATAAGTGTTAGAGACAATGTGCAGGGCAACTGTCAGCTGCAGATACAAATACATGTCTGACAGCATACAACTGTAATCCTTTTGATAAGGCAAGTTACTCAATGAGGCAGCTGGAGTCACTGAAAAATTATAGGAGCTCAGCTTTGAAAAATCTAGAAAGAAGCACAGCAATGCTGAAACACTGCAAACTTTGGAAATAAGTTTTAATTAAAAGTTTAAGCAGAATGGGAAGTAACATAAATTTACTTGGCTAAACTTCTATAAGAGTTTTAAGACTATTAATCAGAGTAAACTTTGTACCTGCAGGACAATTAGTTCTATTAATCTAATATTTCCAAATTGAAGTCACATTGACATTCAAGCACACTGGCTTATGCATCTAACAGAATTATAAATTTGCCAGCCAAAACCTTATTTAATTATTTTACAGCCAATTAAGCAGGATCTTTAAACACTGTTGCTTAAAACTGTCCATAATCCACATGTGTAATTACAGAGAACACGAGAAACACCTGCTGATACCACTGGCGTGTCATCCTGAGCTTCACTAACTCATTCGTAGTGCAGCTATTAAAATCACACACCCTAAAGAGAAACTAAACAGCACTGCCAAAATGAAACCCTAATAAAACCAAGAACATTTTAAAGAGAAAGAATTTTACACTGAAGCAAACCTTTGACTATATAGTGATACTTTAAAAAGCCATTTTATCTGTAAGAGTTTTGCATAGCATTCCACAGAAACTCTACAATCACCTAAACTCCTTCCACAGGGTAACTAATCTTTTAATACATTACAAGGATAACCCAGGCTTCTTCCATGAGCCTAAATTTATAAGTCAGGTTTCAACAACTTCATTCAAGGATAAAAGTGAAAACCCCTTCTAACGTCTGGCACACAGAGGAGCATGACCAGTGTTCACATCCAATTGCACAGAACCATACTCCTTTACGAGTGCTTCATCTTTCAAAGATACTGAAGCCAAGTTGAAAAGTTATACCTCTAATAAAATCAGTCCAAAATATTTTTGAGAGATCTGTGTCACTTCCCATATATATTTTTATGGAAGATAGAACTGGCCACTTCATTATCTAAAAGAAAACATGGGAGTGAAAGATCAATCGTCTTTGAAATGCTTTTGTTTGATATTACATTGTCTTCACAAGGTTTACACTGCCTTTTGCTTTACAATTGCTTGATGTTTGTTTTTATACTTTAAAAACAATTTGTGGGGCTTCCCTGGTGGCACAGTGGTTGAGAATCTGCCTGCCGATGCAGGGGATATGGGTTCGTGCCCCGGTCCGGGAAGATCCCACATGCCGCGGAGCGGCTGGGCCCGTGAGCCATGGCCGCTGGGCCTGTGCGTCCGGAGCCTGCGCTCCGCAACGGGAAAGGCCACAACAGTGAGAGGCCCGCGTACCACCAAAAAAAAAAAAAAAATTTGTGTGTACATAACACTATGGTAACATTTCCTTTCTGTGGGTGTGGTATACTGACCCCAATCCACTGAAGGCAATTGGATTCTGATGCTGACTAAAAAACAGAGCCCCTGTGGCACTCTGTGCATACACCCCTTATTCTGTCTGTCCATCCTGACAGCTCTGGCACACATCCCTTTGGGGGCTGTCCTGTCATGAGAGCTTTATATGCTGTCTCCTGGCTGGACTGTGAGCTCCCCAAGGGTAAGAACTCTCCCTAATGTTCTTTTGGGAAGTTTTAACATCATCTAGATTTCGTTTGGAACCAGATACAGAAATCTCCCCTACGGTGCACAGTTTCATGAGTTGGACACGATAATAAAATAATAATATCATCATAATAATACATAATAAAAAATAAAATCTAGTATTTATTGAGCATTTACTTTGTGCTAGACCTGTGCTAAGCACTATCAATGTAACATTTAATATAACATTTTGCTTAATTACCTACAAGTTAGAATATAAGGATTAATACTGAACATAATTTTCAGTAGCTGAGTTATAACATGGTACTACCGCCACATAACTAACTCAGAACTGACACCATAACTTGCTCTATTTAACAGTTAATAACAAAGGGTGATAAAGGTGATATGAAGTGTTTATAATGACTGTTTCAGTTAAGCTGGGAAAAGAAAAGGTATACCTTTTGTATAAAAGCTAGATGTAAAAAATACATGTATCACTGGATTTACCCAGTGATTTGGGTTTTATAGCCAAAATTTTAAAGCTATTTTGGGGAAAAAGTTCTTGCAGGAAAATAAACGGCACACATTCTTGATCCCAAATTACTTAATTTCCATTGAAAAAAGAAATAGTTAAGTTTTAATAATTTGATATTTATTAGGGATACAATTATCTCATCACAGTAGAACCAACTGTGGATTTTTTTTTTTTTTTTTTGGTGGTACGCGGGCCTCTCTCTGTTGTGGCCTCTCCTGTTGCGGAGCACAGGCTCCGGACGCGCAGGCTCAGCGGCCATGGCTCACGGGCCCAGCCACTCCGCGGCATGCGGGATCCTCCCAGACCGGGGCACGAACCCGCATCCCCTGCATCCGCAGGCGGACTCCCAACCACTGCGCCACCAGGGAAGCCCCCAACTGTGGATTTTTACAAAGCTTTGGGTTATTAAATTTCTGTCTTATTCTTGCCCTCCTCTGATGAGCTCTAAGCTCCACACTGATAAGACTCCACCTATCTCCTTCATGGCTGTATATTCAGAATGCAGGGGAGGGCATGTTGCATAGAAGCACTATGAATGAATGATGTGTTGATAAAATAGGGGAAAAAATTCCATTAAATCTAAAGTGTTTTACTGGTTTACCGCGAAACTATAAAGTGAGGGACTGAAGTGTGAGTTAATATTTAAGCCTCCCTAAAATAATTCCATTAGCTATCCTGCAGGATGCCCCAATATAACTGTTGTTCACCACATGTGGCCTCAAATGCTCAGAGCATTCTTTATTCTTTCTCTTTACAGTGATTTTATGTGACCCCCCCCCCATCAGGTGTATAATAGTGCCCTTGAAATTGCAATTTAAAAGGCTTCCATCTCCTGTAACCAAGACGTATCCAAATGAATCCTTCCATCAGATAAAATTAACTAAATCCTCCTCCAAGTCCTTCAGAGTTTGCTGTCCAAGAGGAACTGCTCAGTTCAGCTCGGTCAGGCAATAGAATGAATTCAGTACTCTGCCTTCTTGCAAAAGACTGAAGATGTCATGATTACACGAGGTGCTCAAGTTTCTAAGGAGAAACAAAATTCCGCTGAGCAATCTCTGTGTCTTCAAAGATGGTAAACATCTCTTACATCCAAAGCACTATCACTTCCTTGGTGTGACACTAATGAACTCAATGCAAATCAAACTACGATATTCTAGGAAGCTCACGCTAGCAGGTCGTAGCTGAAAAAAATGACATAATGAAAGTCACTTTCTGCAAAAAGTAGCTTTGAAATTCCTGGGTTTTTTGTTTGCACTGGAGTTGGCCAAACTGCAAAGTCTGAGGGCAGAGTCCCCAAGACTGTCCTCACTTCTAGCATCATCTGCAAGTTCAAGGGGTTCCCAAACCACCCTAAGCTTTGATAATCTGATAAAAGGACTCACAGAACTCACTAAAGCTATTAAGCTCAAGAGTGATGGCTTATTATGGGAAATGATACAGAGAGTCAGCCAAAGGAAAAGAAACCAAACTCTGAGAGGGTTCCAAATGCAATGTTCCCACTCTCCTCAGGATGCATTTCCCTCCTGGTATCAGTGTGTAACGAATGCAGAGTAGTATCAACTAGGGACGCTCACCCAAACTTCAGTGTCCTGAGTTTCACTGGAGCCTCATCACACATTCTTGCCTGACTGATTGCCCCTGTGGCTGAATTCAGTCTTTGGCACCGGGCTGCTGCTACATGTCACAAGGGGCCCATCATGAATAATAAGACATTTCTTTCACTTGGGAGATTCCAAGGGTTTAGAGGTTTGCCCCAGGAGCTAGGTACAAGGGCCAGAGCTCACTCTGGGAAAGGCCAAACTGTTTACTACACCAGATTGGAGAAGGATCTAATAAAGAATAATACCTTCTAAAGATTAAAAGAGAATGATGCTGCTGAGGCTCTGCTTAAAACTAAGTCCAAATTACAGGTCCATGCTGTCTTGGAGAAGGTAAGTCATTATGACTTTTACTTCTGTGCTACATGCAGCCTCCCATTCTGCAGTAGGCTAGCCCAGGCTGAATGACATGGCAGCTGGGCATGGCTTCAGAAGAGATATTCTTTTCATCTAAAATCAGACTTCTCTCTCTATGAAATTCAGCTTCCACCAATTTTCCAATAAACTAAGCTCATATTTCTGTTTCTCTGTTATCCCTTCCATCCAAGTGTTATGGGCTGAACTGTGCCTCCCCCAGAATTCATATGTTGAAGTCCTAATGCCTGGTACTTCAGAAAGCAAATTTGGACAGAGGATTTTTAAAGAGGTAAGTTAAAATGAAGTCATCAGGATGGGCCCTAATCCAATGTGATTTATAAGAGAAGGAGATTACGACACAGATGCAGAGAGGGAAGACCATGTAAAGACAGCCATCTGCAAGCAAAGGAGAAACCAACCCTGCTTACACCTTGATCCTGAACTTCCAGCCTCCAGAACTGTGAGAAAACAAACTTCCGTTGCTTAAGCCAGTCAGTCTGAGGCAGCCCTAGCAAACTAGTACACCAATTAATCACTAATTCATGTCTAATCTCTCGGTGACTTTTGCATCCATCTCCTCCTTTTCTCTTTCACTTATAGAGATATGGCATCTGGTATCTCTGGCTTTTTTTTTTTTTCCCCGCACGCCTCCAATCAAACCTCACATCAACTATCAGACTAATTCCTAAAGGACAACAGAAATTGGGGTACTCACCTGGTCAAACACCTTCCAATGCCTTCTGGCTAAATGTTAAGACCAACTTCTTAGCCCAGCAGCTAATGAACGACCCTTACAACCTTTCCAGCTGTATCCCGCACTAGTCTCTGTGAGTCACACTACTGCTCTTGACTAGTTTGTCACCCAACTACTGAAGATGTCTCCGTTTTGAATACCTTTCCTTCCTGACTATTCAATACTCTTCTTCAAGCCTCAACTAAAATACCGTCTTCTTTATGATGACTTCATAGATCATTCTAGTCAGAATTGATCTTCTTTAACTTAAATTTTAGTTATTTGTATAGCTATCATCTGACAAGGAAGAAAGACCTAGGGTGCCAAGTCAAAGGTTCTCACAGTACAGAGACCAAAGGTTTAAAAAACATTGCTTTAACATTAATGGCAAGCATAAAAACCTAACTTTGAGAATACGTATGTAGAGTGCCTTTTAAAATCAAGTCTATCCAATACCATATCTAAATTCTGAAGATAGCACATTAACCTTTAAGAGTGAGACTTATGGCTCATTTTTAGAAGGCCTTTCCCAACTGCCCCTAAAGAGATAATTCACTAAGGAAGACTAGAGGGTTTTCGTCTATTTAAAGATACCTCATACCATCTTAAAAAAAAATTTTTTTTTAATCAGCATTAAAATAACACCAATATCCATTACCACACAAACTGCACTATAGCAGAAAGTAACAACATTCTACCTTAGGGTTTAATCATTTTATCAAATGTTTATAAACACGCCAAGGAAGGAGGTCAGAGCCCAATGCACTCTTTCAACTAAACCTGTCACAGCACCTTTCTGTGCTTCACTAATTTGCACAAGTGTGACTGACAGAGGTTACACAGCAGAACTATTTATACACTCAGGAAAATTCTGAACGATGTTTTTTTGCCTAATGTGCGTGCTGGAAGCAAAGGGAAAGTACAGGGCTATGGGTCGCAGACACTCTGATCCATCAATTACAGAACATTCATTTAAACAGTCCAAGGTTTAACACAGGTAGCAATTTAACATCACCCTCATAATCAAGGGCAAGGTAAAGCCTGTGATTTAAATGCTTTCAAGGTACATGTGAAGAAATGAAAACAGCTTAAACGGGAGGAAGGCAGATACCCAAAATTTGGACATGCCCATCATTTTACGATACACAAGTGAATGATTGCTGTGTTTCTATTCATAGAGATAGCAATTTAACATCACCTTCATAATCAACAGTATCGTATCATATAATATTCCAAATGAAAATTCTATCACCATTGCTTTCAATTTCCCCTGAGTTCATAAAATTGAGTTGCAACACACTGTCATCAAATGCCCATTCCTTGCATTTGAATTCCGCTAGAGCAACATGGATCCAAACACTTTTCCAAGTATTCCAGAGGGCTAACATATCAAAGAGCAATAAAGGTGTATTTTCATCTTGTCAAGAAGGGTAAATAATGATAATACTATTAAAAACTTACTTGAACTTTGCTTCCACCTCCTCAGCAGCTTTCTGGTATTGCTCAGTGGTGACTCTGTAGAACTCTGAGCTCTGTGGATAAAGATCGATAGCAGAACTTTCACTATCCAAGAGGACAAAATGTGTGCAAGACCTACGATTTCAAAAAATACATGAAATCTTGTGTCGGCCACTCAAGCAGTAGGAGAAAGATTTCTTGCACGGTAGCATGAATACTTACAAAAATACATGTAAAGCTACCCATTTAATAACAGTATAGCTGTTGGTATACAGGCTGTAACTAAAGAGTAAATGTTCACAGTTGTAATTCATCATTATTTGATACTTCTGAGAAAATTCCTAACACATTTTTGAAAGATTATTTTGATCTCCCTTATTTGGAATCCACCACTGCAAGATCAAAAGACACTTTGATTGAATATGATATTCACACACCATACTTACCTATTATTTCAGTGTTCCACCTAGGATATTAAAGGATCATTTCTTTTACAGAGTACATTTATCCTCAAGATGGATTCTTGGGCTTCCCTGGTGGCGCAGTGGTTGAGAATCCGCCTGCCGATGCAGGGGACTCGGGTTTGTGCCCCGGTCCGGGAAGATCCCACATGCCGCAGAGCGGCTGGGCCCGTGAGCCACGGCCGCTGAGCCTGCGCGTCCGGAGCCTGTGCTCCGCAACAGGAGAGACCACGATAGTGAGAGGCCCACGTACCGCAAAAAAAAAAAAAAAAAAAGATGGATTCTTTATGGAGTAGAGTTTGTTCTATCATCTCCATATGACCACAAGAGTATCAACATTTATAACAAATTAATCAGTAAGAACAGGGGTGCAGATTTAGGTAATTTTTATTTAAAAAATGTTTCAATATTACATAAATGAACACATAAGCAACATAAATCAAGTTGTAAGAGCAAAGTAATGCCTTTTCTGGGGCAGCAAAATTAAAAATGATCCATTCTGGCTAGCTACTGTGAAACCTGTCTTTCTGCAGAGGGTGGCCTAAATGACCCTATGAGCCTTCAGACTCCATGAAATACCCTGCAAAATGCATCACAGTGCAAAGCAACAAACTGCAGTGGACCCCAAAATGCGGTCTACTGTGCCCCTTCATTACCTAATCACTCAGGTTTCACATGCATGACTTGGGGTAGTTTATTTTTTAATAAATCACTGTTGGTAAGAAAATGAAAATGAAATCCTCTCCACACCAGTGACCCCTTTGCATTTAACAATCTGGGTTGCCCAATGACAGTCACATCCAGGTTTGTTGGATGCAGATAAAATCAATAGGTATGTGATTAGACAGCAGACTCAGGACGGCTGGCAATGGACGGGTCACCATTTGAGATGATGAATGGCTCTCTATCAACCTAGAGTGCCCTATGATGCTAACATTTACTATAATCTTATTTGGGCTGCGATTTATCTTTCTTGCACCTGATCAATAAAGATGAACAGAACAGTTGTAAGGATCGATTGTAATTTTTTATCATTTTCAAGCACGAAGGTGTATTTCTGACATGAAGACAATATTTACGTGTACTGCTTCTGCATTTTTAAAGACTGCAATGTGAGTGATCAACTGCACCAGTCCACAGGCCGAGAAGTTTTAATTCATTGGTAGGTCTCGGGCTATCAAAAAGCTATTTGTCTTTTAACTTTAGGTTGTGTCGCTCCTTCCTATCAGTTCCACTTATGAGGTTTTTCTTTCCTTTAAAATACACACCAGTCACGACGCGCTCTTTTGCAATGTTTGGTTTCAGCTTTTCTTTGAACGCTTCTAACAAAGAGGGCAGCAAAAAGGCAGTTATAATGGACCACTAACAATGACGAGAAACTCCCCACATTACTATGATGAACTGTCAAACAGGCATTATGTTACTGAATCACCCATTAAAATGCCAGCAAAACAAAATATTTTTGCTCATTTTAAGCACTGAAACTGTAACGTCTGGACAGAGCCAGGACCAGACTGAAAGATCTGGTCTCTGACTCTGTTCAGTGACCCTGAGCAAACAACCTCCCTCAGCTTCTGTTCCAGTGTTCCTAATCTGTAAAATATGGATGATACTAGCCCTGCTTATCTCTTCCAAAGCTGTTGTAGAAATCAAATAAGATCGGCAAGAGAGCTAAGAAACCTGCTCAGTGTTTTTGCAGGGTAAGATATAACATCCAAATAAAAGAATTCTGGAGGAAAAGAACTAATTTGGGCAATTCTATTCTGGGTACAAATTCAAAATTATCAATATAGAATGATATACAAAAGCAACACTTCTGCCATAATATAAATTAGAGAGCTCCCTTTTGCTCTGTAATGCCAAATGCAGATTAAATTGCTAACTTTGTCAAACTTTTTCCTTCAATGTTAAACACACCAAAAAACCCTGTACCTGTGGTGCCTGCAAACCTAGAATATAATTTCTTAAAGTTTTAGGCTTATTTATGCTCCATATTTCTAGCTCAGTGACCAGTTTCTGACACTGCATAAATGTAACAAAGAAAAGTCCCAAAGAGGCAACACCACATAACTAAGAAACACAAATATGCCCAACATCTATATGTAGATGGTGTTTAATTCATTAAGTATTTACTTATTCATTCAACAAAATTAAATCCTTATTATCCCAATAAGTCCATCTTGGAGAACTAGATCCTCAAAAAGCTTTCCATCTGCTACAGGAGAAAAGAAAAATAATTATAATAAAAGGTCACAAATGTTAAGCTAAAAGTGGTAAATAGTGTTAATGGAGTTCAGAAAAAGTAGAGATCTCTTTTGACCTGAGAAAATACTTTTAAAAATGAACAACTATGCAAAAAACAAAACAAAACCCCAAACCAAAAACATTCCCAACATGTCTGCCAGCAGGAGAAAGGATAAATATATACTAGGTATTCATAAAATGGATATCTATCTATACAGTGATGAAAAAGAATGAATCAGACATACATGTGGGGCAAAAAAAAGCAAGTTGTAGATATGATACAGTACAATGCAATTTATGTTACTTTGGATGAAAAAGGGCAAAAAATGAAACAGGATCAGTAAAGAGCAAATTCTATGGATTATCTCTAAGTGGTGGCAGTTATGTGTGGGTGGTAAAAGAGGATGAGAGGGTCAGAGTGCCATAAAGGAAGGGAACAGGGGGACTTCACTGCACTGTCATGTTTTCAAAAATGAGGTGTGGTACCCATCCAGGAGTTACACTGGTCATAAATACTTTGTAACACATACAAAAATTGCGTTACTCCCCCTCACTCCCCAAAGGTGCTAATCAACAACAACAAATGCTTCAGTAGAACTAGAATATAAAAGTACGTTGTGGGGAATCCATGTTGAAGAGGCAGTTAGCTGAGTGGAGATAGATTCTCGAATGCTAAGCTACTGCAGTGTTTACACATTACTAAACAAAAGTACCTTTTTCTCAACTTTGTCTTATGTAATCATTTTAGACTTACAGAAAGGGGGCAAAAGTAGAAGAAGGTTCCCGTATATACTTCACTCAGCTTCCCTTCATGTCAAGACCTTAGATGATCACAGTACAATTATCAAAACTAATAAGCTAACAATGTCACAATACTAGAGACTAGCAGCAACTAAATGACAGACTTTATTTGCATTTTTCAAAATTTCCTTCTTTTTCTATTCCAGGATCTAGTCCCGGGCCCTGTGTGGCATTCAGTTGTCACGGTTTCCTTGTGCCCTCTCATCTGTGACAGCTCCTCAGTCCCACCTTCTCCTTGATGACCTCAACACTCCCGAAGAACACTGGTCAGATGTTTCGTAGAATGACGCGCAATTTGGGCCCGTTAGATGTTTTCTCATGATGAGACTGACCCTATCATGCGTTATAGGGAAGGATACCACAGAAGTGATGTGCCCTTCTCCACACACTGCATCCCGGGCTACGTAGATCGTTTTACTGGTGCTGTTGATGTTGACCACTTGATTAAAGTGGTGCCTAAGGGTTTCTCCATACCAAAGTTACTATTTTTCCTGCTGTAATCAATATCTTACAGGAGATTCTCTGAGATTATGCAAATACACTGTTTCACCTTAAACTTTTGCCATCAGTTTTTTTTTTTTTTGCATCCATTGTTTGCAGCAAGGATTTCTGAGGTGTTCTAATGATGCATTAATTTTTAAATGACATTATTGCATATTTAGACCTTACTGATATAATGACAATCTTCATGGACTCTCCTGCTCAATAATGAAAACAGTAGCCTCAGAGAAAAAGCCTTCAAACACAAAAATCTTCAAAGAGTGCGTAGCTATTCTTAGAAAAGTATAAATTCCCTACAGCCTGATTAAGAAATATGGACAGGAGGTAAACATGGAGCCATAGAGGGGCAGACCTGAGTCAGGCAAAGCGCGCGCGCCTCCCCTATTCACTGTCAATAACTGAGAGGGCCTAGATTTGCACTGTGGGAACCTCCCTCCTGCTACACAGGGCAATCTTTATCACCGTAAAGAGGTAACTGTCCACTGTCGGGAGGAAGAGGCAGACGGGCTACTGCAAGGATTGGGAAAAAGGGGGAAGGGGTGAGTGGTTTCAGATGCCCCTTCAGGGGCTGCCTGAGCTCCAGATCCAGGTTTTCAGGAAGTTGCCCCAACTCCTGCCCTTCTATTTTGTGGGCCCTTGGGAAAAGGAATGGGGACCACCCACTTCAGAACCATCTGCAGAGTCTGTGAAACTGCAGACTCCTGGGCCACACCCTGAACCTCTGAGCGTGCGGCCCAGAAGCTGCAAGCTAAGAAGCATCTCAATGACTCTGAACACACACGAAGTCTGGACACTACTGGGTTTCTAGAACAATGAAAGGATAATAAAAATTACTGTTTGGCGTACCATTCCAAGTGAAAAATCAGTGTTTTTGAAGAATTATGGCAAAACTATTTACCACAACTAAACACAGCTATAATTTTTACAAAGATGCACCAAATTGGGGAGTCTGCTGGCATTGCCCACAAGTCACTGATGGACCCAAAACCGCCCAAGAGCTCTGACTCTTGCCTTCCACTGCTGCAACGTTCTTCCTCTGAACCAGTACTCACAGGCAGCAGAAGTACCGTAATTTTCAGAAGCGTTGCTTTCGTTATCTGTGTTGTCTTGAGATGGCCATAGGTTGTACATGCTGCTATTTTCATTTACTAATTGTAAATTACTGTTACTTTAATGTCATCCTTGTAACTAAATTTGTGCTTATTTGGTTAACCAACCCTACAGCTTGTAGTAGTACATACTTACATTAATTGTATTTTTGTCTGATCATTTTCTATAATAGTCAAATTTTAAGACCTGTGTGGTCAGTGTTTCTAATAAGTAACATCCACACTGCTATTTTCAAAGAAGATGGAGATATATACACAGACACACAGACACAGACACACACACACACACACACACACACACACACACACACACACACACACACACACACACACACACACACACCCTCCAAACACTGCTGCACTGTAGACAAGCAGTATGAGAGAAACCACCGGGTGAGATGACCTTAAATAAAGAGACTCAAAAAGAAGAGGTAGAGGAGGTGCCGGTGATCTGACAGGGGGGCCTTTCAATGAATGATCACTGCTTTGGACACGGCCACATTATTTCTATGCCAGTGAGGTCCTTTACAAGCTAAAATTCAAAAATTCTTCATTCATATTCATTCTGCATAGTTTCCTGCTCCATTAATGGCAGGAAAAATACTTGACATGATTTGTCCAGCGGTGATATGAATTTGTGGCAGGTAAATGTGATTTAAATCAAATATTAAAAGTCTAATTCATTAGTTTCTTCCTTTAAAACATGAATTCTTATTTGATACAAGCATAAGACATGTTTTCCACCAAGATTCTCTTTGAGAAGGTAGATCTTATAAATTCAAAGTAGAATGACAGTATCTTTCAGTTATTTTAGCACTACCAAAAATTTGATTAAAGGCTTATCTATTTTTTTGTCAAAGACAAGTGAAAGGAGTTGTAGGAGGTGAACTATCCGCAAAATAACATCATTCTAGATCTGGGAGATGTTTCTGTCACCTATATTAGAGGACAATGCGTCACTGGAAACAACAGGCATTTTCGTTTTCTATATCAAAATATCTTCCAACCTAAGGCACCAGGAACCAGTTACTAAATACACAGGCAACAAACTGAGTTAGGGTGACTGAATGCTCCACTGAACATAACTTTTAAAACGTTTCATTTAAAACACATGAATATGCTGTCCACGACACTCTGCACTTAGGTGAGTGATGCTTAGCAGAACAGCGAGGTGGTGGAGAGCATGCACTTTGGAGCCAGACTGAGAAGTCACAGCTCCACCCTTGTAGAATGGAACACAAGAGCTGTCCACCATCTGTGGAAAGGGGAGGGTAACACTAAAGACCAACAAGACTCTTTGGGGGATTAAATATGATAATTCGTATAAAGCTCTTCGAATACTCTGCAACAACCTAAATGGGCAAAGAATTTGAAAAGGAATAGATACAAGTATATGCATAACTGAATCACTTCACTGTACACCAGAAACTAACACATTACTGTCAATCAACTCTACTCCAATATAAAGGAAAAAGAAAAAAATAAACAGTTCAGGCAGTGAGAGAATGAGCTTCTGTAAGCGGCCTTGACATTCCTCCTCAAAAATCTTTAAAAAAAAGAGCAAAATCTAGCAAAAAATAAATATATAAATCCCCCCCCCCAAAAGTCCACAAATAATAAGTGCTGGAGAGAGTGTGAAGAAAAAGGAACCCTCCTACACTGTTGGTGGGAATGTAAATTTGTACAGCCACTATGGAGAAGAGTACCGAGGTTCCTTTAAAAACTAAAAATACAGTTACCATATGATCTTGCAACCCATTCCTGGGCATATATCTGGAGAAAATGCTAACTCCAAAAGATATATTTACGCCTATGTTCATAGCAGCACTATCTACAACAGCCAAGACATAGAATCAACCTAAATGTCCATCAACAGATGAATGCATAAAGAAGATGCAGTACACATCTACAATGGAATATTACTCAGCCATAAAAAGGAGTGAAATGATGCCATTTGCAGCAACATGGATGAACCTAGAGATTATCACATTAAGTAAAGTAAGTCAGACAGAGAAAGACAAATATCACATGATATCACTCACATATGGAATCTGAAAAAATGATACAAATGAACTTATTTCCAAAGCAGAAATAGACTCAAAGACACAAAAAACAAACTTATGGTTACCAAAGGGGATAGTGCGGGCGGGAGTGGGGGGAGATAAATTAGGAGTTTGGGATTAACATACACACACTACTATATATAAACGAGGTAATCAACAAAGACCTACTAGATAGCACAGGGAACTCTACTCAGTATTTTGTAATAACCTAATAGAAAAGGATCTGATAAAGAACATAAATATATATGTATACCTGAAACACCTTGTGGTACACCTGAAACTAACACAACATTGTAAATTAACTATACTTCAATTTTTAAAAAAACATGTTTTTTATTATGATGACCTGATATGCATTAAAACTTTACTCAGAGCAATTAAAAAAAAACCACAATAAGGACCAACAAGACTCTTTGGGGGATTAAATACAATAACTCATATAAAGCTCTTTGGGGCTTCCCTGATGGCGCAGTGGTTAAGAATCCACCTGCCAATGCAGGGTGCACAGGTTCGAGCCCTGGTCCAGGAAGATCCCACGTGCCACGGAGCAACTAAGCCTGTGTGCCAAAACTACTGAGCCTGTGCTCTAGAGCCTGAGAGCCACAACTACTGAGCCACGTGCCACAACTACTGAAGCCCACGCGCCTAGAGCCCATGCTCTGTGACAAGAGAAGCCACCACAATGAGAAGCCTGCACACTGCAAGGAAGAGTAGCCCCTGCTCACCACAACTAGAGAAAGCCCGCGCGCAGCAACCAAGACCCAATGCAGCCAAAAATTAATTTTTTTAAAAAAAGCTTTGAATAGTACCTGGGACAACATACGGTGAGCACTATAGGAATGCTACCCATTATTAAAATTTATTTGAACATTATTCAAATAGTAAAAAAAAAAAAAAAAAAAAAAAAAAGTACACAGTGTTTGGTAAATTTTTTCAAAACCCATTTTAACAAAAATTTAAATCTTTTAAAAACAAAAATCTTTTCTTCCATTAAATCAAACATTACTGAATTTTTATTACATTGCTCATCTGTTCTGTTTTTCTGTGTGTGTATACATTCACACATATGGTGACACTAACTAGCCCATATAAAAATCAAACCAATAACTTTTGACCTTATCCCAATGAAATCCAATTAACTAAATTCAATAGCAAAGTACCTTAATGTGAAGACTTCCCAGGGCCTTTTTACTACGCACTGTAAACCTCCAATACGAGAAATACTGTTCATGATGACTCCCAAACTGATTTCCTCATGGAACCTTTTTAAAATGGATCATCTTGAGGGAACAAAATCCCCTTAAATGGTCCATGTGCAATGCTGATTTAAAGAAAAGTCCAAACACTATTTCAATCCTGCACTTCTTGACGTGTAACTTTTCCCACCTCAGAGCAACATTTTCTTATGGGTTATTTTTAAAACTAATGTTCAAAAGATAAGAGTAGAAACTGGTGATATTGGAAAATGATTCCAGAACTGATGACTGATGGCATCACTTTTTATTAAGTGCTAATAAAAAGGAAATTGCTATCTTGAATCTTCAAAATTTGAGATAAAGTCCTTTAAGAAAATTATTGCTCACCTCCCCCATTTCCTCAGAGCCCTGGGGCAGACTGCAAGAATGATCACAATTCTTTTCTTTTTAAAATTTATTTATTTAATTTATTTACTTTTGGCTGCGCTGGGTCTTCATTGCTGCACGTGGGCTTTCTCTAGTTGTGGCGAGTGGGGGCTACTCTTCGTTGTGGTGCGAGGGCTTCTCATTGTGGTGGCTTCTCTTGTTGCAAAGTGCGGGCTCTAGGTGTGCAGGCTCAGTAGTGGTGGCGCACGGGCTTAGTTGCTCCGTGGCATGTGGGATCTTCCCGGACCAGGGCTCGAACCCTTTCCCCTGCATTGGCAGGCGGATTCTTAACCATTGTGCCACCACGGAAGTCCCTGGTCACAATTCTTTACTCTTTTCTATATTCATGTCCTTTGGTAACACTTTATAGCTTCCCTCATCGTGAAAGGGCAAAGTCTATTTCCCCACCCCTTCAATCCAGGCTGTGCTTGTGACCTGCTCTGGCCAACAGAGTGTGACAGACGTGATGAAGTGCCAGTTCTAAACCCAGGAGTCTCTCCTGGAACCCTGCCCAGGTGCCACAGCAATAAGCCCAAGCCAGCCTGCTGGGGAAGGAGAGACTACAAGTCTTCCCCGCTGAGGCCATCCTAGACCAGTCAAACCTCAGCCAACTCAGCAAGAGTGAGCCCAGCCAAGCCCAGAAGAACTGCCCAGCTGATAGCAGCCCAAATTGGTGACACACCTGCAGAATCATGAGGTAAATAAATGGTGACTGTTTGAAGCCACTAAGTTGGGGGTAGTTTCCTATACAGTAAAATTGAACTGATTTATGCCCTTTCTCTGTACTCTCACAGCACCAGAGACTTGTATCAAAGCACTTGCCACACTGTACCAGCAATGCTTGTTCACCTGTTGTCTCTTCAGCTGGCCCGTAAGTTCCCCCAAAGCAGGTATCTTGTCCCATTTATCATTATACTTAGAGCACTCAGTTCACGTGACACACAAAACGTACTGAAATAATGTCAGAGTGACCTATTCATCGTAAACTGCATTCCAACTTTTGCTCTTATTTAAAACAGGATGGGATAGAGACAAGGTTAAAGTAAATTAAATAATACAACATGGAAAAGGTGCACTACTACATTTATTATGTGTTTCCTACCAAATGGCAAACGCTTCAGTCTGCTTTGCTACATAAAAAGGAAAAGGATATTGCTGAGGACTGTGTTCAATTGCAGTAACAGTACAGTAATAGTTTAAGCTACAAACAGTGGCATAAGTAAGGGAGTTGCTTTTCCCGCGTAATAAGAAATCCAGACATTAGAAACCAGGGCTGATACAGGAGCTAAGGACATCATGAAATAACTAGGCCCTTTTCTGTATTCCTTTCTCTGCCACCCTTAGCAGTTGGCTTTTGTCCCCATGGTCTCAAGATAGCTGTCACACCACCAGTTATCATGCCCATGTTCTGAAGAAGGTAAAAAAGGGAAGAGAAAGCCTCTCCAGAGATTTCCACTCACATCTCTTTAGCCAGAATTATATATCATGCACAAGCCTGGCTGCAAGAGTCTGGGAAATTGAGTAATTCTGTTTTCTCACTTCTAGAGTAAAGAAAGAGAAGGACGGCATTTGCAATGGGTGTTTATTGAGCCAATTTATCATACCTGCCACAGACAGCAGAAGCGGCAGCACAAAACCATGCACAAAACAGTGTGGTAGATTTCTACATGCAAGCATTCTAATATTTCTTTCCGATCTCCCTTAAAGTTCTAACTTAGGGGGTGGGGGGATTTACCCATCTGGAATTCTGATATCCAAGACCAAAGTTTTTAGACAGTATAGGAAAGAAATGGGAATCAACAAGAACAGGCATCATTCCCAAATTTCTATGGGCTGGCTGTGACCCAAGTTTTTGAATGCATGGTATACTGCCATTTTCCATTTTCAAAGTCTCCGTTTAAAAGTGTGTTCTAAAATGCACGCGCACAGACACACATTATTGCTAGATTCGGAAAGCATCTTTTCAAGCTCTAAATTAGATCAAAAGAAAACATGCACACATTATTTTCTCAGGTCTGGAATCTTATTTCTGTTCTATTATAACTAATATGAGCACACCTGTTATCATATGAGAAAAGAACAAATCAAAATGGTCACAAGAAACATTTGCAAACTAGCTCTTTATAAAATGCTACACAACACAGCATACTGAGGTACAATTCTGGTGGCCTGACACTATTTCTCAGAGGAGACTGACACTCCTACGCACTGTCCATTCAGATGGTGGTGACTCTGCTTATGTTAGAAGAGTGAATGGGAGAAGGAGCAAGGCTGACCTTGGATATGAGCAGACTGACCGAAGGGGTGCATCTCCTCTCTCTAAGCTGATGTATAATTACCACCACCAACTGTCAGTCTCCATCCCTCCTATACCCAGCCAAACACAAGCGTTAGTCTATCTGGCTAGTTATTTCAAACAAAGGTCTAATGTGTACAAACACCAATAAAAGCCTTCCTATTGACCATGTCAATAAGAGCATTCCCACTGTTAAGTAGAGAGATTCAGAACTAACTTATTTACACTTTTTGTTGTAACACTCGCCCAGGAACTATGTTATAATCTGTAATCAGCTGGATGCAGGTAAGTATGCTTCCCCCAACATGAAAGCTAAGCATCTGGGGACATGATTTAATGCTGCAAATGCAGCGTGGATATAATTCCAGGTCCAGAAGCCCTGAAACAGTCATTTACTGTACGCCATCAGGAGGCCAAAAGGAGTTCATGCTTCCACAACCTTCCGGATCTTTTTACCAAATTACACAGAATCAGAGAGCCTCACTTTTCTCTACCACAACAATTTTAAGAGCTATAGAATTTTCATTTAAAAAGATCACTAATTATAGGCTGTCTACAGGAGACCTACTTCAGACCTAGGGACACATGCAGACTGTAAGTAAGGGGATAGAAAAAGATATTCCATGCAAATGGAAATCAAAAGAAAGCTGGAGTAGCAATACTCACATCAGATAAAATAGATTTTAAAATAAAGAATGTTACAAGAGACAAGGAAGAACACTACATAATGATTAAGGGATCATTCCAAGAAGAAGATATAACAATTATAAGTATATATGCACCCAACACAGGAGCACCTCAATACATAAGGCAACTGCTAATCGCTATAAAACAGGAAATCAACAGTAACACAGTACTAGCTGGGGACTTTAACACCTCACTTACACCAGTGGACAGATCATCCAAAATGAAAATAAATAAATAAAAAGAAAATACAGAAGCTTTAAATGACACAATAGACCGGACAGATTTAATTGATATTTATAGGACATTCCATCCAAAAACAGCAGATTACACTTTCTTCTCAAGTGCGCACGGAACATTCTCCAGGATAGATCACATCTTGGGTCACAAATCAAGCCTCAGTAAATTTAAGAAAATTGAAATTGTATCAAGTACCTTTTCCGACCGCAACACTATAAGATTAGAAATGAATCACAGGGAAAAAAACGTAAAAAACACAAACACATGGAGGCTAAACAATACGTTACTAAATAACCAAGAGATCACGGAAGATATCAAAGAGGAAATCAGAACATACCTAGAGACAAATGAAAATGAAAACACGACGATTCAAAATGTATGGGATGCAGCAAAAGCAGTTCTAAGAGGGAAGTTTATAGCTATACAAGCCTACCTCAAGAAACAAGAAAAATCTCAAATAAACAATCTAACCTTGCACTTAAAAGAAGTTGAGAAAAAAGAACAAACAAAACCCAAAGTTAGCAGGAGGAAAGAAATAATAAAGACCAGAACAGAAATAAATGAAACAGAAACAAAGAAAATAATAGCAAAGATCAATAAAACTAAAAGCTGGTTCTTTGAGAAGATAAACAAAATTGATAAACCATTAGCCAGACTCATCAAGAAAAAAGAGGGAGAGGACTCAAATCAATAAAATTAGAAATGAAAAAGGAGAAGTTACAACAGACACTGAAGAAATACAAAGCATCCTAAGAGACTACTATAAGCAACTCTATGCCAATAAAATGGACAACCTGGAAGAAACGGACAAATTCTTAGAAAGGTATAAACTTCCAAGACAGAACCAGGAAGAAACAGAAAATATGAACAGACCAATCACAAGTAATGAAATTGAAACTGTGATTAAAAATCTTCCAACAAACAAAAGTCCAGGACCACATGGCTTCAACAGGTGAATTCTATCAAACATTTAGAGAAGAGCTAACACCCATCCTTCTCAAACTCTTCCAGAAAATTGCAGAGGAAGGAACACTCCCAAACTCATTCCATGAGGCCACCATCACCCTGATACCAAAATCACACAAAGATACTACAAAAAAAGAAAATTACAGACCAATATCACTGATGAATATAGATGCAAAACTCCTCAACAAAATACTAGCAAACGGAATCCAACAACACATTAAAAGGATCAGACACCATGATCAGTTGGATTTATCCCAGGGATGCAAGGGTTCTTCAATATAGGCAAATCAATCAATGTGATACACCATATTAACAAGTTGAAGAATAAAAACCATATGATCATCTCAGTAGATACAGAAAGAGCTTTTGACAAAATTCAACACCTATTTATGATAAAAACGCTCCAGAAAGTGGACAGAGAGGGAACCTACTTCAACATAATAAAGGCCATATACGACAAACCCACAGCAAACATCATTCTCAATGGTGAAAAACTGAAAGCATTTCCTCTAAGATCAGGAACAAGACAAGGATGTCCACTCTCACCACTATTATTCAACATCATTTTGTAAGTCCTAGCAACGGCAATCAGAGAAGAAAAAGAAATAAAAGAAATACAATTCGGAAAAGAAGAAGTAAAACTATCACTGTTTGCTGATGACTGACACTATACATAGAGAATCCTATAAATGCCACCAGAAAACTACTAGAGCTTATCAATGAATTTGGTAAAGTTGCAAGATACAAAATTAATGCACAAAAATCTCTTGCATTCCTATACACTAATGATGAAAAATCTGAAAGAGAGATTAAGGAAACACTCCCATTCACCACTGCAACAAAAAGAATAAAATTACCTAGGAATAAACCTACGTAGGGAGACAAAAGACCTGGATGCACAAAACTATAAGACACTGATGAAAGAAATTAAAGATGATACCAACAGATGGAGAGATATACCATGTTCTTAGATTGGAAGAATCAATATTGTGAAAATGACTATACCACCCAAAGCAAATTACAGATTCAATGCAATCCCTATCAAAGTACCAATGGCATTTTTTACAGAACTAGAACAAAAAAATCTTAAAATCTGTATGGAGACACAAAAGACCCCAAAGAGCCAAAGTAGTCCAGTCTTGAGGGAAAAAAAACACAGCTGGAGGAATCAGACTCCCTGACTTCAGACTATACTAGAAAGCTACCGTAATCAAAACAATATGGTACTGGCACAAAAACAGAAACATAGATCAATGGAACTGGATTGAAAGCCCAGAGATAAACCCACACACCTATGGTCAACTAATCCATGACAAAGGAGGCAAGGATATACAATGGAAAAAAGACAGTCTCTTCAGTAAGTGGTGCTGGGAACACTGGACAGCTGCATGTAAAGGAATGAAATTAGAACACTCCCTAACATCATACTGAAAAATAAACTCAAAATGGATCAGAGACCTAAATGTAAGACCGGACACTATAAAACTCTTAGAGGAAAACATAGGAAGAACAACACTCTTTGACATAAATCACAGCAAGAAATTTTTTGATTCACCTCCGAGAGTAATGGAAATAAAAGCAAAAATAAACAAATGGGACCTAATGAAACTTCAAAGCTTTTGCACAGCAAAGGAAACCATAAACAAGATGAAAAGACAACCCTCAGAATGGGAGAAAATATTTGCAAACGAAACAACGGAGAAAGGATTAACCTCCAAAATATATAAACAGCTCATGAAGCTCAATATTAAAAAGACAAACAACCCAATCCAAAAATGGGCAGAAGACCTAAACAGACATTTCTCCAAAGAAGACATACAGATGGCCAAGAAGCACATGAAAAGCTGCTCAACATCACTAATTATTAGAGAAATGAAAATCAAAACTACAATGAGGTATCACCTCACACTAGTCAGAATGGGCATCATCAGAAAATCTGCAAACAACAAATGCTGGAGAGGGTGTGGAGAAAAGGAAACCCTCTTGCACTGTTGGTGGGAATGTAAATCGTTACAGCCACTATGAAGAACAGTATGGAGGTTCCTTAAAACCTAAAAATAGAATTACCATATGATCCAGCAATCCCACAACTGGGCATATACCTAGAGGAAACCATAATTCAAAAAGACACATGCACCCTAATGTTCATTGCAGCACTGTTTACGATAACCAGGCCATGGAAGCAACCTAAATGCCCATCAACAGACGAATGGATAAAGAAGCAGCAGTACCTATATACAATGGAATATTACTCGGCTATAAAAAGGAACAAAATTGGGTCATTTGTTAAGACGTGGATGGATCTAGAGACTGTCATACAGAGTGAAGGAAGTCAGAAAGAAACAAATAATGTATATTAATGCATATATGTGGAACCTAGAAAAATGGTACAGATGAACCAGTTTGCAGGGCAGAAACTGAGACACAGATGTAGAGAACAAACGTATGGACACCAAGGGGGGAAAGCAGTGGGGTGGGGTGGGGATGGTGGTGTGCTGAATTGGGCGATTGGGATTGACATGTATACACTGATGTGTACAAAATTGATGACTAATAAGAACTTGATGTATAAAAAAATAAATAAAATTATAATTAAAAATTTAAAACAAAAAATATCACTCATCATCTAAGTTCATCTGATCAAGTGGTTTCAGTATTTCTCCCGACAAACCTTCTAACAGAGAGCCTACTGGCAGGTTTGAGTTCTGCCTTCCCTGCGTTCCTGTACACGCTGAAGTCTGTTTACATGGGCAGGAGAGCAGGGGAAGGGATCTGATAATTCTCAGTGAGAAAAGTGGCTCTTGAATAGAGAGTAGTTGGCATCTTGAAGAACCTTCCATTATTGGCACTCCTCAGACCCATGCCCTTGATTCCACTGTTCCTGGACTCTCTCCTTTTATATCCCTTTCTCTCCCCCTACCCCCCCCCCCCCGGGGCTCAGGAGAATTCTGTCTACAAGACAGGAAAATCAAAGCTAATATTTAAATAGCTCGCAAATTGCCAACACTGGCTCAGACGCACAGTATATCAGATTCAGTATTCTGTTTCTTAAAGGCACACCAAGGAATGGTTTGGGTTATTTAAACTAAGTCTCACTTTTTAACACACAAAATGAGGGTCTTATCTTTCAGGGTGATAGCATCAACGGGACAATGGAAGGTCAGTTCTTGGCAGACAGCCTGGCTTCTCCCTGTGGAAGACAGTGGTTCTCCATCACAATACTACTGCCAACAGCCCCTGGCTCCTTGGCCAATCCATCAGAGCCCGGGTCCCCATTAATTTACCTACACAACTACGCACGAACCTGAAGAATGACCATCAAGTAGATGGATTCGAACGTCATCCCCATTTTTCTAACACTGAGTAATGTTTTGTTTTGTGAAAGTAATAAACTTACAAGACTGTGTATTTATCCTGAGCATCCCTAAAGATTTGCTTATAACAATTTGTGTACATCTATAAGTGTATCTTACTTTTTCTCAGCCCTACTTTTTCAAATCCGTATCACTGGTGATCAATAATAAATTACTAATTTAGCTGTTTCTAATGAATCAAAAACCTTACTAGGTTCCACAGTAAAGACAAATGAAGATTCCCTGTGGAAAAGACTACCAGCACCAGCTTATCCCAACATCTCTCCTTCCTCCTTAGATAACTCCATTTTAAGCTGGATATATAGTCAACTAAACTAAAATTCCCAGCTTGCTTCTATTTAGGCTGAGCCATAAGCAGAATTGTTGTGTGGGACTTCCAAATAGGCTGCTTAAAGAGAGCTGACCTCACCTGGCAGGGAATCTTTTCAGCCATTTTGCCTTTTTCCTTTCTCCTAATCTGCAATGTAGATACAATGGCCAGAGCTCCCTCCAGCAGCCATCCTGGAACATGAGTCCACCTTAAAGAGGGAAACCCTGTACGAGGACACAGGGGTGAAATGGTTAAGTGCCTGGGGCTATAATGACACTGAAGCCACCGTGCCAGCCCTGGACTGCTCACTTCTAGACTTTTATTAAATAAAGAAAAA
Organism: Kogia breviceps; assembly: GCF_026419965.1. Lineage (NCBI taxonomy): Eukaryota > Metazoa > Chordata > Mammalia > Artiodactyla > Physeteridae > Kogia > Kogia breviceps. The sequence goes on along the minus strand of NC_081318.1, from coordinate 20,147,876 downwards.
CAAAAACAAAACCAAAAAACTTCCTAATTTAAGTTATTCCATTTTTATGATATAGACAGTCAAATAAATGAGGAACAGACCTTCCTTACGCCTTGATATGTTTGCTTTTTGTACATCTCACGAATAACTTTAATAAAGTCAAATGCAATGACCCAGTAGGAGCATCTTTTTCCTTCCCTTTGTGGAATCCTCTCCTTCTACATGTTAGAAACGTTTCCTTCTGCCTCTCTCCTTTTCTGACACAGAACAAAAAGAATCAAAAAATTTAAAGCTATGCTTACCTCTAGCATCAAATGTTACCATCTCTAAGAAGCCACATTTCATGAAAACCCCACTGTCTCCTGGGTAACTTGGCAAAATTAATAAACTGCTTTTGTAATTACCCTTTCATTCCATCTTTACTATTTCTCATATAAAGGAACAGCTATTCAGAGCTTCTTCTGGCATTTCTAGTTTTATGGCCGGCACTTTAGAAACTTCACTAATTAGAGTCCGAAGGGGTTTTTTTTTCTTGATTTAGTTTTCTAATTAGAACAGGAATTCTACATTCATTGACAGCCCTGCAATAATACACAAGCTATATTAGTTATATTACCTCACGCCTCAGGTTCTTCATCTGAGCAATTTAAATAAACATCTGCACCAAACACTCATTTGGCAGTCTAAGTTTCCTATTATTTGTTCATTTCTTCATTCTACAAATACTGAAGTTCTGTGCCACACACTAGGCCAAGAATTTGGAATGGGACGGTGAACAAACAAGATACTTGGCCCTACTTTTATGGAGCTTGTGGTGTGCTGGAGAAGATAGACATAAATTTAAAAATCACACAAATAAATGTATAGTTAATAAAAAATCACAGTGCTATAGGACCACATATAGTGTGATCTTTTATTTATTTCTAGGAAGTAGTTTTTCTAATGAGTCTCTAAAGCCCTGTATTCCTCTCAAGTACCTAACTACCCTTCATATTCAGTTCTTAAGTAGGTTGTGGTTTTATTTCCTTTTAATTTCTCTAGCTTTTTTGTCAGAATTCAAGCTTCTTATCAGAATTCTCTCCACTTGCAAACCTTTATTCTAACCCCTTTAGAAATAAGAGAGATCTACTACTTGCACTGATATGGATGGAAAGAGATCCAAGTACTATGAAAAACAAAGTTGTAAGACAATTTGGACAGTGTATTTTATAGAATGATAAGTATATGATGTATATGTACGCATACACCCTGAAATATTCTGTAAGGAATATGTGTTACCTGAGGAGGAGATACTTTTCCTTCCTATTTAATAGCCTTCTATAACAATTTAAGTTTTTATCGTGGGCTTGTATCATTTTTATAAGAAAATTATGCCTCAATTTCCAACAGGCATCATGCCTAAATTGGTATCATGCAAGAAAGGTAACTTACCTAGAAACTACTGGGAAAGTGACTGCCTGACCCTCTCCCATCCACAGCTCCCATTAACCTTTCTTAAATGGAGGTTTCCCACTTACCCTAATTATAAGGTATTCATTTTTCTCACTTTTTCTTTTACATAATAATGTCAGTAAGAGGTCTCAAATCTTCCTATTGTTTGTAGCTCTTCTACCTGAAATAAAACAGTATCCACCCTTCTAAACTCACCTCTCAGACTTCTCTATTACACACCTAAGGCCTTCCTGCTCTTGACACAGTTGTGCGTCTCACTGCCCTTCTACAACCATGAGACAGAGCAAATTCAGTCATCGGAAGGGTTAGCACATGATGTCTTGCAAGACCCATACAGAAACTCTGAAATCACTGCCTGTTACCAGTGCAGGAAGCTCTCGCTGAGGAATGTGACACAGTCATTCTCAAGGTCATCAGTCTTAACTTGGGCAGGGCTCAACAAGGTGCCGCCACGTGCACATTTAAGAGCACGCGCACCGCAGGGCTCTATCCAGACAGCATCGCGTATGGATTGCCAGCTGGGCTCAGGCATGCGCTACACCTCACCCTAGCGGGTCTCCTGTCTCCCACAGAAGGGAACTCTATAAATCTAACATGCAAACTCCCCTGCACTTGCTCAGCACGTGCATGGGCGTGCATTCACGCACATGGTGTTCTCTTGAAAACCGTGGGCTGAAAGGAAAGCTGTAAACAGTAATCCTTACTGTAGAGGAGCAGACGGACACAAGCTGCTTTTATCGTCAACTCTGTTTAGCTCTTCCTTCACACACAATGTTATACTAAGAGCCTGAAGGGTTGACAACAGGTGCTCCCCTGGATGATCTTCCTTACCCATTTCACCTTCTTTTCCAGCCCTCAAATTCACTCATTCAGAAGAGCTCACTAGGGCTTCCCTGGTGGCGCAGTGGTTGAGAGTCCGCCTGCCGATGCAGGGGACACGGGTTCGTGCCCCGGTCCGGGAAGATCCCACATGCCGCGGAGCGGCTGGGCCCGTGAGCCATGGCCGCTGTGCTTGCGCGTCCGGAGCCTGTGCTCCGCAACGGGAGAGGCCACAACAGTGAGAGAGGCCCGCGTACCGCAAAAAAAAAAAAAAAAGAAGAAGAGCTCACTGAAGAACTAACACGGGCCAGGCCCAGGGGTGGGAGGGTGAAGACGTCTTTAAAGGCCAGTGGGGAGAGAAATACAAGCAGCGAATCCACTGCAGTATGCAAAGAGAACTGCCTGCAGCCGCGCAGTCCTCTGTGCCTCCAAGAGCCCCCTGTTACAGTGCAAATGCACGGAGGCAGCAGGTTCTGTCGCCCAACCTAGCGTTCCTCAAACGTGTAGGGCGGTCCTACTGACTGAAAATATGATTCCATTAACTACAGAAATAACCACAGAAATCACAGAACAGAAAACAGATTTTAAAGATTCTCACAGAGATCTGAAGACCTTCTGAGACTTTCCTCAGAATTCAGGTTGAGAAACTCAAGGATAATTAATCCATTTATTACCCTTTAGCTTACTGTCGGTTAAATTCTTAATAGGGACTCATAAGCAAACAGGTGCGGGGGGCAGGACTAACACTTCTGAAAGCAGAAGTAACCGGTGTAGAGTAGAGTAGAGTAACCGGTGACTCCTTGAGAGGAAGGAGAAGTGTCAGGGAAGGAAGGGGTCCTGATGGAAGAGAATGGAGAGGCCAAGACAAAGTTCTGTAAATTGGTACAATTTACAGCAGCATGCCTCAAATACCTTTGACTCAGCTTCATTTCTAGAAATATCTGAAATATTCACAGGTGTGTATAAAAATTTAGGGAAAAAATTTTTCATCACAGAGTTTATAATATTGAAAAATGAAAAGCAACTTAAATATTCAAGTTGTCACAGAGGACAGCTAAAATAAGCAACAGATGACCCATACAACAGAGGGATGGAAGTTGTTTTTAGGCTATGTTTCTTTCTCTGGACGAAGGAAAAGAAGAGAAGAAATATTTAAATTCCTTTAAGGTTTAGTTCTTGGCGAATAGATTCAAGAATAAGGACAGTTACACAACCATTTTCTTATAATGTTCCAAACTGTACCAGCTCTCCTCCAAAACAAAAAAAACAGAAACAAAATCCTGGCATTTCCACAAGCTACAAGTGCATCCACCCACATGGCCAATACAGATGAGATAGTACGTATTAATTTTTTAAAGAGGAGGGAAAAACTTTTAAATTATTAAGGTTAAAACCCTGTTTATTCCTGGTGTCTCTGAAATTCTTCTGCCATTAGTTAATAAGCGAGTCAACGTTCATTTTTTTTATTCACTCACATATTTACTGACAGCCATCTCCTTTTTTTTTAATATAAGTAGTTGCATGATTCCAGTCCTCATAATTCAGAGGGATGTGACAGTCATCTGAAAAAAGTCCCTAGAAGAGCAGAGGCTCTAAGGATTCCACGTGTACAGAAGATCACAATTCCATCAACGCAAGAGTTAAAACTGTTGCGAGGCTGGTGGAGACTTGGACTCCTCCACAGCAAATATGACTAGGAAGCAATCATTTATATCAATTGATTATTCAGTAAAAACCAGTCAAGGAGGAAGTAAAGTTAGAGGCTACTGTCTTCATTTTACCTATAAGGAATGGTATGCTTAACCAACATTATACATTTGCTTATTGTCCCACAGGTAGTAAGGGCTATAACCAAATCAGCCCAAGTCTCATGCTCCAAATCCAGGGCTGTAAGGCCTTAGGTCTTGAGATTTTAAAATACTGCAGTGTTTTCAATACTAAGCAACAGATGGTACCTCTGTAAGTACTTGATAAACCCATGGTTTTCTTTGGCCGTGGAGGTATCATATTTATTTAACAGCCACCTAACAATGAACTGCAATACTCAAGCAAAAATAAGATCCAATGCAGATGGAACACCTATCTCAAGTTTTAATTTCCTTTCATCGATTTTGTACCCAAACTCAGATGTTAATAGTAACTGTGACAAAGGTTCTCTCAAGTGCTGGCAATGCGTATAAAGCTACTCAGGTGAACAGAAAAGTCATTCTTAATTTAGGTGTTAAAAAAAAATCTCAGATATGAAATGGAGAAAGATTTCAAAAGTGGCAAAGAGATCACCTATCCATTTCAAAGACATGTTTATCTTTTTGTATTTCAAAGGAAAGGCCTTTTGAAAGAGCTGGCATAGAAATATGCATGTGAATGGAAGCACATTGAAAAGTCTTAGCTTTCAGGTATAATGGCTCTCCCTTAGAAAATACTGTGCAGGATTCCTGAATATCTAAGGCACATTTCATATGCTGCCAAGTACACCAAGGGCCCTGCAGTATCACTTATGTCCAGCTTTTATTTGATGACTCATTAACATTCTTCTGCATTATGGCCCTAAACCCTACTACTACTTAAAAGTTTTACTCCTCAACTGCAGAAATGCATTCATTCATGTGGTACTAAAAAATACCATAATTTTTTTAATGCAAATAAGACAAAATGAGTGGGGGCGGGGGGGGGGTGGAATGGGGAAGAAAAGATAATTATGGAATAGCCAGTAAGGCAATTTGATAGTCTTCTTCTAGAAATATGCATGAAAATCTGTGCCTGAAAACTGCTGGTATTTGGTAGCCAATCTTTTCCCCATGACTCTCCTGAGAAATGTTCTTAGAAAGATCCCACAGAGGGGTGATAATAAAATGCATTTCATCACATGACTTCTCGGTCCGGCATGGAGTCTCCCTCTCATCTTCAGTGTGGATCGCAACTCCTCTTCTTCCAAAGCCCATCTCATTTACTCCGTCTTCATCAAACTGTGCCTTCTGCCTAGTGCAAGTCCTTCCAAAACAGATCTGGAAGCAAGAGTGCAGCCATCCACGAGGGACAAAGCATACAGTATTCTGCTGGTTTCCATGAAGGCAGACCCCGGGGATTTAGAGGGTTGAGGTACACAAAAGCATTTATAAAGAGCAGCATATTCACCCCACAGGAAAGAAGTTTCTTGTGAAACCCCTGTGATCTGAATATACCTCAAGGGAAAGAGACTGGATCTCTACTTCTAAAAAAGGTCTTTGCTGAAAAGACAAATGTGAAACGTAAGTGTAATCTGGGGTAAGAAATGTGAATTAGGCCCTGAAATGAATCCTTTTCCCAGCACACATTCATAGACATTACAGAGCAAAGAAAGTCAGCCATAACCAGGCTGAGTTTGAATTGCAGCTTATTGCTCAGTGTGACCCAAATGGAACCAGACTAAATAAATCCATCAGCAGCCAGATGTAAATGGCCGTGTGCTAGGCTTAGTTTCAACAGGCATTCTCTTTGCCTGGTGAAAGCCCTCTCTCCAACTAGAGGACCAGTTATTAAGAAACTTTGTCATCTTAGATCGGATGGATCATTTGTTTCCCTGAATTCTTTTTCTCATCATTTACTCATTACACGCCTCCTCCTGATGGAAGGAGACATTTATTAGCTTCTGCATTTATTGCATCGGCAAACAGAAACATTCTGCTGCATTTCCTGGGGGGTTCACTCATTTATCTATTGGATAAGAGACTGAAGGTTTCTACAGGGCAGAAAAATTAAAATATCAGTCAGGTTCACAGCTGGGAAAATGAGGGTCTCTCTGCTTTCTTGAGCTTTTGGTTTAGTGAGAAGCCACAATGTTATTTCACCAAACTACCACTTCACATGTAACTAAATGAACTCATATTCCAAATGAGTCGTACACATGGTACAATGCACCACTGAAAGTACCTGAGATGCAAGGCTAATTGTTATTTTAAATAGAAAATGTAACAAAATGCTTTCCAAGATCCATTTCTATAAGGAGTTAAGGAGCTAGGGGGAGAACACTGTCTTATTAAACCAATGAAAACAGAGCTAGAATCCTAGAATTTAAAGTTGTAAGGGACCTTACAGGTAATGGAATCCTTGTGCAAGAATCTTCTTTGCAACATCCCTGACAAGCAATCACTCTCATTCTGCCTAAAGCACAGATGGTGACAGGGAGACTGGCATCCCCCACAAGGCAGCTTATTTTAGAACTGAAGACTTCTGCTTGACAGGGGTCACTTTCCAAGGGTGACCTGATTGCAGGTGACCTGACTGCTTGTGACCGTGGACAAGTCACTCAACCTCTCTGGGTCCCAGGGTCCTTGTTTTAAAAATTAGGATACTCTGATGTTGAAAGAATCAGAGCTGAAGGAGGCGAAAGTCACTAGAGGCTAGACTACCTCAACTCAGCCAAAAGACTATTTGGTCCAGAGGTCCTGGGATACCTCACTGTCTTCTGAGGTGGCCACTCCAAGGCAGAGCTGCCACCCTGTCTATAAATCTCTATGCTGAGATGCAGGTTACTCCAATCTGGATACTGGAGCTCGTTTAGACTAGAGCTGTCTTCAGTTTTTTTTTTTTTTTTCAGTTCTTTCTTCAATTCTTTTTTCCTCCTCCCTCTTTGGCTTCACTTCCCTTGAACCAACACTTGTTATACACCTTTCATGCGTGACAAAGCAGAAGCAATACTGCAAAGGAGCATTCTGTTGAGGCTGCCAGCCACTGACACAACTCCTCACGCAGCTGGCCTATGCCTGCCCTGTCCTGATCTTCGGATTCTCTCATACCAACTTTCTGGGATTTAGCTCTCCGTTCAACAAAGCACGAACAGCCTAGTATTGTGCAAGCACTAATTATACAAAGAAAAATCGATATTTAGTCTTTTGCACACTTAGAGTTTGTATATCAGAGAACTCCAGCTTTCCTGATATAATATTACTCGAGTCCCACTGAATCATTCTGGGGATAAGAAAGAATACAAATACTAGCAAGAATATCATTTTTACAATCAGTAACATCTCTTAGCTAAGTGTTCATAAAGCCATTTTTTTTTTCTAAATAGCTCTTCAATCTGATCTGAGAGCACCGTGTGCAAAAGGACATTTAGTGCAACAACGGTCAGAGTTCAGCCGCTGCCCTGGAGCCTCACCTTACCACCTAGAAGAGATCCTCATTCATCACCATGAGTGCCTTAGTCACAGTTGGCGAACTCAACGGGAAGTGATGCAGCGATGTACTTAATACCTTCACTAAAAGCCCCTTAAATGTTCAACCAAACCTTAGAAACCAGTGAAACATAGCAATATAACTTTCCAATGATTAATTCATGTGCTCCCTCCCAGTATAGTTAATGTCAGCCTCAAAAGCCAGAGGACAAGTCATTAAAAAATAAAAATTGTACCTCAGTTATAATGGCCTAGCTGCTACAGTTTCCTTCATTTGTCTTATCTTCTATATAACCAGCTTAGATAAAAAGCAATACAGAGGTGATTCACAGGTTAACAATTCCTACAGATTCTATTACACAACATGGGATGATAAATAAGATTTTTTTCAATTTAGTTTCATCACTTACTTTATCCAAGAGAAAGTCTTTCTGAAGACACCCTTATCTCATAAAGATAAATTCTTTCAAATGCTTCCATATATGTAAGAAACTAGAGGAGAGGGAAATAATCCTTGCATTTACGGATCTGTTATAGTCTACTGGCTCCTTGAGAAAAGGGAACCGTGTCCATGAATTTTGGCACCTAGAACTCAATGTGTGTTGACTGAAGTGGGGAGGTGGGGAACAGCAGCAATGTATCACAAGCTGAAACGAAGACAAAGCTTATCTTCTCTTGATTCTGGTACCATCTGACCAGCCTGAGAAAGATACCAATTTCACAAATGAGTGGCAATGTGATAAACCTCAGTTTCAAACTACAGTAATGACTCGATAACTCGAAGATTTTTAAAATAACGTAAAAAGTTTTGAAAACAAACAAAAAAAAAAGTTCTGAAAACTCTCATATTATCCTGCAGCTCATCCTGTTCAGAACAGACACTGTTTTCAAATACAATGTCAGCAATATCTCTATTAATTACAAGGATGTATTCAACCATATACCTCTGTCATTAAAACCGCATTTTCGGGCTTCCCTGGTGGCGCAGTGGTTGAGAGTCCGCCTGCCGATGCAGGGGACGCGGGTTCGTGCCCCGGTCCGGGAGGATCCCACGTGCCGCGGAGCGGCTGGGCCCGTGAGCCATGGCCGCTGATCCTGCGCGTCCGGAGCCTGCGCTCCGCAACGGGAGAGGCCACAGCAGTGAGAGGCCCGCGTACCACAAAAAAAAAAAAAAACCCCGCATTTTCTATAGTCAGAAATGTTAAGACAGACAGCTAAAATGGATTGTAATTTATCAGACAAAGAGGGTTATGGTACAAAGATACTCTTAAAATTATGCCAAATGTACTGGAAAACAAATCCTGTAACTGAGTGTCCTGAGAAACATTTACAGGGAGGGAAAAAGAGAGAGTGATAACCCGTGCTAAGAATGAGCAATGAACATGTGTCCCAAAGCTCCAGAATCGTCACTTTAACATTTACAGTCATGCCCAACTGCTGCAGCTTCAGCTGACTGTCCACAGGAGAGAAAACTTCGGGGAGTCCAACCTTTTTCTGTTTTGATGATGGGGAGGAGGTGAGAGGGCAGTGGGGTGCCAGGAACCTAAAGGTGGGGAGGGAAAGGTGAGAGAAGGAGAAAACGAAAAAACAACCCCAAAGTGGAGACTTGGTACAAAGACAACAGGTGCGAAGAGTAGCTAGTAGGCCTTTTATGTTTGGCTCAGTGAAAACAGGAAAGGGAACATGGAGGTGGTGAAAACAGATCTGTCCACCCTGTGCACAGGCTAATTGTGGTCAGAGGAGGAAGACTTTCTGCCCAACTAATATTATAAACAGGTTTCGAGTCAAGCAGCCTATTTAGCCTCTTTGCGTCTAATTCAATCCCATCCCGAGTCCAACCTCCCAGGAGTCCATGCAGGAGAAAGGGTGAGACTGAGGGCTTAGCTTCCAGGGATCAAATCCTGGCTCTCCCCCTTACTCTCTCTGTGACCTGGGATAAAGTACACACCATTACTCTGCCTCACTCTCGTCTATAAAATGAGGATAACCGTCCTGAACAGCTAGAAAGGTTAAATGAAGTAAGGCATGTAAAGTGCATGGCAGAGGGCTGGCAAATGGTAGGCTCACAATAAATATGGCCATTCTACCTTTCAAAGAGCTAAGTAGTATTATTCATGCTGACTTGGACTGCAAGGTCGGGGGAGGCCTAAGGAGAAAAGTACAAGGTCACAGGGAGACTCGGGCACATTTTCACTTGACAAGGAATTTTGTAAAAGTACTTCAATAGTCATCTACCCGATCCACAGCGCCTATTGACTATTCCTCTAGAACAAGGATTAGAATCACTCTTGAAATCAGAGTGCCATTTGAACTCAACATAAAACTGATCTGCTAACAAAATACAGACCAAAATAAGCACCGTCTGCCAGACTTGGCAAGACAGATACTGTAGTACTTGAAAAGCAAACCTGGCACTTTCTGAAAAGATAGTGAAGGATACACTAGAGCAATAAATGGCATGGAGTCAAGGCAAGAGGTTTGGGCAACTGGCGTTCAACAGTACCTGCTAGAGGGCTCTTCCCCATACATGGCGCAGCCTGGCGTTCGGTGCCTGCTCAAGTGGCACCTGATCAGAGCTCTTCCTACGTAAAACAGCATTTCCACCCCTCTGCACACTATCATTTTCTATCCCATTATGAGTTATTTTGCTTCATATAACTCACCACTACTTGACATGAAATATATTAGTTATTCAGTGTTATATTAAGAGAGTGCTAATTTTTATGAAAACAGGATTTTTCTTCTGTTTTCTGCTGTTAAATCTGCAGAGCCTAAAATAGAGCCTTCCACACAGTTCACTCTAAATGAACATCAGATGAATGACCGAGCCTGGTAAACAGCTCGTGGTGACAAAGAAAAGAAAACATTCAAGCAAAAATTCTCAATTGTTAGTAAGAAGGGTACTAAATTGCTTGTTTTAAAAAAAAAATAATGAGAACTATAAAGTATAAAGAATATCCACCAACACAATCCTTTTGTATGCGGATAAACTTTTAAGAGCTGTAATTTTCTCAAGAGAAAAATGTTTTTTTCTGGATAATCGGATGATCCAGAAGGTATATTATATAAAACAGGCTATGGGAAATATTTTTAACTGCCCTATGGGTGTTCAAGGTGGTGAGTTAGCAGGTATTTGACTGTATTTTGTACCACAGAGAAACAGAGAAAGAAAAAACAATTAACAATAGATACTTATGCCTTTATCTTTAAACTGTCGCATATTCAAATAAAAAGACATTCATCCACAACTGAGAAACTAGGTTTAATCCTTATAATGCCCATACTTTATAAAAACTGGATACTTTACTCATTAAAATATACTATGATTCAAGGGATTAAAAATATAAGAACTACAAATATAAAAGATAATTTAAGGGGACCAACAAATATTAGTTGGGTTTTTTGGTTTGTTTTTTGACACATACACAGTAAACAGAAAGGAAGTTGTGGGAAATATATGAAAATGAATTTACATGAGAAAGATATTAGAGTTTCATACATATATATCTTTTTGTTTTTTTGGTTTTTTTTTTTTTTTTTTTTTTTTATTTTCTCTTTGTCTTTAATTTTTGTCAATTTGATATGTGTTTTGACATGCTTCTCCTTGGATTTGTCCTGTATGGGACTCTCTGCGCTTCCTGGACTTGATTGACTATTTCCTTTCCCATGTTAGGGAACTTTTCAACTATAATCTCTTCAAATATTTTCTCAGACCCTTTTTCTCTTCTTCTGGGACCCCTATAATTCGAATGTTGGTGCATTTAATGTTGTCCCAGAGGTCCCTGAGACAGTCGTCATTTCTTTTCATTCTTTTTTCTTTATTCTGTTCCACGGCAGTGATTTCCACCATTCTGTCTTCCAGCTCAGTTACCCGTTTTTCTGCTTCATTTGTTCTGCTATCGATTCCTTCTAATGTATTTTTTTAATGGGATTTGAAATAAATCCAAATTCTTTTTTAAAAAAATTTATTTATTTTTGGCTGTGTTGGGTCTTTGTTGCTGTGCGCAGGCTTTCTCTAGTTGCAGTGAGTGGGGGCTACTCTTCGTTGCGGTGTTGTGGGCTTATCATTGCAGTGGCTTCTCTTGTTGCAGAGCACCGGCTCTAGGCTCTCGGGCTCAGTTAGTTGTGACTTGCAGGCTCTAGAGCGCAGGCTCAGCAGTTGTGGCTCATGGGCTCAGTTGCTCCGCGGCATGTGGGATCTTCCCGGACCAGGGCTTGAACCCGTGTCCCCTGTATTGGCAGGCGGATTCTTAACCACTGCGCCACCAGGGAAGCCCCCTAATGTATTTCTTATTGCATTTATTGTATTGTTGAACTCTGTAGTTTAATTCTTCTAGTTCTTTGTTAAACATTTCTTGTATATCCTCGATCTGTGCCTCCATTCTTTTTCTGAGATCTTGGATCATCTTTACTATCATTACTCTGAATTTTTTTTCGGGTAGATTGCTTATGTCCACTTCACTTAGTTGTTCTTCAGGGATTTTATCTTTTTCTTTGTTTGTAACATAGTCCTCTGCCGTCTCATTGTCTCATTTCGTCTAACTCTCTGTGTTTGCAGTCCCACAGGCTGCAGGACTTTAGTTCTTCTTGCTTCTGTGGGTGAGGGTGATCTAAGACACTTGTTCAGGCTTCCTGGTGGGAGGGACTGGTGCCACTGGTGGGTGGAGCTGGGTGTTGTCCCTCTGGTGGGCAGGGCCATGTCAAGCAGTGTGTTTAGACCTTATATATCTTTTTGAAAGGTTACTGGTTTGGTAATTTTGTTTTTTAGACTTAAGTCTTCAGTCATTAAGTTTTATGAAAATTCTCAAACTGCCTTTTGAGGAACCTAGTCAAAAAAGGTACACTTTCAAAGAAGATAACACAGTCTACTGTGATTGTTGTCTGAGCTGGCCGACAATATGGTGAGACTCTTCGTTTTATAATGAAAAGGACTTCAGTGATTTTGCTCTTTGGTGAGTACTTTTAATAGATCCTTGTATAAACCGCACAAAGTGACGAGACAGGCCAGAATTAAGCCTGACCTAGTACATTTTCTGTAGAAATGAAATCCACAATATTGATATCAACACCCCCTATCATCTTCCTGCAGCCATGACCCCACCAGTGATGGTTTCTGTCACTCAAGAATACAATCCAAAATAAAACTCAGTCTTCAAGAAACGACCCTTCTAACCAGCAATGGTCTTCACCGTGAAATCCACCATTAGAAGAGCATGCCTGTCAAGGAAACGCCCCTCCATGATTCCTTGCTGCCTGTCTCCTTGCTCTTGCCCCATCACCGCCCTGTGTCCTGTCCTCACTCACGTTTTCATGCTTCCTCCTCCTTGTCATCCATTCTATTTTATGGGTAATAGGAAGAGGGTTTTAAGAAAAAACCAAAAACACCCCACTTGTTCTGTACTTCTTACTTATTAAATAAAAAACTCTGCAAGACTGACCCTAAAATCACAATACAGAAATAAATCCTTGTTCTACATTAATATCCTAAGTCAGAGACTTCCAATGGAAGATTAAAATGAAAAGCCAACCCTAAAAAACAACAACAAAAACCAACCTAGACATGAGCTGTATAGAATTTCCTCCAGATTCTACAGCCTCCTCTGGACCTATGCTCCCCATATGCCAGCAACATCCTTAAAGCTGGTACCCCCAAACTTCACCACCAGTCTCTGGGAACCTGATCTCTTTGCCTTTGTGTGCCCAGTCTTGAGGAGCTGGACTCCAACATTATAATAGCACAGGGTTTAATAAATAAGCCATTTTTAACCTGGAAATGTGGAAGTTCAACCAGCTTTGGGTTTCTGTTGCTGTTTTAATTTCACTCCCATCAGCTGGGCTTATATTCATTCAACTAAATGGACAAAGATTCACACCAGCCTCTCTCAAAAGATGGAGGATGAAAGAAAAACATAAGTACACAAGTACACTAAAGTATCCAGATTACTATCTCTGATACATATAACTTGCCAAATTTAAATGGAAATACATACACGAGAAATCCCTTTTTACCAGATAAAATGAAGTACATTAAAGAGCTCTGAAAGTCAAAAAGATAATGTAGACCCAAATTGTAGCTTTTTAAAAAATTATGTCTATTTTACAAAACAGCTCCACAGTTGAGTCAGTGATTCTATTTCTTCTGGCAAAATTCAATATAACACTTCAACATGACAAAATAATAGATATTTTTTCTAGGGTTTTTTTCCCCCAACAAGTTACCTCAAACAGTGTATAATTATCAATCTCCTAGACACTGGAGACTAATGATGATGATACCTGATGTTATCCTAATTTAATATCCATGTAAATTCACATATAATATTTTATTTCCTCTCCACACCCTCAGGAAACGTATTTTGAAAGCCAATCTACAGATGAGGGCTCTGAGGGTCAAACAGGTTACTAGGTATTTCCAAGGACAAAGAACTGGTACGTAGGAGGTCTAACATTTGAATCACTTGTCTTTAGTGCCATTATATTTACCTTCAGGTCCTTTGGTGGAGGGGTCCCAAGGCTTTGATGCACTCCAGAATCATCTAAGCTCATCTCCCTAACATCCTGAGGTCTGGGGTTATTCTTAAATATCGCAGGTAATGACCAGAAGACAAGCATTTGTGGGTATATGAAAATGAGCAACTGGAATAAACTAGCAACTTAGCTGTCCTTTTCCTCTGAGAGAACAATCAGGTGAGTTCTACTGAAAATTTCTTTCAGAATTCGGTATAGCGATAAATGTTAAAACTATTGCATGCCTGCTTTGTACCATGATGTCAACAAAGCTAGTGAAATTGTATTGCTTGTTTGATTAAGTTTCATAAAGCCTAAGGAATGGTTCCCAAGTATTCATTATATTTCAGTCACCTCTGCAATAGCTGGGATGGCCACCCCAACACAAATCACTTCTAGGAACCTAAATAAACAAATACTCATTCCCTGACTTAGAACCTAACTGATGAGACAATAACAAGGACTAGGTAAACCAATGTCACCACTCCCTTCCCCAACTACAGAAAACCAATTTTTAAACCTCCAGGTTTCTGTTTCCTCATCTGAAAAAGTACACTTCTGTGCTACATGAATATTAAAGTTCCCAGAAGCAGTAAACTTTTATGTGTCTATAAAATATTCCATGTCACTAACATAGCATCCAGTATTAATACTGGTTTTAATCGTCAGTCGACATAGGCTTAAAACATCAGCAATCTTGTTTTGTTGCCTGGCAAGGCTTAAAACCCAGAATTTCATCAGAATCACTGTTTCCATCTGGCAGTATGTAAAGTAACACTCATTCAGAAACTATCTTTTGCATAATTACTCTAAATTGCTAGGGTATAACTGACAGTTCTGTAAATGTAGTTACTTTATGTAACTTGTGCCTCTATTTAGCACAATATACTTAATCCTTTTGTCTTTCTGGCATTATTCCTTTGGGAACTGGATTCACGGTCAAATCCAAATGATATATAATATAAGTTTTTAATGTACCCACCAGAGAAATGGCAGTCTCTGTCTTTAATTACATGCTATTGGATTTTAACAAACAGTTCTAGGAATGTCTGCCAAATTTCTACAATCTAGAGCAACTACATCATGAGAGAAGAGACGGTTTACAATTTGTTATGTATCATTTTTCTGAAAACTACAGACATATTCACTGCAGTTCTAGTTAAATTTTCATTTTAACAAAAGCTAGATAAACAGAAACACTGGCCTTCTCAGCACAGGGACTGCCTACCCAAGGACCTTAACTCTCAGCCTTGAACTACTCTTCTCTCACTTCTATTTTCACTCTCCACCTCACATCCCTTCCAGTCTGTCTAGGCAAGGTAGAGACTACATCATGATTAAGTTCTAGGAATGCTACTATTAAGAAGAAATGACAGGCAAGGAGGAGGGATGAGAGAGCAGAGGGAAACCGTGCCGGAGTAGGTCACTCCCCGGATCACAGGACCTGCTCTGCACGACACCGGGGCACGGAGCGGGTGCCCAACACCCCCTCAACAGGGCGTGTCTAAACAGAGCAGAGCCAAGTACAGAGCGACAGCAAGCTGGGAGATCTCCTAGTGAGTAACACTGAAGAAGCAGAGGGAAAACCATCACAGAGGTTAAATGCAGGAATGGCTTAAGGGTAGCCGACTGAGTGCTGTTATTTCTGAGATTTAATTACTTGGGTTAATTCAGAGGCACAGCCTAGGGAAGCCCCTGAATTGAAGTTTGAACAGCTGTAACATAGGAGCAACATCTCTGGCCTTAAACTAGAGAAAGGAAATGAACAGTAAACTCCTATTTGTGTGACGATAACCTAAATTTGCAGCAAGTTTATGCTCCAAGGTTCCGTATGTACGCGATCTGGACAGCAGGCTAAGGAGGCTGCACTGCTGTGGACACAGGAGTTCAAGGGCTACGTTGGAGATCTATTAGAAAGAAATGACCTTGCAAAGTAGGCCGTGGCAAAGGACGACGGTGAGGGCAAAGGTGCCCAAGGGGCAATGGAAGCTACAAGAAGATCATTCTTGGACCCTCCACCCGCTTCTCCTGCTGTCACCCCGCTAAGCCTCTTCACCACCACCATAGCTGATCTAGCCTGGCTTTAACTTTGCTTTCCGGTTATTTCTACCCCTGGTATTTCCAGGACCATCATCTTTTCCCTCCATCCTCTCAGAGGGTAAGGCCCAATCTACAGATCCTTTACTGTTTCCTTACTGTCAGCACCTCTCCTATCCGTTTAGTCTAGGTACTAAAGCCATACTAATTGAACCCATCCTCCGATCATGCGCTATCATGAAACTGGCTTAATATCACTTCACTGTAGAATATGATCCACCGTTAAGTAAGGCTGCTGGTGCTTAGTTTATGTAAGAAGCCAAGTACAAATGCTGCTAAGGGAAACATGGCTGAGAATCTGTCACTTGACTCTACTGGCTCTAAACGAAAAATGTCATGCCCACGTCCACCAAAATTCTTCCTAAAATCTGGGGAAGGGGAGTGGAATTGCATAATAACTGTAACATCAGAAAGCCTCAGGGGAGTATCACGGTCTACCTCTGGTCACACAGAAGGAGAGGCTGTCAGTGAGGAGACAGAGGCCTGGCCACTCTGGCTGGGAAACTTTAGGGCAAGTTACTTGATGTCTCTGAGCCTGAAGAACAAAGTCAGTAACTGGTTAGGTGGTGAAGGAAGAAAACACCTTCCCCTAGAGGTCTGTCTAGGGGTTAAAATGACTGTGTTAAATAATTTCGTGTACTGCCAGGCTTATAATAGTCCCTCCAGAGATGGTGGCTGTTTTAATATGATGCTGCTGCTGCTGCTAATACTATATTTCTTGGCCAGCAGCTCTGGAACAGCAAGGATGTCCACAGTGCAAAGTACCCAGGAACCTTTTCACCAAAAGCCAAGTTTGGGGATAACTCATGAAGTTCGGATTCTATTTAGGACAGGGCTTGTGGATAAAATTGATTACCCCTGCCTCAAGTCACATAAACGTAATGGACAAGAACATCAGTTAGGCAATATGATTTAATTTACTTCAAAGCTTTGCCCAAATAGTAGCATCTGCACTGACTATTTCATTTTACGTAAGTAAGATATGCAGCTGCATTACTGTCAGTAGCTGGCATGGCTGGAGCAGAAGGACCCTCACCTGAATCTCTAGGAAACCTGCAGGGTGAGGTGTAACTTGAGGTGAGGTGCACGTCAAATCACCCGGAAGATGCATATCTAAGGTACCTGGGCCACTTCTGGGATTAAAGCCTTTCACCTGCTGAAAACTCCTTTATTCATTTACTCAACAAAGATCTGTCAGACACCTACTATGTGCCAGGCTCTGTTCCAGGGGCTAGGGATAGAGCAGTGAACAGACAGGGTTCCCACCCTCATAGATCTCATGTGAAACTACAAGTCGTGAGGGGGCAGTGCTGTGGCCACACTGTCCTCCCTGGACTCTTGAGCTTAACCGTCTCTGAAGCTGAATGAGATTACAGAGCAGGATTATTGACCTTCATTCAACTTCCTAGGATACAAAGACTGCACTACTTTCTGACCTAGGCAAGCAAACCTTACTGCTTGCAAACTCTTTCTGAAGGGTCACAGAAAACTCAAGATTCTGAAGGAGTGGAAGATACTGATACATCTTTTGCTTGTTCCTCCAGCTCTAGATCTTGGTAAACACTTTTGGGTTAAAGACCTACAGTGGTAATTAAATATTTATCAAATCTGATTACCCTCCTACTTCATTCCATGAAAAAGAAGAAAAATCCTACTGCGAGCCTGGATCCTTGGTGGCATTCTATGTGCCTGATTCTTCACATGAGGATGTACGACTCTTGGGTTAACGGGCATGATTCTGTGTCCTGCGGTGGGAGGGCCCTGATGAAACTGAGCTACCATGGGTACAGCTTTCTCAAAGATGCTTAGAGACACCAGAGATTATGAAGACAGTTCAGAGTCAGAACACAGCCCTCCAGAGGAACTTTAGAATCCCTAGGCCTCTTTCTCCTCTGTCCACCCTCTGCAACACAGTACAAAGGCAGGCAATTCCAGGATGGCTGCAGGTCCTCAGAAGCCCTCAAATTAGGAACTCTATCAACAAACTTCTATGGCTGCCCGACCTCTACATTCTAGGATGCAGATAAGGAAGGACTCAAAAAATGTAAGTCCTGGCATTATGCAGGGCACAGAAAATCTCAGATGGTGTGCTGTGATAAGTTAATGAGTGTTTCTTGAAAAAAAAGACTCTATGGTTTGAGTATAATGCTGAAACATGGCATGCAGTATCCTCATCTTGGAAGCTCAGAATGTATATAAACTCTGAGAAGGCCTACAGTAAAGAAATCTGTTCTGCTTAGTTAAGCTTAGCACTCTTCAAACTTATTTGGCCAAGGCACCCATCCCACTTCCTTACTAACACATTAATTTTAAAAGTTATCTAGTGCCTATTATGTGCCAGGCACTATCATGGTGATCAAAAAGTGGAAATAGTTCTGGTCTTCATGGAACTTACATATTTAACATTTATTTTCAAATATAGCTATTTAACGCAACCAGTTCATTGGGTCTGTCTGTCTATCTATCTATCTACTTATTGGCTGCATTGGGTCTTCGTTGCTGTTCTCTAGTTGTTCTCTAGGCTATTCTCTAGGCTTTCTCTAGTTGCGGCGAGTGGGGGCTACTCTTCATTGCAGTGTGCGGGCTTCTCATCGTGGTGGTTTCTCTTGCTGCGGAGCACGGGCTCTAGAAACGCGGGTTTCAGTAGTTGTGGTGTGCAGGCTCAGGAGTTGTGGCTCATGGGCTCTAGAGCACAGGCTCGGTAGTTGCGGCACACGGGCTTAGTTGCTCCACAGCACATGGGATCTTCCCGGACCAGGGCTCGAACCCGTGTCCCGTGCATTGGCAGGCGGATTCTCAACCACTGCGCCACCAGGGAAGACCCAGTTCATTGGGTCTTTACCTGAGCATTTAACCTAACGAATCTCTTCAACCCGCTAAACTCTGCTTTAAATCCCATGATATTTAGACCTTTAAGGGACAAAAAGTAGCAACTACTCCTCACAAAACATTTCTGCTCTGGAAAACAGTCTGCCAAAGCCTCCATGGATCCACCGTGGCAATTAAAAGCTCTGAACCAGGGGCTTCCCTGGTGGCGCAGTGGTTGAGAGTCCGCCTGCCGATGCAGGGGACGCGGGTTCGTGCCCCGGTCCGGGAAGATCCCACATGCCGCGGAGCGGCTGGGCCCGTGAGCCGTGGCCGCTGAGCCTGAGCATCCGGAGCCTGTGCTCCGCAACAGGAGAGGCCACAACAGTGAGAGGCCCGCGTACTGCAGGGAAAAAAAAAAAAAAAAGCTCTGTACCAGATGCCAATAGGTGTTTGCACGCTTTGTATTCATCACTATATCTACGTACAGTGCCAGGCTCACTGGAGGAATTTAACAAATGTGTGTTTGAATGAATGGTGGATGCCAATGACCCCCTCTAGCGCCCCCTGGCCCCAAATTCTGATAATGACCAAGGTCAAACTCCTACATTAGTCTCCATGGCCAGGTTGGATTTAGATTCCCTTCATTAAATGCTGACCTTGCCGTGCCAACCTGCTTTTTTTTTTTTTTTTTTTTTTGTGGTATGCGGGCCTCTCACTGCTGTGGCCTCTCCCGTTGCGGAGCACAGGCTCCGGACGCGCAGGCCTAGCGGCCATGGCTCACGGGCTTAGTTGCTCCGCGGCATGTGGGATCTTCCCGGACCAGGGCACGAACCCGTGACCCCTGCATCGGCAGGCGGATTCTCAACCACTGCGCCACCAGGGAAGCCCCCAACCTGCTTTTATATGCCAAGTTCAGATATGGGCACTTCTTACTTGATGATGTTATGAGATAATACTATTTGCAAATGTTTTAATGACCAAATATATCTTTCTTAATGAAGCTAATGTGTTGAAACGTAATACCTTATAGAGGCACAGCTGGCTCATGGTCTGAACATAAAACTGGGATTCAAGTGCATCTTCTAACACCAGCCCTGCAATTTCCTTTAAAAAAAATTAATATTCATGTATTTTAATTTTTTAGTCAGTAAAATAGTGAAATAAGCACTGGCTGGTCTGCCTAAATGGAGTACGTTTGAAATTTATAAATAAACAAGATACCGAGAAGCAAAACAATCACTAAATTATGAAACTGTATGCGAAGAAAATTTAAGAGATTTAGCTCATTCTCCATCAAATACACAGGAAATACACAGGAAACACAGAATGACTTCCTTCCTGGGTGCAATATTCTTATCAATAACAAGAAAAGATTCCGAAGAAAGGAAAGGGGATATTCATTGCTTTTCAAATAAGACAGCCTACTGAGCCCCCCAGACAAAATGAAAAGAATCTTTAAAAGTGGAATTAATTTTCCCTGGATTTCATAACACTTTGTTTCTTACCTTGTCTTTACACATTCAAGTGGCATGCCATTTTAAAAACTGTCATGGTAAACAAAATCTATTTTATTGTAGAGTCTTTCACAAGGTGAACGAAATGTGAAGAGCTGAGAAAGTATGCAACCCATACTGTTGGCATCTTAGCACTTATGATCATGACAAGCACTCAGAAAAGGCAATACTGGGCTTTAAAGCTGAACTGTACATTATCTCTTTCTCAGAGCCCTGGGGCTATCGCTGCAAAGCACAGTGATCCATTCTAAGATCTGAATAGAGAAAAGGAAGAGATCATTAAATTATAATTTCCATGCACAATTGGTACGAGTATTTCCTACCAACAGGATTGATATGAAAGCAAGATCCCAGAATAAAGCTGCTCAGCAGAGAGGATGGCAGTATAGTGTCCTGTAAATTTGATTTCACTGAAAGCCCTGACACATGATAATAGTGAAATCCTATTTACTGTAGCAAGCAGCATGGATAATGCTACTTAATACCTGGTATACTCTGTGCCATCAGCCCATAGCTTTGTACTCCACATTCTCATCTTACCTTAAGGTTAATACTTCTTGACAGCCTACATGGTAAACAGAACCCCAAATTAAGTGCCGATACCATGATTTGCAAATCTTTCCTCTAAAGTTAGGCATAGAAAAACTGGCTCCAGTTAAAGGGATCATTTTTACGGGATGCACTTTTAACAGTCCATCCTGGAAAAAATTTAAGTCTCGTATCCCTAAAGCCAGATTAAAAAAGCATTTCAAGGTTACCCAAGCCACATTTCCCGTTAGAAAATTCAGAGAGGTTAACAGAAAAGCCAATGTGTTTGGAGAACTTGTTGAATAATGAATTAAGGATAAGACCCCCATATACTCTATACTGTATCAATTTTCTTGCCCCAAGAGAACAAAATAGAAAACAAACAAAAAAAAAAGTCCATCTTGCTTGCTGCTTTTGGAATATCTGCAATAATAAACTTCCTTTAGGGAGCCTGGTAAGAGTGCAAAAGGGTTCAGTCTCTGAATCTAAGTTATAAATAACTGTTTCAATTATATTAACAAAGGAGATGGTGATATTGGGCCTTATTAATTTCTCTACCTAACAATTAACATCTAAGTGCATTTATTTGAGCTATCATTACTTGTTAATGATAAAAAAAAAAATCTCAGAGCAACTCAAGGTACGTGCTGAAAACCACTTTGCTGAAACCTCTGCCGTGTGTAATGGCATGACAATTAAAAGTGACATTATTGGTTCTATGCCTTCAACATCCAAACTCCCTGACCAGAGAGACTTATCTCTTTCTGCAGCTCTTGGTAACTACAGAAACCACAGAGAAACTGCCTTGATTTCAAGATGAATGAGGAGGCCAGTACAAAATTTCCAAGTGTCAAAGCAATAATCTCTCTCTCTAGGCCGACAAATGCAAACTAGCATAACCTATGGAGGCATATCTACCACAAAGTTATGCTTTTAACTATTGTGTTCAATTTGCTATATCACAGTGCACGGCCAAAACATGCACATTATTTAGTGAATGTATCAGCTGCCCACATGACCTAGAATCACTGACAACTGTTTAGAAAGCACCTAAGGGGGAAAACATCAAAGGGCTTTTTTTAATCCCATAAATTGAGTTTAAGTAGTTATCGCCCTACCCCAAAAAAGACTGTTTATGTTTTAGGATCTCAGATGTCAGTGGTCTGTGATTCTACCCTGTATTAATCCCTTTAAATGGCTGACCCAGCTCTGCTCAAGGAAATATTTTTACAGTGACAGACTTCATCTGTAGTAAAAATGCATAATAATTTCTTCACATAAGGAACACACTGGGCTGGCGATAATCTGTTCTGTCGTCGTTTCTCTTTATGATCATTCTTGGCATTATTCTTCCCCCAAGCTTTGCAAAGAGGAACACAGAAATGACGGTGCTAATGACAAAGAAGTCGTCAAGCAATCAAAAAAGCCAATTAATCATACGGATGAGCCCAACACTGTGATGCAACAGAAGGTATGCCACCCACTATAAGTAAAAAGCCTTTTAACAATTGCTCATCTGATGTAAGCATGACCTTAGAATTTAACTAGCAACTCTCTCCACAGGTGTTGAACTAGTAAAGTACTTTTCTTCTTGACGACAATTTATTTTTCACCATTCTCTTTGCCCTGCTCTCTCTGGCTCAGCTTGTAGAATTCCCTCTCTTCCTTAATTGTATGCGGTTGACTGCAAGGTGTATGTAAATAGCTGCTGAAATCTAGAGGAGCCTGTAAACTGAAAGCAATACTTATACCCCATTACCCTGTTGATCTGAACACTGTAACAGTACCCAACTAAGCTCTCTGCTCTCCCTCAGCTCCTCAAGCCACCAGGCCGTTTACAGCTCTCTCTTCATGCTGTGCCAACCCACCATTCTCGTGAACACCAAGAGCAAAGTGCATCCAGTAGAGCAAATCAATTCAATTCATAATTGAGAAGTCAGACACGCAAGACACACTAATCATCAAAGAACTCATATCTCTAGATGTCCTGGGGAGTGAGGGCTCCTTCATCCGAGAAGATCCTGGGAGAATCTGGATTCTGCCCTGTTATAATATGGCCTTGGTCCTGCCTCTCAATTTCCTTCCAGAGGGCTAACAGACGACGGGAAAAATACACACTTTCCTGAAGAGTATCCAGGCAATGGATGTTCCGGGAGCAGGCAATCCAGGCTCTAATTAAATAACCATCAAAACAGTTGATAAAACAGTTACAGGAAGTTTGTTTTCTTTCTAGAGATGGAACGAGGTGACTATCCTGTAATAACACTGTGAACATAGAAATGAATGAATGTCTCCAAGACATTTTCTAAACTGCCTGAATGACTATGAATTTCTTACTTCAAACTAAAAGCAGCACAACCAGATATTACAGTAACTCTTGGGGGTATCATGCTGCAGTCGCTAAGTAATAAGACCCTGTTTATTCCCTTTTGGCCCCATTTTTCCAGGAAGTGCCAAATCCTGGGGAGAAAATTAGGCATTCTGAATGCTTAACATTTTCAGGTTATGAGGTAGCACTGATCAAGTTTCAACGTCAGGACCTAAAAAGGTGTATTCGAAGCCAGAAGGAGTTAATTTACTACCCAAAGAACTAACAAAGCAATCAGCAGGATTGAACTTCTTAAGTGCCCAACTGACAAACATTAAAGATGGCACTGGACAATAGCTAAAAGCTCAAGTGTTGGGCCTGGCTCATATCCAGATCACATTTTGTCTGTATATTCCTGGGCAAGTTACTTGAAGCCTTAGGACCTTCACCTAAAGAACAGGGGTGACAGCCTCATAGGGTTGTTTATGACAATAAAATGACATAATCCATGCCAAGTGCCCAGCACAACAAAAATACTCAAAAAATGTTATTGTTAGCTACTAGGATGATGAGGATGCTATAAAATATCCAGATACTCAAAGTTAAACTTGATTTTTCTCACAGGATAGATTTAGATTATTAATTTAAATAACTAATGAAGATACTAAATATTTTGTGAATACTTAAGAACCGTACACTAATAGCTTGGACCTAACTTCACGGCATAAGTTTAGTAGATGTAGGATTCGTTCACTGCGCACCTACTACATGAGTTGTAGAAAATACAGAAATAAGAAAATGACCTTTATCTTCAGGCAGTTTACAAAATAAACACAGATAACTAATCACAATTATCATAAATGTGGCACATTAAGGGAGGTACACAAAGCATTATGGAGAATTCCCTGAGGGACTGGCAAAAAGGTCTTCTTAAAAACATCTAGGAACCTTTTCTTTGAAAGCTGCCCTGGGCTTTCTTTCATCAAATCTCCCAACAGGAATTAATACTCTCAAGCCTCTTACCTCAACCACCAGGAATTGATACTCAAGCCTCTCTCAATTAGGGCATACCTACATGCAATGCCTCTCACGTTCTTTTTTTTTCCCTTTTAATTTATTTATTTTTGGCTGCTTTGGGTTTTCGTTGCTGCACACAGGCTTTCTCTAGTTGCGGTGAGCAGGGACTACTCTTCGTTGTGGCGCGTGGACTTCTCATTGCGGTGGCTTCTCGTGTTGCGGAGCACGGGCTCTAGGCACACGGGCTTCAGTAGTTGTGGCCCGCGGGCTTAGTTGCTCCGCGGCACGTGGGATCTTCCCGGACCAGGGCTCGAACCCGTGTCCCCTGCATTGGCAGGTGGATTCTTAACCACTGTGCCACCAGGGAAGTCCACGTTCTTAAAATACAAAAGTTTACCTCACGTCCATGTCAACGTTGTTTGATGAAGCTGGCAACATTTGCAATGAAATACGGACTCAAAAAACTTTTAAACGGCTTTGACCTTCCTTCTCAGTAAAGAGTTGTTGCTTTTGCATACTGGTTCTGAGAAGCATGAAATTGGTGTCCAGTTAAATTACACTTATTACTCCTCCTGAGTTAGCGAAAGGAGAAAGTTTCCTGGTGAACCAGCCAATATAAATACCTGGGATGAGGGCGTCCCTGGTGGCACAGTGGTTGAGAGTCCACCTACCAATGCAGGGGACACGGGTTCGTGCCCCAGTCCGGAAGATCCCACATGCTGCGGAGCGGCTGGGCCCGTGAGCCATGGTTGCTGAGCCTGCACTCCGCAATGGGAGAGGCCACAACAGTGAGAGGCCCGTGTACCACAAAAAAAAAAAACAAAAAACCTGGGACGAGAAAGCTCCGTTCACACAAGGGAATGTCTGATAAGGAGTTTCTTGAAATAGAACCAAGAGGCACACCAAGCTGTATTACAGAACTGAATGTGCTTCAAATGCTCAATAGACTTGGGTTCATAATTCTCAAATGACCATGAATTTCTCACTTCAAAGTAAAAGCAGCACAACGAGATATTAAAATCACTCTTAGGGGTATCATGCTGTAGGTGCATCACGAAATTTGCATCAAGTCAATGAAAATGAACAGTTGAGTAATAAGACTGAGTCATAAAAAAGTGATTATGTATACAATTACTGTGTTTGCTAATCTAGCTGATGGGCAGGTGGTAGAGTGGTCTTAGAAATCAGCCCTGTAATGACTCTGTAAAAGACTCAGTGTCCCCTCCTCTCCATTAATATACCAGCTAGTATTCAGTGTATGGCTTCTTAAGTTCACTTGGTTAAAACAGAGAAAGATAGGTACTTACATCCACTTTTAAACTTGAATTTTAAACAGGAATCTGGATTTCCCTGTAAGTTAATGATTCTGCAAGTTATAATACCACAATCATTTTAATTCTTACATTATCCACTACTGGACTGGGCATTCTACATCTTTTAACACGAAGTGTGTAGAATTTCTAATAGAAATGGTTAGACGTTGTACTTTTCACTGTCATCACAAGAAAAACCCTCTTTACAATCTTTCGCATTAAGCCTAGAAAATGCTTCGTCTCTGGACACCTAAATGTCTCTCAAATATTCCTAGATGAAATCCAGTTGGACAAAATTCACCTTAGGTACTTTAGGAATGGCAGTAATAAACAAAAACAAGGTATTATAAAATGGGCAGAAGACACCAGGAAGCTGAATAACACTAAAGTAATTTTATGATTTTTAGTATCTTGCACACAATGGAAAGGAAATATTCTTTAATGGCAACAGCTTGTATTTGCTAAGCTCTTTCCAGTTTTCAAGGGGCTTTTAAATGTATCATTTTATCTGGTCCCTCCAATAACTCACAAAGGTGAGTAAGGAACAGAGTATTATCCCCACTTTACAGATGAAGAACCAGAGACCACGAGAGATGAGGTGAATTGTCAAATAACTAGATGAAAAAGCCATGCCTTCTGACTCCTAGTCCAGCATTCTTTCCACCACATGTTCTTAAATATGGAGTTATTAAGTATTAACTAATAAGAGTGTGATTATTCCACCTTGGCATTCTTCTAAGTTTACTCAGCTTCTCAGCTTTCAGTTAAAATTCCTAAATAACTTCTTTCCAGCCTCATCTTCAAAAAAGAAAAGATGTGTGTTTGTGTGTTATAAGAAGACGTTTGTGACAATGATTTGGTATCAGCACACCATATCCACCTGACCTTCCCCACCTTGTTCTAACCTGAGACCAGAAACAATAGTTAACTGTTAAGCAGACCCCTTTAATCGGCCGAGAGCAAATCCTCTCAGCAAATCCTCATACCCATCACTGAATATCTCTATCAAATTGGTGGATTTATGAGAAATGGGTAAATATTTATCAGTGCCTTTTCTTATACCTAACAGTAATTGATGAGGACTTCATCAAAAGGCATCTAGCATAGTAATACTTGAAAGCAAAGAAAACTATCACTGAGTGGGGAAAAAGCAGCTCCTGGTTAATCACCTCAAAAAGTTTCACTCAATCATTTTATTCAGCTAACATTTACTCATTATATCAGGAACAGTGCCCTGGATGGACAGAAGTAAAAGAAGAGCTACCACTGATTGAATGGTTACCCTGTCCTGGACACTATTATAGGTGATTTGTGAGAATTATCTCATTTAACAAATTAAAGAGGTAAGTACTATTATATCGTCATTTTATAGCTGAGGAAACTGGAAGTTTACATTAGATGCTCCATGATATGCAGCAGGTAAATGCCAGTTCAGGGATTTGAATCCAAGCCACCTGATGTCAGAACCTGTGCACTAAACCAGGCTTCTGCAAACCACAACTCATGGGGCAAATCCAGCCCACCACCTGTTTTAGTACAGCCCTAAGAATGGTGTTACATTTTTAAATGGTTGGGGGAAAAAAAGTCAGAAGAAGAGTACTTCATGACATTTGAAAATTGCGTGAAATTCTAACTTCAGTGTCCATATATTAGAACAGTCACACTCGTTCACTGACATATTGGCTATGGCTGCTTTCACATTACAATGGCAGAGTCGAGTAGCTGCAACAGAAACCATACATGGCCGGCTAAGCCTGCAGTATTTACTATCTGGCCCTTTACAGAAAAACGTGCTGACTTCTGTGCTAAGCATTTCCACTTTATGCTTATTTAACATCTCTACTTGGATGTCTTAAGTAGCATCCCAAACTTACCATATCCAAAATCGAACTGATTTCCTCCACTACCCACATCCAGATCCATACTTTAATAGCCTTGGCCTTGGAAAATCCATCCTTCTAGCTGTAAAAGCCATAGACCTGGAATATCTATGAGTCCTTTCTTTCACTCATGTTCAAAACCATCAGCAAATCTGGTCAGCTCTGCCTGTGAAACATCCAACCACATCTCATTCCTCCACCGCTAGCACCCTGGCCCAAGCCATCACCACCCCTTTTCTGAATTACCACTATTACCTCTAAGTCCCTCTTGCTTCAGTTCTTGCCCAAGACAGCAGCCAGAATACTCTTCCACTCAAAAGCCCTCTTGGTGCTGGCCTGCTTCCCATTGCTGCAGACCTCTTCCCAGATACCATCCCATTAGACAGGCCCTCCCTCTCCACCCAACCCCACACCAACACTCCTAGGCTCTGGGACTCCTTTCCCCCCGTCCCCCCCGCTTTACTGTTTGCCATATTATCACAGTCTGCCATTCAACATGCTGACGAGGTTTTAATTGAATTCAAGCTCCACGAGGGCAGAAGTTTAGGTCATTTTCTTCACTAGCGTATCTCTGGCACTGCCAGGGACTGTCATATATTAGGTAGATATCTGCTGAGTCAGTGAGAAAATGGTCCCTACACTCAAGCAGCACTCAGTTCAGTGACATACAGAGACAGGCGAAGACGATCAACATACAAATATTTGTACTGAGTGGGGCCTGATAGTTTATTTCTTAGTTTATCTAGTTTCTTATGAAACAATCTATTCTAAATCAATCAACTTTGGGGGTCTCAATCAAAGCAAAGAGAAAGCTAGCTTTGTAACCTCATGGTCCATGTATGAACTTATCCTAGACAACAAATATACTTCATTGAACAGGGGCATTGATTGGGTCCTCAAGCTCCCATTCTTAAACCCACTGCTTCCTTTTGTTTCAGCCTTCATTTCCTTCTTTGCATCCCTCTCAAATTCTAGGGTCAGGTAAATCAGAGGTACTTCCCTCCACTCCTCATCCTAACTCTTCTCCTGACTCCTACTATTTAGCTCCTGTCCACCAGTTTTGAAGAAGGCATTCATTTCTTGGCCACAAGTGCAGTGAAACAGCTTTCACAAAGGCAGTTTATCCTTTAAAACACCACCATTTCTACAAACGTGCTCAAGTTTAGTCAATGTTTGGGAAAGCCAACAGTGGCACTCTACTGTTTGACCTGGAGACAATGCAGTTTCTAAACATACAGGGAAAAATATTTGGAAGGAGTTCCTTAGTAGTAAAACGCATCAATGAACAAACAACATAACAATACGCAAAACTACCAAAGTAAAAATGACATTATCTTCGAGAACGATCTGCATGCTTGGCGTCTTCCTTTCCTGGCCACTTTTTAACGAGAAAAAGCAGTTAGAGTGCTAATGTACTGATTTTTAAATATACACATGGGAACACCGCAAATGTGGTAAAAGAAGAGAATCACTGACAAGAAATAGTCATACCCTCTCCTCCAGTCTAGCCAGCTGCTCTTTGTAGAATGCATCCTGCTTCTTTATCACCCGATCTTTCTCTTCCAGCTGCTTAGCCTAAAAAAAGAAATGAAGAATATACTATATGAAGAAAAAGCAGTAACAGCAAAGCAGAAGTATAAATTGCATTAGAAATAAGTATTCAAAGATGAAGATTTTTGCAATCTATTAGGTCTCTGCCATAGAAAATACATTACTGAGGACTGCTGCATCTAAATGTAAAGAATGAGTCTACACTGCACTTGTTAACTGTAACAACTGTGTCCTACTTTGTCCAAGTGTTTTGGATAATGTCAGAATACAGCACAGACAGTTTTATTTAACTTCTCTTTCGAAGAGTAATTTCAAGGATTAATATTTTGCACAATAAAACTTTGATTTTATTCCAGGTATAAGACACGTGGTTATTAACCATCTTTCTGGAGCGATAACCAAAAGAAAACACCTATATAAGATTTTGTACATCAACCTTAACGTTTGAGAACCCTTAAACTACCCAGTGAAACCAGCACATAAACACAGGTACTGGTCTACCTCCTTTTTTTTTTTTTTTTTTTTTTTTTTTGTGGTATGCGGGCCTCTCACTGTTGTGGCCTCTCCCATTGCGGGGCACAGGCTCCGGATGCGCAGGCTCAGCGGCCATGGCTCACGGGCCCAGCCGCTCCGCGGCATGTGGGATCTTCCCGGACCGGGGCACGAACCCGTATCCCCTGCATCGTCAGGCGGATTCTCAACCACTGCGCCACCAGGGAAGCCCTCTACCTCCTTTTTAATGAAGTAGCTGTCTTTGGCAAAAAGGGCAAAAACTATTCTATTTGTTTATTTGAATAATTTTAAATAATTAATAATAAAATAATAAAAGTAATTTTAAAACTCTGTTATCCCACTTCTAATTTCTAAGATCTTTTTTTTTACAAAATTAAAAATCAAGTAATAAAATACTTATTCTTGAAAAAAATAATGATAAAGATGCTTACTTCTGAATGTTTTTCAAGCTAAATTTAAAAATGCCTTTCTTTGAAATCTTGCCATTTGGAACAACATGGATGGACCTAGAGGGTAATATGCTAAAATAAGGCACACAGAAAAAATATTGTATGATTTCACTTATATGTGGAATCTACAAAACAAAACAATGAACAAACAGAGCCAAACAGAAACAGAGTCACAGATACAGAGAAGAAACAGACTGTCAGAGGGGAGGGGTGTGGGGGAGGAGAGAAATAGGTGAGGGAGAGTAAGAGGCAAACTTCCAGTTACAAAATAAATGATTCACAAATGTGAAATGTACAGTGTGGGGAATGGAGTCTATAATTAGTTAATATCTTTGTATGGTGACAGATGGCAACTAGACTTATCATGGTGATCATCTTGTAATGTACAGAAATATCGAATCACTATGGTGTGCACCAGGAACTAACACAGTGTTGTATGTCAATTATACTTCAAAAACAAACGAACAAAAAGACTCATAGAAAAAGAGATCATATTTGTAACTACCAGAGATGAAGGGAGGGGGGAGGGGGAATTAGACGAAGGTAGTAAAGAGGTACAAATTTCCAGTTGTAAGATAAATTAATATTAGGAATGTAATGTCCAACATGATAAGATAATTAATAAACTGCTCTACCTTATAAATGAAAGTTTGTAAGAGGGTAGATCCTATGAGTTCACAAGGAAAAGCATTTTTTTTTTTCTATTTCTTTAATGTTGTGTCTATGTGAGATGATGTTCACTAAACTCATTGTGGTCATGATTTCATGAGGATGTAAGTCAAATCATTATGCTGTACACCTTAACCTTATACCGTGCTATAGGTCAATTACATCTCAATAAAACTGGCAGGAAAAGAGAATGAAAAAATGCATTTCTTCAACTGTTGCTTCTGTTTTTATTACATTTAAGTGACCTTTATCTCGGAGAGAACAGAACTCCCTACAATACTCCATGTTAGAAAAGTTTTTAACATATTTTTTGTTCAATGAATGTTGAATACATGCCTGCCTAGAAATTTTAAGAAATAACAGAAGTATATATATTTGGCATTCCCGTTCTTGTGCCATATTTTCTTTGCAACATGATCAAGGGTCACCTGGCTCAACCGGTGTATGGGTGACCGTCACTATATGCTTAATTGAGGTGAACCCATTGGCTCGTTTGTTTGCCGTAGGTCATTGTTTTGCTACTTACTTTGACTTCAATATCCTGCAGCATGTTAAAAACAAAGAAACAGTTATTTAACAATGTAAGTACTTTTCCCCCCCTAATGTCAACCAAGAAATCTGATATAGTATCTAAAACGCACACCAAAGACAGCAATGGGGAAAAAAATAAGAGGACTTGCTTAAACTTGGCACACATTTAAATGTGACTGTGCTATTACACTGTGAATAGAAGATTTCAATGAAACGTTCATGCTGCTTGGAAGCATATGAATAATTAAAAAACAAAATATTGAGATTAGATAAAAATACATGTATATGCAAGTACATAATCTATGACTCCCTGATACAGCACAGTAAAAAACCTCACTAGTCTGTCAGGAATATAAAAGAAAATGTAAATGGAGAAAGAATTTTTGATCAAGTGTGAAGAAAATATGCATGACTATATGATCTAAAGAGAAAAGATCTTTCTAAATTCAACACATACCTCCAAAATATAAAGGAAATGCAAAAGAATGGGTTTATGAGAACCTCCATTAAATAAAAAACATTAAATAAAATGAATAAGCAAATGACAAAGAAATACCAACCTCTAACTGTGAAATTAGTGTTACTAATATATAGAGCACTGAAAAAATAAGCCCTCCCCCCCACCCCACTCCCCAAAAGAGCCAAGAGAAAAACATGCAAATGACATAGACTGCCAATTCGCACAAAACAGTAAATAATAAACACACTAAAAAAAAAAACCAAACCCCACAAGAAATCAAAAAATGAAAATTAAAATAACAAAATTCCATAATTCAACAAATTAAAAAATATAAAAATAATATTGCCCAGGATACAGGAAAAACATGCTCTTCAAGACACTGTCCGTCAGACTGTAAACTGGCACAAGTATTTTTAAAATCCATTTGACAAAATGTAAATAAGCTTGAAAACTGTACATATGCACTGAGATCTAAACACTCCACTTTTAGGACTTAAGTAATTATGGCAACATGCAAAGATATTCATGGTAAGATTATTTAGAATTGCAAAGAAACAAAAACAAAAACAAAAACAAAAACCAATCTAGGGACTTCCCTGGTGGCGCAGTGGTTAAGAATCCACCTGCCAATGCAGGGGACACAGGTTTGATCCCTGGTCCGGGAAGATCCCACATGCCGCAGAGCAAATAAGCCCATGTGCCAAAACTACTGAGCCCACGCGCTCTAGGGCTCGTGTGCATCAACTGCTGAAGCCCGCGCACCTAGAGCCTGTGCTCCACAACAAGAGAAGCCACCGCAATGAGAAGGCTGAGCACCTCAACCAAGAGTAGCCGCCGCTCGCTGCAACTAGAGAAAGCCCGCTCGCCGCAACTAGAGAAAGCCCGCGCGCAGCAACGAAGACCCAACGCAGCCAAACAAAAAAAGGCAAAAAAACCAATCTAACAGTTAAATTAAAATATACTCATAATGTACTAAGTAAGAAAAAGAAAAAGACTGTAAACAGAAAGGAGAGTATGATCTCTTTTCTTGTAAGGAAGAAGAAAAAAACAAAAGACCAGAAGGATATTCAACAGAAGTTATAGCAGGTGGTAAGCTTATGGATAGTTTCCAATTATTTTTCTTTATATTTTCCATATTAAAAATAAACACACTTTGTAGTCAAAAGACAAAGGAGGTAATTTTTTGAGGTGAGGGAACTATTCTGCTTCTTGATTATGATGGTGGTTAGATAAGTGCATGCATTGGTCAAAACTCAAACAACTACATATCACAAAGAATGAATTTAACTGTATAAAAATTTTAAGTCGATCCAAATAAGGCATGTTAAAATTTATAAAAACAACCATATAAATATATGGATGTGTGTGTGTGTGTGTATATCTCTACTACTGTTAATTTGCTTATTAGTTAGCCAATTCCACTTCTAGGCATTTAATCCTAGGAAATATTAAGAAAAGCACACAAACATATCTAAGAAAATGCAGCCAACTTTATTTAAAGCAACAAAAAAGTAGGAACAACAGAGGTCTGTGTAAATAAGATATGGTCCAACAACAGCATATTTATTATAAAGATTTCAGTCTAGCCATAATGATTAAACATTGAGAGCCATTAAAAAATGTTTTCATAGAATAATTGATTTTTTAACTCAAAATATTAAAGGGGGGAGAATGGTCACAAATTACCAAGTACACTGAGTTCCTAATTTTGGTTAATAAACAGGGGTAGGGGACAGAAGGGAAGGACAGGGCAAGTTGAGCATCCAGTTATGCAGACATAGAAAAAGTGTAATGTTTGCTAAGATGTTAACAGTAGATACGATATGCATAGTGGGATAGTTTTCTTACTTAGACCATTCTCTGTTTCCCAAAATTTCTATAACAAAGTTATACTTCTTTAATCAAAAAAATGTTTTTTAAACATATCACACACATTTATCCTTGACTATCAGATGGAAACATAACATGGTACAAAAGCTGTAAGAGTGAGTGATTCAGCGATTATATTGACGACCAAAAAAATTTAACAACTTGAACAGTTATTTACAGCATGGAAATTATTTTACCTACTAAATGCTTAATGTGTTAGCACTTGAGACTCTCCCCCATTAAATGCATGACATTATCCACCATGGTTCTTAAAACATTTTCACTAAATAATGTTGCTTTTGTTCACATACAGTTGCACAGTGAGATTTCTTTTTTTGAGCAAAGAAAATGTAACAGATATTCTATTACAGCTATCTAGAAAACACTAAGAATTCAATACCACAAGTACTGCTTCAGCCTAATATGGACTACACCAACCACCAAATTTAATTTTGAGAGGCTGATTACAACCTAAACAAAGGATATGCATGCAGAAATATCCATATTCACTTTTCTAAGACATAATCCTTGGAATTTTTTTTAAAGCAACATGCCAAAAGGTCAGATATGCATACTGAAGAGGAACTACCTCCAAAGCTCTGAACACACCCAACCACAGGCTAACAACACAAATCTCTCCCTAGACTGTCAACAGAATCAATAGTCTGAGATCTACTGGGGACAATAACAGAGCAAGAAAGATGGCCACAACACCTCAGTGGCACACTGCTTTGAAACAGTTAATGTGAGGCCGGGAGGGAAAGTCACACAAATGAATCCTGAAAGTTACATAAGCCTGGGATACACTGACTAAGCTAATAGCTGCCGAGGATGGAGAGTCACACGCAACTTAAGCAAAAGCGGTAAACCAACTGCAAGGAATAAAACTCCTATGTATAACTCTAACAGACATGGAATCACTGTACACGAACAAATGAAAACAAAGAGGATTAACACATTATTCACTGTGATAGCGGAATCGTTTCTTAGGGGAAAAGATGGATATAAAAAGTTTCCACCCACCTCCTGTTTGCTATTCCTCCTAGAGAGGCAATGTGTACTCATTAGTTTTCAGATCCTGTTAGATTTGGGACAACGTGATTGGGATTGAAAACATGACAGAAAATGCCTAAGTGGATCATTATGGAAAACAAGAGCATCCCATATACAAGAGAAGGAAAATAAGGAAATCAAGTTTTTAAGAAACGCAACACATAAACATGTTGATGTTTTCACTCAGTGTTGGTAGCCAGATTCAAAATGAAGTACACAACACGTATTTATTTCCTTAAAGACTTGCCTCTTTTCAGAAGAGACCTGAAGGTGTTTACAACAAAGGATATAATAAGGGCAAGAGAAGTAGGAAGTGGGATTACATCTATGACAATAAAGGTAGCTTTCCATGTATGTTCCTAGAGAAGTCTTCATAGCAACAATTTTTTGGCATGTTAACTCAGCCCTCTTATGCCTGGCTGCTCCTGGGGACTGAGATATGGCACAGGGTGCACAGCACTGAGAACACAGTGACATCATAATCACCGAGCTCAGAGGCAGTACTGTTACTTCGCACATCAAGTACAAGGCATGTAAGGGAAGATTCTGTGCTACAGGAAAGCTTGTACATTTTAAATGACAAAGTTTCCTGAAGTGCCAGTGTTCAATTTTAATAGCACGAGGTAGAATAAAAAGCAGGTATCAGCTCAATTTTCCATGGGGTGATGTTATGAAGCCAGAAATTACTAGGATTGAGAAAAGGTAACAACTCTAAATCGATCTAAATAGGAAATCCCTATAACTACACTTCATATAGTTCTAAATCTTGTAACAAATATGCAACACACATATAACGAACTGGGAAAGATTTAATCTTTCACAATCATATGGATAATCTGTGGTAGGCAAAAACCAACCTATATATCTATCAACTCAAACAGGCAAATAAGAGCAGGGAAAAGAGCTTTATTCTGTGTCAGAACTACATATAAACCACAATACAAATGAAAATAAAATTATATGCTGACATGTAACAGAGAGAAAGAATGGAAATATCCAAAGGGGTTGAACCATAAGCTTATAAGGTAATACTATATTTAGAAGGAATAGACATGATCACTGTGAATATCAATCAGCCGTAACAAAATAACTAAAGTGGCCATGTATTCAATTAGCTGAATACTAGACTTTTGTTACAAATGAGAAATTACATAGGGTTCACTGAGCCTTTATCAAGTGGCATTAGTAAACAAAGACTTATACTCAAAGCACTGTTTTCCAAACCACACCAGAAGGTGACCTTCAAGAGGGTAACTCACCTACGTGAACCTGAACGATGCCCATCCTATTATCAACTTTAGCATAAGTTTCAGTGACTACTTAGAGGCATTAAGCACAAGCTATGAGCAAACCCCAGCTTGAAATATTACGTCCACTAACACAGTAAGACCTGATGGTAGTTGAATACAGGCCAAGAGATGAAAGACAAAGACCATTCTTCCAAAAGACTTCTTGATCCGAAGTCTGAAAGTCACATCCAAACCCCCAGGATTTGATCAAATCCATTTGTTTCGGCTTATTTTGTCTTCCCAAAAGGAGCTCCAAGACCCTGGTCCACATGACAGCTTTTTCATACTGATAACTTACTGGAAACAGCCTATCGAATATGTCCCCTGCCATTTGGGGGCATATCTGCCTATTCTCTTGAAAAGAGAGCAAAGGCAAAGATAGGTGGTTTTTCAAATTTAAAAAGGACTTCCCTGTTGGCACAGTGTGCCAAGGCAGGGAACATGGCTTCGATCCCTGGTCTGAGAAGATCCCACATGCCCACGTAACAACTAAGGCCATGGGCCACAACTACTGAGCGTGTGCTCTAGAGCCCGCAAGCCACAACTACTGAGCCCGCATACCACAACTACTAAAGCTCGCGCACCTAGAGCCCATGCTCCGCAACAAGAGAAGCCACCACAATGAGAAGCCCATGCACCGCAACGAAGAGGGGCCCCCGCTCGCCGCAACTAGAGAAAGCCCACACGCAGCAAAGAAGACCCAACGCTGCCATAAATAAATAAATAAATAAATAAATGTTCCTTTTAGAAAAAAGTAAACCAACAATGAAGTGAGGAGGTTGTCAGGTACATAAATTAGAACAGAAAGCAACCTAGTGGTACTTTGCTTTAAATTTTTCCAGTAGTTCTCTCAACATTTGTGCAGATTGTGCTACTTGACAAAAACAGCAAAATCAAGTGCTAGATGAAATCAGAAACAATTTTACAAGCTTTCTTCTATAGCTTTAGAGAGGAAAAAAACATTTTTAAAACATATATTTACTACTCCAGCTTTCCAGTGTAATTCAGAACTTACTAGCACTATGACGTACTCGGAAATCCACTTGGTGCGGAGTCAGGAGACCTGGATGCCCATTTTAGCACTGCTACATCACCAGGTGACCATGTCCTGACCCAGTCCAGACCCCTACCCAAGTTCCAGAACTCCTTTTGAAGGTTCTTCCTTCATGTGGTTTTTGCCATGTCATACTCTGCTGCCTCTCACCCTTTTACACCTAATAAAACTTTTCCACCTATCTCTTGGGGTATCTGTTTTTGACTTTCCCTTGTATTATACATGTTTACTTACCCACTGTTCCTGTCCTCAACTTTAGACTCTCAAAGATAAGAGATTTACTCCTCTCTCTTCCACAAAGGAAACACTCAGGACAGGGTGGCCAAAATGAAATTAAGTGCATCGAGGGGAAGGGTTTGTTGGAGAGGTAAGTAGACAGCTTCTGGGAAACAAATCTGTCACAGGATGCGAGATTTACTTCCAAGTACTACAGCATACTCAGTGTGATAGTGTGCGTACACATTATTTAGATTAAGCTCTGAAATAGGTGCTGCCAGCATATGAGTCAAGAATGCACAATCCAGAAGCAATCAGCAACTATTCTTATCGAAAATTCAAATTTGGAAGCTCAAAAAGTAGGGGTTGCTACAACTAGGGCTTCACTTATCCCTGTCTTGATCAACAACGATGTTTTGCTAGTTAGCACAGTGACTGTTGGAAATAAGATTTTACGAGCGAAAATGGTTCGTTAACTAGCATGATAAACGTTAGATGTTCTATCAGTAAAATGGAAACTATGGAAAAGATACAAGGGTTAGCTAACGTATTATAAAGATACTCCTACACCTGCTGTGTGAACAAGGTATGAGAATATTCAAGGTGATGAGAACAGGCCTGGAGCTTCAGCTATAGGGAGGGTGCCTCAGGCTTGATCTCTGAACAGTCCTGTGTGCAGCCTTTGGTGTAGGGCAGAGATTCTCACCTTTGCAACCACTGCTACTTTGGGCCAGATCGCTCCTTACTGAGGAGAGCCGTCCTGTGCATCAAAACGTTTAGCAGCGTACTTGGCCTCTGTGACGCCTGTAGCACTGCCCCCACAAGCTACGAAAACCGAAAATGCTTCCAGACTTTGCCAGATGTCCCCCGGGAGGCAAACCTCCCCCTGCCGAGAACCACTGCTCTAAGAGGGCTGCTGGCTGTCGAAGGCCAACTATAAGCAGCCTCCTCTGCCTCAGGTGACCCTTCTCTGCAAAGAGCACTTAAAAGAAGAGACAACTGGGACTTCACTGAGTTTTACAGGACACGTCGTATGAACCATTTTGTACCTGCTTGCAAATAAATTTTTTGTTGAGAAAATGTCTGCAGGTATTGCAGAACAGGGCTGGAGACTTGCTCACGTTATAACCTGGTTGTAGGGCTGCCTGCAAAGGTATAATGTAGAAAAGCAATGAGAGTGGCTCACATGTTAGGTAAGGTAGTTAATCATATCCCAGTGAGAGAAGAAAGTGGAAGTTTTAATTCATTCTTTTTGAACTAAGCAGGAAAAGCACAAAACAGGTACATAGGTCCTGGCTTTTGTATGGCTCTCTAAAAACAGAATCAATGCCCATATAACATAAGATTATGAATCCATGTAACCGATGTTCAGTTCAGGCAGAACTGACAAGCACTGGCACTGGTTGTTTCGCATCTGCTCTGCCTGGGCAGTGACAGTGCCAGACCTTCTGTTAAATATTTTATAGAACATTCCTAAGAACAGGCACGTTATGATTCCATTATAATTCACAAGTTTCACGTTACAAAGCAACAAGAAATTTCAACATGAAAGGTGCTGAAACGTATCACCTCATCAGCTCAGTGTCATATAGTCTATACTCCTCTCCCAACAGCCATTTAAAAAAAGAACACCCATCACGATACTTAGCACATAAGAAATAGTAAATGAATGCTGAGGCAAAAGTGAAATGAACTGTTAGGGATTCAGACTTCTCAAATATGCAGTTTTTATCTTCTCTAATGAGACTAGCTTTAGCTCCTAAATGTCTACAGAATGCAAACATGCATCAAGTCTAAAAGACCATGTGTAATTAAATTCAGCAACTGCATAGAAAACAAAGTTCCAGAAGCCCAAGTTCTATAAAGTAAACAAATAAGGACTCTGTGTCAGAGAATCGTTAGTAAGCTCAGAAACTTTAAGGATAAGAATTACAATTGAAAGAGGAAAACGTGGTAAAAAAGGCCATATTCAATAAAACTACTGTGTGATTATAAGGACTGAGAGCAGGAAGGGGCTTTTATTATCAAATTCAGCTGCAGAACAGTGGTGTTATAAGCCATTGAATGTTACCAATTCAAAAAGGTAAGATGGAGGGTGAAATCGGCCACTTCCTAAAACAAGTTCAATTCACTGCTGCTAAACCAAATCCCACTAGCTCTCATCTTCTACCAAGAAATTACTATGTTCAGAATATTGGGGACCTCCCTGTTGGTCCAGTGGTTAAGAATCCACCTGCCACGCTGTGGTTAAGAATCTGCCTGCCGGGGCTTCCCTGGTGGCACAGTGGTTGAGAGTCCGCCTGCCGATGCAGGGGATACGGGTTCGTGCCCCGGTCTAGGAGGATCCCACATGCCGCGGAGCATCTGGGCCCATGAACCATGGCCACTGAGCCTGTGCGTCCGGAGCCTGTGCTCCGCAACGGGAGAGGCCACGACAGTGAGAGGCCTGCATACCGCAAAAAAAAAAAAGAATCTGCCTGCCAATGCAGGGGACACAGGTTCGAGCCCTGGTCTGGGAAGATCCCACATGCCGCGGAGCAGCTAGGCCCGTGAGCCACAACTACTGAGCCCACGTGCCACAACTACTGAAGCCCATGCGCCTAGAGCCCATGCTCCGTAACAAGAGAAACCACCGCAATGAGAAGCCCCCGCTTGCCGCAACTAGAGAAAAGCCGGCGTGCAGCAACAAAGGACTAAAGCAGCCAAAAATAAATAAATTAAATAAATTTAAAAAAAAAAAAAAAAAAAGAATCCGCCTGCCAATGCAGGGGACACGGGTTCGAGCCCTGGTCCGGGAAGATCCCACATCCCGCGAAGCAACTAATCCCTTGTGCCACAACTACTGAGCCTGCGCTCTAGAGGCCGAGAGCCACAACTACTGAGCCCGCGCTCCGCGACAAGAGAAGCCACTGCAATGAGAAGCCTGCACACAGCAACGAAGAGTAGCCTTGCTCACCACAACTAGAGAATGCCCGCGCACAGCAACGAAGACCCGACGCAGTCAGAAATAAAATATAAATAAATAAAAATAAACTTTTTTAAAAAAAAGGATATTGGGCATCCTCATCTCATCTATGGTGCTTTAAAGAAGACAGTACAGTGGAACTACATCACATGCACACTTAGCTTATGCAACTCCAGCTACTCAGGTTAAAGAGGCGAGCAAAAAAAGTTCAAGTAGTGTGCAGGATCCCAGCCATCCCACAAGCCTGGGCCAGCTCTACTCTCGGCCTGTCTCATGTCTTGCACGCCCCAACTCTTCCCAGTGAATGAAATGCTAGCGGTTCAAGGCAGCTGTCATTCGCAAAATCCTTAACTGAGAGCCAACACTTCAGCTAGTGCTTAACCAAAGAAACCTACCGACCCGATAATGGGAGGAAGATAGTAATGTTGGACTCTTAAGAGTAAATGTTAACAAAGGGAATCTTTGCTTCACATGTGGATTTTTTTTTTTTGAGCTTTATTAAGGTATAACCGGCAAATAAAATTCACATGCTGAGGTTAAAACTAAATCCTTAAATAAGATGTGATGCCACTGTACACCAAGGGAAAACTGTAACTGGAAAAGTATTAGAAGGATAAAAATTATATTTTAAAATAGCCTCAGCAATGGCCACTGGTAATGAAAGTATGAAGGAGTGCTTGGCCCTTCAAGACATCCCATTTTACCCCAAACCTGATAATGAGGGGATTTTTAAAAATCTTTAGCATCTATATGAAGTTGACAGATGAATGGATAAAGAAGATGTGGTGTACATATACAATGGAATACTACTCAGCCATGAAAAAGGGAACGACATCATGCCATTTGCAGCAACGTGGATGGACCTATAGTATCATACTAAGTGAAGTCAGGCAGAAAATGACAAATATCACATGATACCACTTATATGTGGAATCTAAAAGGGAAAAAAAAAGACAAATGAACTTATTTCCAAAACAGAAAATGAACTTATTTCCAAAACAGAAAGAGACTCACAGAGACATAAAACAAAGTCATGGTTACCAAAAGGGAAAGTGGGGTGGGGGGAGAGACAAATTGGGAGGCTGAGATTAACATGTATATACTATTATGTATAAAACAGATAACCAACAAGGTCCTACTGTATAGTACAGGGAACTGTACTCAATATTATATAATAACCTATAAGGGGAAAGAATCTTTAAAGAATTTATATATATGTGTAACTGAATCACTGTCCTATACACCTGAAACTTACACGCTATTGTAAATCAACTATGCTTCAATATACATATATACACACATACATATATAAAATCTTTAGTCTCTGTATGAAGTCTCCAGTTTAACTGACCAAGGAAAAGAGGCTGAGAGATGAGACTGTGGGAATAACTACTGATAAACTCAAGCTTGAACAAAGCAAGCAGGGAAGGAAGTCCTAGAGGGGAATGGAAAGAAGAGAATGAACCCAAACCATGAATCGTCCAGCTGGAAAGCAAAGGAGTACACAGGAGATGATGTAAATAATCCACTTCGGTTCCCGGAGCTGGTTGCAGAAGTAGGAAAACACCGCCTTTACTGCCCATCACAGGGGCCATGGTGAATCAGACCTCTTTCTGACTCATTCATCAAGCCTAGCTAGCTGAGACTGAGCTTTGTTCTCATCCTTATTTGTATACTGGTGTGGAAGGACCATATGAAGCAGAGAACTCCGGAATCACAAATTCCAGAATTCCTTGGCACACTGCGGAGTACCTACCTTTCACCAGAGGTTTGCTAATAAGAAACTCAAAAACAGACATAACCAAAATGTCAATGTATAATTTTTAACATCCTATATCACTTTTACTAAAGACCTAAAGCTACATAATCACATTAGATAAAGCCTCACAAACACAGCAATGAAATCACATTATAAAGACTCACTACACCCACTTTGTTTATTAATGTGCTTACTTATCCATTTATTATTATAGTTTAGGAAACAGTTGCAGACAAGAGACTTCCCTGAATTCTATAACGGAAGAGTTGTGTCATGAAACAGTTTCTGACCCTTCCCACTAGAGCTCATTAAGCAGACCCCACCCGTAGGTCTGGACTCAAGAAATAAAAAGCAACCTTGTAACTTTGATTTGGTTTTGCCTGCTGGGAAGTCAGAATATTATCAACTATTTGACATGATATCCTGCCTGCTTTACGGTTATGGCTATCATTTTAATTACATATTATCATTCTGGCTTAACAATCATCCTCCTGTATGATTTTCATTCATCCATCATTTGATCAGACGCTAGAAAGCTCCTAGCAACAGTTCAGACTGAGAAGTTAAGTGACCAGACTGCAGCTCAGAGGAAAGCGACCCCCACTCTCAAAGCCACTAAAACCAAGTACTCGAAAAATGATGATCTTAATGACAAACCGTGAAAGACATTTGATGCCATATTTATCAGTTACCAAAAACACTCAGACAAAAGCAGAAAGAATCATATACATTTGAAGCAGGAATATACCTTACAAACTAAGGTCCTCAGATGTTAAAGATCTAATTCTGGGACAGCTCTACTCTCATGAGAGCATAAAGCTACTTAGTCATGAGTTAAGAAGAGAATATTGGTTATCCTGACTCACATTTAACGCTGGCATACTAAGCAGTATCTCAGATGCTCTTAAATACCTGCCTGTGAATAAGAAAAATGAATCCAAAAATAAAATTATTATTATTCCAAACCTAACATCACCGACCCCCCCCAAAAAAAAACAAAACACCCATATATGTTTAAAAGCTACATTTGCATAGGTGATCATCTACAGAGCTTCTAAGATGCAATTCCTTTCCAGGGGCATTTACTATCTGAAATGAGCACTGCAGAAGTGGTAAATTTAGTATGGTAAATATTTTGCTGAAAGCTCAGCATTGGTCCTTTAAAAATTTACAATACTGGCCAGTTTTTCTATTTACTATCTGAAATGAGCACTGCAGAAGTGGACAAAGATATTACAGACCACAAATCAAAACAGCTGCATTAAAATATATTCATTAAAAATAACAGACATATATGTTAAGCATAAATACCAAGAAGTGTAACCTATTTAGTGTGGTAAATATTTTGCTGAAAGCTCAGCACTGGTCCTTTAAAAACTTACAATACTGGCCAGCTTTTCTATTTTTAAAAGTGTTCTGTGATCCTTGCCATTTGTCACCTTGAACAGGCTATTCCAGGCTACAGTAGAGTTAGTGCTTCTTTCTAACTGAACTAAAAAGACAGCCCGTTTGCTTTGAAAAACTGGCTACCACCTGCTATTAATCTGAAACTGAAAACAAGCAGTGCACTTAGCAAGTTAACACCCCCTTCCTCCACTTTTCTGAAAGAAGAGCGTAAGTGACATTTCATAATCTTCCCAAAAATAAGAGTTCTAAGAAATAGGTTTATATTTTACTAATAATAAACTCCAAACGGCATATGAGATTATTAAAAATCAGACACTGTGCCCTTGACAAGCCTGGTTTGAGCTCTGAAGGAACTCCCTCCCAAGTCCCCCCATCTTTCTCCTTTATTCTTTTAGTCTGGTGTTAGATGAATACAAGCAGTAATGATAGACACGATCAAGGAAGAACTGATAACTGGCTGAATGTGTGTAAAAAGACTGCTTAGCTGGTCTTTGCAAACAGTTATCTTTTGTCCTGTTGGAGCTTTCTGTCACCTGAGGTAGCCTGCATCTTCAAGAGATGAAATGCAACATAAAACTTTTTTTTTATTGGAGTAAAATTGCTTTACAATGTTGTGTTAGTTTCTGCTGTACAATGAAGTGAATCAGCTATACGTATACACATATCCCCTCCCTCTTGGACCTACCTCCTACCCCCCCCCACCACACCCATCTAGGTCCTCACAGAGTACTGAACTGAGCTCCCTGTGCTATACAGCAGGTTCCCACTAGCTACCTGTTTTACTCATGGTAGTGTATTTATGTCAAACCTAATCTCCCAATTGGTCCCCACCTCCCCTTCTCCCCATGTCCACATGTCCGTTCTCTACGTCTACATCTCTATTTCTGCCCTACAAATGGGTTCATCTATACCATTTTTCTAGATTCCACATACATGCATTAATATACGATACTTGTTTTTCTCTTTCTGTCTTACTTCACTCTGTATGACAGACTCTAGGTCCATCCACATCTCTACATATGATTCAATTTCATTCCTTTGTACAGCTGAGTAATATTCCATTGTATACATGTACCATGTCTTCTTTATCCATTCATCTATCGTTGGACATTTAGGTTGTTTCCATGTCCTGGCTATTGTCAACAGTGCTGCAATGAACACTGTGATATGTGACTCTTTTTGAGTTACTGTTTTCTCAGGGTATATGCCCAGTAGTGGGACTGCTGGGTCATATTGTAATTCTATTTTTTAGCTTTTTAAGGAACCTCCATACTGTTCTCCATAGTGGCTGTATCAATTTACATTCCCACCAACAGTGCAAGAGGGTTCCCTTTTCTCCAAGCCCTCTCCAGCACTTATTGTTTGTAGATTTTTTAATGATGACCATTCTGACCAGTGTGAGGTGATA
This sequence comes from Kogia breviceps, assembly GCF_026419965.1. NCBI lineage: Eukaryota > Metazoa > Chordata > Mammalia > Artiodactyla > Physeteridae > Kogia > Kogia breviceps. The sequence goes on along the minus strand of NC_081318.1, from coordinate 20,103,308 downwards.
CCTCACTGTAGTTTTGATTTGCATTTCTCTAATAATTAGTGATGTTGAGCAGCTTTTCATGTGCCTCTTGGCCATCTGTATGTCTTCTTTGGTGAAATGTCTATTTAGGTCTTCCACCCATTTTTTTTAATTGGGCTGTTTTTCTGATATTGAGCTCCATGAGCTGTTTGTATATTAATCCTTTGTCCATTGCTTCATTTGCAAATATTTTCTCCCATTCTGAGGGTTGTATTTTCACCTTGTTTATGGTTTCCTTTGCTGTGCAAAAGCTTTTAAGTTTCATTAGGTCCCATTTGTGTATTTTTGTTTTTATTTTCATTACTCTAGGAGGTGGGTCAAAAAAGATCTTGCTGTGATTTATGTCAAAGAGTGTTCTTCCTATGTTTTCCTCTAAGAGTTTTATAGTGTCCGGTCTTACATTTAGGTCTTTAATCCATTTTGAGTATATTTTTGTATATGGTGTTAGGGAGTGTTCTAATTTCATTCTTTTACATGTAGCTGTCCAGTTTTCCCAGCACCACTTATTGAAGAGGCTGTCTTTTCTCCACTGTATGTTCTTGCCTCCTTTGTCATAAATTAGGTGATCATATGTGGGTGAGTTTATCTCTGGGCTTTCTATCCTGTACCATTGATCTATATTTCTGTTTCTGTGCCAGTACCATACTGTGTTGATTACTGTAGCTTTGTAGTACAGTTTAAAGTCAGGGAGCCTGACTGTTAATTGATCTATTCTCCAAAGAGTTCCTGGAACACTTTGGAGAACTGTTCCAATTTGTTTGATAGAAAGACCTGGCCACCAACTTAATCAGCTCTAACTAAGCATACAGCATGACCTAAGCAGACTACACACAATTCACGACCATCCATAAATGACCCTGGAGCATTCTGAATAAACCAAACCCTATATACATGCTAACATGTTCAGTTAAATGATAAAATAATTCACCTATCTGAAAAACAAAATAAACTTAATGTATCTATTCATTTATTTGACAACACTCAATGAAACCTATTTTATGAAGATCATCCAACTATACTACTAGCCACAGCAGAATACGATGAATAACCAGCATCTCACTCAATGACCATAAATCACAATCCTAAAGCTCCGGTTTACATATGGAGCTATAAAACTAGCAACAATCCATCCCTGTCTACAAATGCTGTTTTTCAAGAACTTACAAAGTGGGGTGGAGGGTGGCACACAGGTTGTATAAACAAACAAACAAACTAAAAGATAACATATGATAAGGACAGTGAACGCTGCAAGGGAAATAAAAGATCTGATCAGCTGGACTGGAACGTGAAAACTGGATGAGTAGGATGTAGATGGGCAGAGATTGAGTCAAAGGCCATTGTAAGAAAGGGGACAATAAACAGAGGTCCAGAGGAGGGAAAACAGGAGGCCTCAGCAAGCCTATCAGTTGAAGAGGGAATTACAGTATGAGGGCCAGAGAGTTAAGTGGGAACTGGGCTGCAGGAAGACTTAACTGTCTGGCTAAGAGGTCTGGACTTCATCCTGTAGGCCATCGGGGTGCCTCTAAAGGTTTTTGAGTGCAATGAAAACAGCATTTTAGTAAGATTAATCTTGATGTACAAGACGGATTAGAAAGAGGGGAGGATGCCAGTGGGGAAACCATTAAGGGGGAGATTGAAAGGATCCAGGTGTGAATAATAGAGGCCTACATGTGGTGAATGGCAGTTATGTTTCCACCAGCACTTTCTAAATACTGTCTAAAGTAAATGCACAGGGACTTCCCTGATGCTCCAGTGGTAAAGAATTCACCTCACAATGCAGGGGACTTGGGTTTGATCCCCGGTCAGGGAACTAAGATCCCACATGCCGCGGGGCAACTAAGCCCATGCGCCACAACTACTGAGCTCGCGCGCCTCAACTAGAGAGCCTGCGTGCCCCAAACTACAGAGCCCATGCACTCTGGAACCCATGCGCCACAACTAGAGCCCACAGACCCTTGAGTCCACATGCCACAACTAGAGAGGAGCCTGCACACCACAAGGAAAGATCCCGCGTGTTGCAACTAAGACCCGATGCAGCCAAAGATCAAATAAAATGAATAAATAAATAAATAATAAAATAAACGGAGAAATTCTAGTGAGAGGACAGTGAACTACAAAACTGAAAGAACAAACCATGCTCTACAACACAGGGGAACGTGCAAGAACTAACACAATGCATACTGTTAGCCATGCAAGGAAAACCTCTGAGAAGAAATAACCACTGAAACCATGCAATGTGGAAATACATTTAAGATGTCAAACACTCTAAAATAAAGAGGAAAATGTAATTAATGAAAGAGGAGGACAACTGGGTACATAATGAGGTATTAGGAATTACTTTCTTTTTTTATTGAGGTATAATTGACATACTAGTTTCAGGTACAAAACGTAACGATTGAAATGATCACAATAAGTCTAGTTAAAATCCTTCGCTACACAAAAGTTTTTTTCCTTGTGATAAGAACTTTTAAGATCTACTCTCTCAGCAACTTTCAAATATACAATACGATATTATTAACTACAGTCACCACAGGAATTATTTTCTTTAACCACCAGTGGCAGTCTATGGTTGAAAATCTGGTATTTGAGAGAATTATGCTGCCATCACATGGGAAAATATAACCGAGAGTTTTCCTTATGGCCAGTACCTATGTCTTTCCGTCAAACAGTTCAAATTTGCTACAGTCTGACACTAAATTTAAGTCCTTTATCCTAAGCAAGACTACTATATAAAATCCCCAACCTTAGGAAAAAAATATAAATCTTATTATATATAAATTTGTTAATATCTTAATTTTAATATTTGTTCAGCTACTTCACTGAGATGTTGTTTATAGTATGCCACCTTTAAAATGTGAACCAAGGTAACCTGTATTCCATTTTTAACTTATGATTTAACTAGCCTTCTGATCTTAAAAGAATCCTTTAACATGTAAGGACTTTGGTTTCTAAGGCACGGCTGAAAAGTTAAAATTCTAGACTCTCCTAAAATGAAGAGATCAATCTTTTCAACAGATGGCTTAGATGTCCCAAGAAATGGGTCAGAAGCTTAAACCCTTGTCCTGGGAGCTGGGTCCAGGCCAGGTTGGCTCCTTTAGTTTCTGTAGACAACTCAACAAAATGAAAGACAGATCAAGGGACAGATCTCTGAACTCAGGAGTTTGGGGAAAGCTGCTTCAAGTAACAAAAATTAATAAAAACTAATAATTGTATAGCACTTAAAGAGTTTATAAATTTTTCACATTAATATCACTTAATTCCCAAAACACCAGGACTAAATTAAATTCTCAAAGCTATGCCTAGAATACTGCATAGCACAGACAGAAATAGTATAATAGGCAAACCCTGTCAAAATTATCACCCCTATTTTACAGTAGAACACACAAAGGGTCACAGAGGTGAAATGAATTGGCCTAATCACATGGCCAATAAATGGTCAAGATGGTCTTTTATCAACCACTCCTGCATTATTACACAACTACCTTTATCACCTTCTCTACACACCCATTCCAGGCTCTACTGACCATTGCCTTTTATAAACTCTCATGGCCCCAGCAGCCTACAGCACACAATTCATTCAGCAAGAGCTATGGAGAAACTCCTACGTATGAGGCATTGTATACAATGCTGTTGGTTAGGGGTGTGTTAGTCAGGTTTCTCCAGACAAACAGAACCACTAGGATATATAGATATCAAAGAGGAGATTGATTACTGGCACTGGCTCACACAGTTACGAAAGCTGAGGAGTCCTACAATCTGCCGTCTGCAAACTGGAGGACTGGGAAAGTCAGTGCGGTAGGCCTGAGAAGCAGGGAAGCTGACAGTGTGACTGTCGGTCTGAGGCTAACGGTGTAAGAATACAAGGAGGGGCGCTGGTATAGGTCCCGGAGCCTGAAGGCCCAAGAACCAGGAGCTTCAACGTTCGAGCGCAAGAGAAATGGACATCCCAGTTCAAGAAGAAAGACGATTCGCCCTTCCTTCCGCCTTTTTGTTCCATTCAGGACCCCAACTGATTGGACAATGCCCGCCCACACAGCGGGGGGCAGAGCTCTTTCCTCGGTGTACTGAACAAACGTGCTGACCCGTTCCGGGATGCACATCCCTTCCCCCCACAGACACATGCAGAAGTAACCTTTTACTAGCTACCTGGGGATCCTTTAGCCCAATCACGCTGACACATAAAATTAACCATCACAGGGTGGCAGCAAGAATGAGAAGATGATCAGATACAGGTTAACCTGCAAAAAAAACTTTTATCAAGAAATAATAACACAAGCCGGAGTGGGGGCAGGGGGATGAATCGGGAGATTGGGATTGACATCTACACACTAATGTGTATAAAAAGGGTAACTAATAAGAACCTGCTGTATAAAAAAAATAAAATTCTAAAATTGAAAAAAGCAAGAAATAACACAAGCATATAAATAACTATAAAAATGAAAGTAAAATGTATAGACTGAACTCCTTGGGGGTGGGACATATATCTTCTGATCGCCGTACGGCCAGAGCCTGGCAAGTATGTAACAGACATTCCATATAGGTTTGGCGGATGGATGGATGGATGGATGGATGAGTGCTAAGATTTCCTCTGCCTCCTACATTGTCTATAGGGTTCAGGTTCCTGACAGACACGGGGAGGTTTGACTAAGGCATGCTCTTTATTCCTCGACTTTCTATTCTTATGAATTATTGGGATTTCAAGGACTGGATTTTTGACAGAGAAAGGTAAGAAAAGCATATTTCTGAAAGCCGCCTTTGTAGTTCTGTCTCCTCGTTTAATATTACACATGTCTGAGTCATTTTCTCCATCTCTCTTGTTGCAAGAAATGCATCAAAGCAGGTAGCTTAACTATTTCCATTTCTCTTGATCCAACCTGACGCCCTCTACTGCAGCACACAGAACGTAACAGTGTATTCTAGATCAGCGAAGGGCTAGCCATTACGTGCATCCGGGACACTTCTACAGGATGGCAGACAGATGCAAGTGTGTCCCCATCCCTGACCCCCTTCCCCACGGCAGCGGTCACTCAGCCATCAGTGCCTTGACTCACAGAGTCTGAATGGGGCTACACAGTCCTCCCCGGCACAGTGTTCTAGAGGCAGGCACTGCCAGTCAACTGGAGTTGCCTGACTGTTTGCTAGACTACTATCCTGGCTGTCAAAACATGCTATGGGTGAAAGAAGAATGATTCAAAGAGAAGAAAAAATTAACAGAAAACTAAGAGAAGTAAAGGAAAATAACTAAGGGGCTGCGATGTGATCACAGATTCGGCCCCAAAAACAGCATAGATGATTCTGAGCCATAAAGAAACAACAGTTTAAAAAAAGGGCATGGAGGGCTTCCCTGGTGGCGCAGTGGTTGAGAACTCGCCTGCCGATGCAGGGGACACGGGTTCGTGCCCTGGTCCGGGAAGATCCCACATGCCGCGCAGCGGCTGGGCTTGTGAGCCAGGGCCGCTGAGCCAGCACGTCCGGAGCCTGCGCTCCCCAACGGGAGAGGCCACAACAGTGAGAAGCCCACGTATCGCAAAAAAAAAAAAAAAAAAAAAAAAAGGCATGGAGAAAATGGACAGGAAAGGTGGAGGATATGGGAGCTCCACAAACACAGAGCAGTGCCTCAGCAGTCCCAAGAGGCATGCCCCGTGTCTACACAAACACATCAAAGTTGAAGCCGGTAGAAAGAAAGCAGCCTACACTCTGGGAATCAGGTACTGACAGGGACAGTATCACGGAAGGGCTACCAGCCCAGGAAGTGGCCAGTAGCAACTTGCCGCCCGATCCAAACAGAACCAGGGGCTACCCCAGAGCATCACTGGAGTGCTGGTCAAGTTCACCCTCAGGCACAGCTCAGCAAAGACTAGTCTCAGAAATCACATGCGTAGAAAGGACAAGGCTATTTACGTGGTGTCATAGTGTGCCCAGCCGCCATCAGAATGCAGATGGATCAAGGGACCGCTAAGAAGGCCATGGTATCCAAGGGTGGAGCAGCCCAAATTGTCTTCATTATTTTCATTGCCCTCCTCCCCACTGACTTAGTGCCTTGGGACCGACTTCATGGGACTGATTTTTGGCTCTGCATAACCCTTCTTTTCTAAACTGCCCCTACACCCACTGGCCCAAGCAGGTTAAGAGTTTAAAACTTTAAACTGCCCAGCAGAACACTTTTGGGATGAGTGAGTCTACTCATAAACCCATCTGACCAAAGTAATTGAACATACATGCAAATGTGAGTAAATTAATAAAGAAACATTAATTTAATTCCCTCTTCTTAATTCTCTTTTAATTCCCTCCCCTCCCCTCAGTTGCTCCTGACTTTATCATCTTCAGCTCCTCTATCTTAGATAATAGAATAAATGTCAATTACATCAGCCAAACTAGAAACCTGGCCTATCCATAACTCTTCCTCATCCTCTCTCTCTATATGCAACTCATCACCACACCCCATCAATTTGAACTTCATGCATCACCTTCAGGATTTTTGTTATGTTCGTTTCCCAGCATTGAAGACCTCCTGTTAGTTACCTGATATTTTTCCTTAAATCAGCTCCCTTTTAAAAGTTGAATAATTATAAGGCAACACTTTATATAACTACCATAAATGGAAAACCAGGTTCAACTCTCATAAATAGAAGATAACGGGGAAAATACAAGGAAAACTATTTCTGGTTGGAAACTGTTGCCTGACCCAAGGCTCTGAGCTGAAAAATGCCCCACTTCTCTTTGTTAAAAAGGTAGATTAGGGGCTTCCCTGGTGGCACAGTGGTTAAGAATCCACCTGCCAATGCAGGGGACGAGGGTTTGAGCCCTGGTCCAGGAAGATCCCACATGCCATGGAGCAACTAAGCCCGTGTGCCGCAACTATTGGGCCTGCGCTCTAGAGCCCATGAGCCACAACTACTGAGCCCACATGCTTACAGCCCATGCTCCACAACAAGAGAAGCCATCGCAATGAGAAGCCCACGCGCTGCAACAAAGAGTAGCCCCACTAAAAACCAAACTACCATATGACCCAGCAATCCTACTACTAGGCATACACCCTGAGAAAACCATAATTCAAAAAGAGCCATGTACCACAATGTTCATTGCAGCTCTATTTACAATAGCCAGGACATGAAAGCAACCTAAGAGTCCTTCAACAGATGAATGGATAAAGATGTGGCACATATGTACAATGGAATATTACTCAGCCATAAAAAGAAATGAAACTGAGTTATCTGTAGTGAGGTGGATGGACCTAGAGTCTGTCATACAGAGTGAAGTAAGTCAGAAAGAGAAAAACAAATACCGTATGCTAACACATATATATATGGAATCTAAAAAAAAAAAAAAAAAAAAAAAAAAAAAAAAAAAAACCAGTTCTGAAGAACCTAGGGGCAGGATAGGAATAAAGATGCAGATGTAGAGAATGGACTTGAGGACAGGGGGAGAGGGAAGGGTAAGCTGGGACGAAGTGAGAGAGTGGCATGGACTTATATATACTACCAAATGTAAAATAGATAGCTAGTGGGAAGCAGCCACATAACACAGGGAGATCAGCTTGGTGACTTGTGTCCACCTAGAGGGGTGGGAGGGAGACGCAAGAGGGAGGAGATATGGGGGTATATGTATATGTATAGCTGATTCACTTTGTTATACAGCAGAAACTAACACAACATTGTAAAGCAATTATACTCCAATAAAGATGTTAAAAAAGAAATTCAAAAAAAAAGGAGTAGCCCCCACTCACCACAACTAGAGAAAGCCCGTGCGCAGCAACAAAAGACCCAACGCAGCCAAAATAAATAAATAATAAAATAAGTAAATTTTTTTTTTTTTTTTAAAAAGTAGATTAACAATGCTGGTGGTTAAAGACAAAAAAAACACCCCCAACGATGCTGGCAGTAAAGTGCAGGGGTTAATTACATGTCACCCATAGCTGGAACTCTCAGCTTGGCACTTTAGCTCCTCTACCAACTATCTCTGTAATACTGGGCAAGTTACTTCAACCTCTCTGTGCATTCATTTCCTCATCCATAACATGGGAGTATTAACAGTACCTCCCGTGTTATGAGAGTACATGGGTTAATAGTTGCAGAACGCCTAAGTCTTTGTACGTATACATATTCTTTTTTTTAATAAAGAATGCAACCACCACGATGACAACACTAGGTCCTGAAGAGCACAAGACAGTAGCAACTCGGTGTCACAACAAATGACACCGTCCACTGTGATGAAAACTCCAGGACGCTGATAAATCAAGACCACAGCCAGGTCACGGACACACGACAAAGGAGAGCAATGAATGAAAATGTTGAGCTTCCAAGCAAAAGGAAGGACGGAACGCACCCTGCAGTTCCTCTGCTTTGACTCCGCCAGAGATTTGGCCACTCCCCAAGTTCCACAACCTTTGGTAACTAAGTATGTCAGTGACAACAAAACCCTGCTTCAAGGATCTAGAAATCTAACGAGGAACAAACAGGCAATTTTAAAAATCACACTACAGTGATAAAGGTGGCATGGACCTTCAGAAAAGGGGGAAATGATACTTATGGAGTCAGAAAAAGCTTTCCCAGGGGAGGTCAACTTTGAGAGGGGTCCCAGACGGGGAGGAGCTACCCATCCATCGGACAAGAGCAAGCGCACCCCAGGCTCCAGGAGAGAATACGAAGCCCTAACGGCGGGAGCGCAGGGAACAGTCAAGGAAGGGCTGGCAACACACAGAGGAGACCCAATCCCCAAATATGGTTTATTTGTTGTGATAGACATGTCCTAAAGTTCAATGAAATATAAAAACGCTTTCCTTTTCTAGACAGCAGCCTTCAACCACTAAGCCTCTCAAAGTAAGAGGAAGGGGTACAAGCTATGTCAACTCCACTACACCCTACTTGACAGAGATGTATGAGCGTGTGCTGGGGTCGGGGGACCAGCGACTCTAAAATGAACCTAATCAGATTATTTAAATACATCAGTTTAGAAACAACGGGGAGGAAAACTTCATTGACAAAGCTAAAATTGAGAAGAGAAAGAGAAGTTCCACAAGAGATGATGTGAAGTCCTGTCGTAGGTGCCTCACAGGCTTTTGGGGGCATCCATTCGGAGACAGCAGCAGGAACCACAGCTGAGGTGAGGACAAGTGGACTTCAGGTAAGACAGAAGTGGGCGATCAAGGTGCTGGGAAACGCGGGGTTGGAAAAGGACAATTCTGACAAACGTTCAAGCAGGGGGAGCCACGTCACAGGGCAGAAGCACGGCCAGGACGCCTACAGAACTGGCATGTTGAGGGCAGATGCGGACGATTTCTATGGCTCCTCCATTCTTTTTCCTCTGGTGTTTTCTTCTGGAGTTTTTGCCATATTCTTTCCCTCTCTTATCTTTCCACTTATCAGGAATTTCCTCTGTCTCTCTTGTCCTCTTCGTTCATCTCCTCTTCTTCATTTTTACCTCCTCACTTTTTATCCTCCTCGTCCTTAGCTAAAAATGTATGTGATGCATTAGAGGGGCATTTTGTTCTGTTTTGAAATTCAAAAGAGGTCAAGTTGTATTTCATATTTCTGACTCTAAGAATCCCTAAGCATTAGTCTCATCCTCACCACCTTACCGGTGGTTGGAGGATTCCTTTTTGTTCCCTCCAGATAATTAGTAGCACTTTAGAGCAAAAATTCCTTATTCCTGCTTTAGCAAATGCACTCTTAGTTCTTGCTGCCTCACCAATTTTTTAAATTACTTCTCTTATTTTTGATTTTGTGAGGATGGAGAACAAAAAGTACTAAGGACACAGTATAGTTGACACACGTAAAATTGTGATGCTTTGTGGTGAGATTTTAAAAACTAATTTTTCCCAGAAAGTAAAATGTTCTCTGGTAAAGCCAAAATTAGCATCGCCATTCTGGAATCTCACACTGCAGAACTGACACATATGGGTAAAAGTCCGGTGAATTCCTGAGCCTCCCCCTGAAAGGAGATTTCTAAGTCTCTTGTCTGATTATCTGTTTTTCTAATTATTTCCCAATGATCTAGTGAAACGTTACTTCTCATCCCTGAATTTCACATCATTCTAACCTTTAAATCCGTTATCTCCTTCCTCTTCCACTCTTCATCCTAATGAGTTTTCTGCTGTCTGCGGTCTACCATTAAAGTGTCCTTTTGGAGAATTAGGAATAATAACTAAGTCACTCAGTGGGAAAGGATATAAACTGATAGAAGTGAAACTCTGTTGAAAAGCCTCTGTCTGCCTAAATAGTGTTTCCTACCACCATTCTTTATTTTCCCTATAGAATTAAAAGAACATGGTAGGAAATTATTTACAATAAAGTCTAAGTATATATTTTATTTTGAGTGCATTCAACTGCTACAGGCTGCATCCAAGTTTATGATTCCACTGTTGTTAAAAAAAAAAAAAAGTAAAATCAATATACATAACTGTAGAACTTTGCACTTGGCTGGCTAGTTTATTATTCTAAATCTGGACAGAATCTAAAACTGTTTTATACAATCCCACAGAGAAGATTAACCAACAGACTTTCCTTCTACCAGAACTAGTTCCTGTCTTTCAACTAAATCCCTCCTGCTGAAATTGAATCCTTAAAAAAAAAAAAAAAGGAAATTAATCCCATACTCAGATGTAGCTAGAAAAGAACCAGTAGTAATAATCCTCCATATCATACTTCTACACATACTAGGAGAAGGTAATCCCCTCAACCTTCTCCTCTTTTAACTAAATATCTGTATTACATAGGAAAATAACTCTTTATCCATCTTTTCAACTGCAATGTGGCTCTTTTCTTTATGTTATTCAAACTCTACATCCCTCTTGGTTCACTTAAATTCTACGAACCTCAGTGTCAACATCTAAAAAAATGCAGCTAGTAATACCTGCCTTATTACATCTCTTTTTAAGAATCAAATTAAATCATATACCTAACAGCACTTTTTTAAGAGGCAAAAACAATATACTCATTCAGTAAGTGAGCAAACAGACAAGAGGACTGGAACGCAAAAGAGACATAAGGACAATATAGTTAAGTTTTGCCTATATTTCCAGCAGTAACTAAAGCTAATTCACCCTGTGACAACCTCCAAACTTGATTCTCATAAAGACCACCTTAGCAATTCATAGCAAGTTAAGATCTTACCAACAATCCTATTCAAAAAAAAAAAAAAATCCTATTGCATTAAAAAAAATCTTGAGTTGGCTGCAGGCAGGGAGATGGTATAATGAAGGAGACAAGGACCAGCTCAGGAACCTTGGGAAAGTTACATCAGCTATCTAAGCTTTAGATTCCCCACCACAAAATGAAGATAATAACTGGGCCCTCCTCAAACGGTCTGTGGTGAGGATAAATAAGAGACTTTATGCAAAGCTCTGGCACACTTGGGAAACACTCAGACACAATCAGGACCAGCAAAAGATGCATTTAAACACAAAGTGAAAAATAACAGATACATATGTACATTATACATTAAGTTGTAACAAAATAGTAAATACAAATTACTTGCCAGTTGTCTGGTACAAGAATGAGCTGGCTCTGTTGAGTTCCTGTAGCCTTCATACTAGATTATCTACAATTTCAACTGATTTCTTTAAAGATGAGTGAGAACTTAAAAGATCCTGATAGAGCAAACCAGTGAGTAGGACCCTCAATTTCTCCCCCCATCTCCCCCACAGTTTTCCCACCCATATCCACACTTAAGCCAAAAACAAGTTTTTAGTAACTTGTGAGTCTTTCTAAAGCATTCACCTTATTTTTCATACGAAGAGGAACAAGTGACATTTAATTAAATTATGTAATAACAATAACAACTGACCTAAATAGGTTTACAAACAAATACAACTGACTCCTGGGAAACATCTCAGTTGATCAGGTAGGAAATGCCAGAAGCCTAGTAGCAATGAGCGCCAATGAGGCATATGGACATGGCAGATCAAGTTTCGTGAGGGAATGGACGCTGTTTCATCTACCAAATGGATTCTGTGCAGGTCAGGTAAGACTTACACTGTATCTGAATCATTCTCAACGCCACCTTTAGGTTCACTCTAATCATCTATTTGGGTTTGTTCCTGCAAGAACTCACATAAATTGTTTACCCTTCCTTGACCAAACAGTACCCCAAGACAAGCTGATCTCTAACCACCTCCCAGAAAGTTGTAAAAGAAACTTTCAAGCTGGCCAAATCCAGTCACATGTCTTCAGAAGTAGTCTGCAGCAATTCTAGCTTACAGGAGGCAGAGACAGGGAAAAGGGCTAGGAAAATTTAACAGAAGGCATGTGACTGTTTGGCTCACCTTCCCCACATATCTCTATGAAAAACAAAGGAGAGCATTTTGTACACACTTAGCTCTGCGGGGTCCATGTGGACACCAACGATGAGCAGAGGAGATGTCTTGCTTCAGCTTTGAAAAAATGTGTTCTATGAGACTCCAACTGTTAACTCCAAAGAACTGGCCTTCTCGAACTGGCATTCTCAACGACCAATGGCTATAGCCTGGTGTGTCGCATAGCTCTGGGGAGTGTGACAAGTAATCTGATACTACTGCTAAAGAAAGTACTGAAGATTTTTGACTCATTTACTCGTTACACTAATCAGAGAAGATTCAAGGTTATCCCTGTGATAAGCTGTACTCATTCCTCAGATTTCTGGGATGTTTTCTTGAGTGAGAAAGGGGTAGAGCTACAGTGAGCACACTGGAAATACCCATAATCATCGCCCCTTTATCCCTTTATTTATACTATGGGTAATCCGTGGAACAGTGTTGTGTATATGAATACATGGAGAGCAGGAAATGTCACTCTATCACTGGGGGCGCTAAACTACGGCCCAAGCACCAATCTTGCCCACCACCTGTTTCGGAAATAAAGTTTTACTGGAACACAACCCCATCCAGTCCTCTACGTATCGTCCAAAGCTGCTTTCATGGGACAAGGGCAGAGTTAAGTAGTTGCAAGAGAAATCGTATGGCCTGCAAAGCCTAAAATATTTACATCCGGCCCTTTACAGAAGAAGGCTGCTGACCCCCCACTCTAACCGTAAATGTGGTGACTTCACCAAAAGACCGAGAAAACCTGATCCTCCCAACGCTCTGGGAAAGAAAATGAAGAGCTATGCAAAGATGCTCCTTATGTGACATGCAAGCCCTCTGAAAAAGCAGAGGAACAGATGATTTAAACGCAGGAGTACTAGTGTTCTGAATGACCGGACACACAAGGAAGAGCAACACGTTCTCTCAACTTAACTGTTCCTGTTAAATACGAGAAATAGAGTCAGAGATAGAGAGGATGTTGTTTCCTAACTTGTGCTTTATTTATTTGTGTCTACTTGTTCGTTGTCAGGGAAAAAGAGAAGCAAACATAGTTATGGAGTTCCCGGATGCTGACAGAATGCTCTTGCCCGTCTCAGAGGCTAGCTGCTTTTGTGCCCAATATGGCTGCCCAACAAATGGCCCAGCCACTCCAAGATCAAGTGGTTGGCACTTTAATGAGAACAGTAGGCTTGCTATGTCCCAAAATGAGATACAATCACTGTTCACGTAACTGTTTCACTGTTTTACGCATCAGTATTTTTTTAAATGTTCTTGGTTTTAAAAAGTCACTCACAGATTACCTTTTTAAAACTCTGGCCCAGTAATTTATAATGAAAACAGCTTTTCAAACCATACTTCCCATTACAGCTCAGCTTCTCTTTTGAATGCTTATAGCAAAGATAATTCTAAACATCATTTCCTTTATGCTTTCTTACCCACATTTGCTGGCTGTGGAAGAAATACAGTAACAGGCACTGCTTGGGGCTGAAACAGCACAAACATCTTCCTCTGGGCTCCCCTGGATACAGGTTGCTTCCCAGCTATTACTCCCAGTTTCTCACGACAAATCGCCACCACGGAGAAGCAAAACCCATGGAACATCATTAAATGTAGAACAAGGGGAGGGGAAATAGTCATATATATAAACTGAACAATATTTTAGCTTTAATGCTATTGCACTTGAGTAAATTATGATTCCAATTTTTAAAAGATTTGAGGGTCCATATATACACAAGCAAAAAGCTAGACTCTACTCATAACGATACTCTGCTTTTATAAAATTCTTTTCTGCCAAAGAATTCAAGCCAATTATATATTCCTGAAATATACTAACAACACTACTTTCCTCCAGGCTCTGAAATTTCATTTATGAAATGCAATAAAAACAAATAAATTCCAAGCACTAGGGCAAGTTTCAGTACTCACCCTTTGAAACAGTTCTTTGCCAAAGTAATAAGATTAATAATCTAACATATCTCTGCATAGTAGACTCATCCTGAAAGTAAACAGTAAAGAAGCCCAATAGTTGCTTGAAGGAAGTGTCAAGAATCTCAATTTATAGATAAATAAACTGAAATTAAGAAGAGCTGGAGACTTCTACAAACAAAACAGAAAAATAAGACACACACACACAAACAAAAAGCACAACAAAGGTTTATCTAAGTTATCTTCCAAAGACTACCTTCTGAGACAGTTGTTTGGAATTCTGAATGTATTCTTCCTTTCGAAAATGGTCTTAAGGCAGCAGTGGCAAAACCTAAACGGGACTTCTTATCACCAAGTCTCAGAGGCTGATGACACTGGGTGAGTGAGAGGTCTAATTTCCCCACAGACCACACAGCTTTCAGGCTCAGAATTGTACAGCTTCCAAGGACTTGAGAAACTCCTCCTTTTAAGCCACATCTCTGTTCAGAGGAGGAAATAAAGGTTCAGCAGGAGTAAACGACTGCCCGAGGACGCCCAGCCGGGAAGAGCACTGATACGGAAAGGGCTAAGAAATGCTGCCTCTCTCCTGCATCTCCTCCTTGATGTGTAACGACTGAGCTGGACCGGATCGGCTTCCGTAAGCTGACAAAGAGAATGTACAAAGTAAAGGGGAAAGCCCGATCTCAACTTGGTAGACAAGGGTTGGGGCAGCAGAAAAGGAGGAAACCGCTTAAGGTGAGGGCGGGTGGGCACGTGAGGCTGCCTGAGACGCAGCTTCATGAACGCAGAGACCAGGCTGGGACAGAACAAGTGCTGTACCCTTCAGAAGGCAGGAGCGGTTGGCAAAACTCTCCAGACTCAAAAAGCTGTTCACAGGCATTACGTGTGACCTCTCCCAAGCAAAACTATTAATATTACCGTAAGCGCCTCTGCTCACTAATCATCAGCATTCGGTTCACCTCCTCCAGAGCCCAAATACCAAGGAGAAGGCCACAGAGTTTTAGAAAACTGCCCACACCCCACTCACAGACTTGAGTCCTTGCCAGGTCTCACATAACCCACACTCTGCTCACTCCCTAAAAAAGGTCTTGACACTGCAGCCCTGCTCCTCTCCCTCTCAATACAAAATAAAGCAAAAACAAGCAGACAGACAAAAAGCCCTAGCAGGTACTACTGATACATCTGAGCTTCGTTCAAATGTCTGTTAGGACTTTGAAATGTGTCAGTTGCACCTCTCCCTTGAGCATGGAATTACTCCGATTGAGATCTGGTTCTCGCTATTTGAGTCCAAGTGGCCTGACCAATCTTTACACAGTTGTATTTGCTTTGGGGGTTTTAGCCACGATTGAGACTCCCGACATTGAACTTCCGTCTACCTACAAATAGCTCCTCTGTATTTTAAGTATGGGGTGATCTATCCAAAAAGCAACTACTTCTTAGTTTTCTATATCATTATCTGTTGGCCAATGAGGAAATATCATTCCAAATGGTCTTGCTTCATCAAACTTACACCATCCATGGTTGTCCTGAGCGTTCCTGAATAAATGTACTAAGGTACATCTTAAACAGAATTTACATATAAACCTCCATGTGCAAACGGATTCATTTCCACACAAGGCAGAATCTCAAAATGGTCAAGAAGGAAAACCAAAATGAAAGAGCCATTTAGAATATGAATTCAAGATAATTCAAGGCATTCAGAATGTCTTGCTCAAATGAGAACAAAGCAGATACCTTTCAAACATGTCGTAACAGACATTGTCACAACGTCATAACAAACATTCAAAGATCAAATAGAATCTTCTAATAGAGGGAGGGAGAATGATGCAAGAGGGAAGAGATATGGAAACATATGTATAACTGATTCACTTTGTTGTAAAGGAGAAACTAACACACTATTGTAAAACAGTTATACTCAAATAAAGATGTTTTTAAAAAAGTTCTATGCTTAATAAATACTAAAAAAAAAAGAATCTTCTAATACGTTTGTTGTTTTGATTAGTTACCAAAAAATTACATTAATAATCCTTTTTCAAAAGTTCAGTTGATATTTTAGTTGGTTTTAAATGTCTGTGTGTTTCAACACACTTGGACGGAGTGTGGCTATCCATTTATAGGCAGATTTATGTGTGACTGGACACTCTAAACCCACTTTTTCCATATGGATAGAATAGATGAGATTAGAAGACATAAATAGAATATAAAATATTCACAGAAAGAAAAACATTTTTTTCATTGTTCCATTTATACAATGGCCAGATTTCTGTTAAGTGCAACCAGCTAGAATATAGTATTGACTTTGAATACGATTTTTTTTTTTTTTTTTAATTCTTAGCAACAGGGATCTCAGGGTCTCTAAACTTGACTCTACATAAGGGTTTTATGTACCTTCAGATCCTCATCCATAAAACTGAATATGAAATGAGATAAAAATCACAGCCCATGTTCTACGTCCCAATCAACATACTTTTTCAAATAGGCCTTGTCAATGGGAAATAGACTAGAAGATAGAGCCCACTCAGCAACCAGAAACGTTTTTGACCTTTAGTCCCTGAAATTTTATTTACATGCTTTTGCCACCAAAGATAAAAAAGAAGTAGATATATGGGAAGTTCAGTTTGATTTAGGGAAGGACAGGAGTAATTAAGCACAAAATACATAGATGCACTGTTTAAGTATTTATTAGTTCTGTGCAATAAACGAATGGGTATTAGACTTCTGAAGAATGCATACTGCAATACTTAGCAGACAACACTGATAAACTATGCAATTCATCAGAACCATAAAATTACATGTGGCTTATAAATCTTAGAGTAAATATTCAATGAAACTGCAAGGAGAATGGGACTTTGACCACAGAGGATAAGATCAGGTGACAATAATGAGACTGGGAGAAAGAGGCCTGGTTTCAGTGAAGAATGGAGTACATCATACGGAAGTTTTGAAGACTAAGAATGATCAGGCAGTAAGCCTACTGAGTGATAAGGTTTTGGTTTAACATTACCCAAAAATGATCTTACGGTAACATCCAAATATAAATACATGAATCACAGAATGAGGTGCAAAGCAGGGTGTTCAAAAATAGCTCAATAGCTTTTACATACATCTGTCAACATTTCACAGTTATTTGAGTGTGATTCACTGTCCTGGTTTTAAACATAAATAAGGACTGATCACTCCTCCTCTCACCCCAGCTATACTCCAAACTGAGACGACAAACTGATTCATCGTTTAAAAGCATCATACTGCTTCTGGTCATACTAAGGAATTAAATTTTTTTAAAACCTTTAAAAAAAAAAAAAAAAAGCCAAGCAAGTATGATATGACACCAGAGTTCACACTGTGGAATGAATATTTTTAAATGGGGATCTTTAAAGGACTCCCAACTTGGTTTAAGTAGAAACAAGTACTCTTTCAACACAAATACATTCCTTTGAGATTTGTATCTTTGGGATATGCATTGCATAGCATATGAGATAACAAAGTTCCAGCTTTCTCGTTTTCTTAAAATACACACACACACACACACACACACACACACACACACACACACACACACACACAGCATGAAGTAACAGCCAGCCGTCTGAGTGCCACATGCCTGAGAGAGATCTAAAGCTGCTACAAATTAAACTAGATCCTACTTCTTTAAGGTCCAGAACTGAAAAGAACTGCTGAACACTAGTGGTGAGCCTATATTCCTTTGATCTCCATTGTAACAAAAAAGCAAGATGACATGCTCAAATGAAAAATCATTTATAATGAATGAAAGAAGGGTTATTCTTTCTTTGAATTTATCTGTTCGAAAGGGAAAAGAGTGCAGAAGTTTCAGGGAGAAAAATTCTCAAAACAATAAACCTTATGAGATAATAACATCAATAATGGAGTGTGGCAGGAGGGAGCAGAGTAGAAAAAATGGATGTGGGAAAAATTATTTCAGTCTCCATCAGAAAATGAAGAGATTCTAATCTACTCAAAAATGGGTGAGAGACAATTTCTCATTTAAGTGAAGAACCTGATTAGACTGCAAAGTTGCAAGTACAAACCATGGCACCTCATGAATTAACCCTGCATTACTGTGACTCTGGATTTCACTTCAAAATGACTGAATTTCATTACTGCTTTCCAGCTACAATTTAGTACTTTATAAGATATAAACATTGGGAGTAATTAATTTGTCCAGTTATTGCCTTTTAACATTAAATTTGAACTTAATTAAGCATTATTCACAGGGGACACGGTTTCCCTGGCTACACCCTCAGGACAGTAATGTGAAGTTTTTACTGAGTTTGTGTTATTTATAGAAATTTCTGAAAAGATCTGTGGCTGTTATTTTTCACCTATGACACAGTCTACCAGCACCCAGCCAAACTAACAAGCTATTTTAACATCAATACCACCCACCCTTGTTTTTAGGGTATCTCAACTAAGACCAAAGGTTTGGTTAGTTATCATGACTTACTTTTTTAAAAATCAGCATACACAAAAGCAGAATAGAAGAACTTTGGACCTGGGGTTAATTTTAGTTGATTCTAGCCCTATAATCCTGAACAAGTCATTTAGTTATTTCAAATGTGAGTAGACTCAGACCTGTGAAATGTTCTGCAAAGGTGTGTGTCCGAGATATGATACAAGGTGCTGGAGAAACAGATGAAGGCCACACTGCCCTTGTCTTCTAAGACTTCTCCATCCACTGGGGAAGTGGAGCAGGAACAGAGAGGAAGGATAACAAACTCCACAGCTGATGGAAAAATGTTAACAAGTGTTTCCAAAAGATGGGGCTCAAGAAAGAGGTGGGAAAGATGGAGATGGATATTCACGGGGTAAGGCATTAAAACACGGAGGGGGCTTCCCTGTTGGCGCGGTGGTTGAGAGTCCGCCTGCCGATGCAGGGGACACGGGTTCGTGCCCCGGTCCGGGAGGATCCCACGTGCCGCAGAGCGGCTGGGCCCGTGAGCCATGGCCGCTGAGCCTGCATGTCCGGAGCCTGTGCTCTGCAACGGGAGAGGCCACAACAGTGAGAGGCCCGCGTACAGAAAAAAAAAAAAAAAAAAAACACAGAGGGATGGCAGCACATAAGAGCAACCTGCCAATGGTTCAGGGCAGCAGAGTCTGCGATGCACTTAGAAATACGGTCAGAGATAAGGTGGCAGAAGCAAGCACAGACAGAGGACGAAGACAGGACTTTGGTGCTGTACGGAAACTCCCACTTTACCAGAAGACTGTGGCAGGCCACTGCAGGACTTCCTGCAAGGGAGCGACACATCAGAGCTTCCTTGGAGATAAACCACTCCAGAGGCAAGCAGGGATATGCTTGAAGAATTACAGGCTGAATGTCAGGAAGGCTAGGACAAGGTCTGTGGCAGCAGGTCTGAATGCTATGAGAAACTGGAATCAGCAGGGCTTGGGAAAGGGGCGAGGGATGGCAAGGAGTTCAGCTGGATTTCTGATGGGGATGGTGGTCTCGCCCACTGAGAAAGAGAACACCAAGTTCTCATGAAGTTGGCAAGTGGTAAGAGAAGAATTGGTTAAATGTTACATGCTGAAAACTACAGCCTTGACTCGATTCTAGAGTTGTTCGTTTACAGCTAAGAGCTAGAGTCATGGGTGTGGATGAGACCATCTGTGGACAGCAGAGAGGTGGAAGTGTGCCTATTTCAGAGGGCCCTGTGACAAGCAAGTGAGATGTATGTGAAGGTATTCTGTAAGCTGCACCTTTGATACATAGGTATTTTTGTTTTAGTAAGACATCAGTGTCCAACCTGCTTTATCAAGAATCTCTACTGATTTGTCTATACGAGCGGCGCTATGTATTACGGGATATGGGCGCAATGATCAGAATCCAAAATATGACAGAACTTTAGGGAATACAGGTTACCGAAACATGTCTTCACAAGATTACACATAAACCCATAACCCCTGTATCAGAACCATGTAAGAGCACACTATAACCAAGCCTATGAAACAGATGTTAGTTCATTCCCTAAAAGGCAGTATATCAACAGCAGTTTCACGGAAAACCATAAATTTTCTGTAAATTACGAACGCTTCTGGTCCCTTCCTCATCTGCCTTCATTAAGCAAAATGAAGTGAAATGGGAGATCTTTGCTTTGAATACACACACCAAGTTTCTGGAACCTTTGTATTCATTTCTAACTTCTCACCAGCCAACAACCAGCTGTGCTCCTAATCCAGATAGGTAGATATGAAACAATCTATACATGTCCGTAAAACACAGGAAAAACTGGGGATTTCATAAAATTCATAACAAACTTTAGACCCTCCAAGTTTACAACACTGAACCTTGCCCAGGCCATTGAGAATAGTCTAAGAGTTGCTGCCAAGTTACATGGAAGCAGTTGGTTTAAAACAGCTTGAATTTCTAAAACAAGGGTTATTTTTCAAAAAATGAAAGACCCTGTTAAAATACAGCTATCAATTACATATCTATTAAACTGTTTAAAACTGACAATCTTTAATGTAAGGCTGTTCTTGGAACTGGGTGTCCATTTCTACTGTCAGAAACTCAGAATAGATTTCAGAAGCACTGGAAGAATTCAACCTTAAGTGAGACTCTAAAGTATGCTTCAGTGAGAAAAACTAATTTGATGGAAAACAAATCTGTCAGACATCTTTAAGACTTCATTCTACTTTTTTTAAAAGGTCCCATCTTTCCCAAGAAGCATCTTAATCTACCTCACATCCTGAAGGATCCTCTAATGTATTCATAACATTGACTGATCCAGTCGAAAGAGGAGCCCAAAAGGCAACCTCGGTCGCCTTCACTCTTAGCAGCGTAGAACCCAGTCAGGTTCCGGAAGAGGCCTCCCGAGTCCCAGCGGAAGGCGAGGCTGAGGTTTTTAGTTGGAGGCCTGCTAACGGAGGATGGCAGGTCAGGCAAGAACGAAGACCCGTAACATGAAAAACTGAAAGAATTCCAGCAGAGTTGTGTGAAAGCTGAAGTTGGGACAGACGTGCCAGGAAGGGGGGGCAGTCAGGTCAGGTAAGAGGTGTCAACTTCTCATTAGCAGGAGGCTGCACCTGCTCAGGACACTGGACTGGGAACTCCACTGCATCTGTGTTATCTGACCTTATTCACCTTGGGGTACCTCAGTCACCTACCCTAAAGAATAGGCTGACTCAGCATTTACACAGAAGCACGTAGAGTCTCAGCAAATCCTACGGCTGAGAAAAGGGAGGCCATTAGGAAACTCCCCTCCCTCCCTCCCACTTAAATTTCCTCAATCATCCCTCCTTTTCTCCCTCTCTCACTCTGAAGAGAAAGGGCTCCCCCACACACACACACCTTCCAAAGACCCTCATTTCTACCCTTGAAAGTACCCCCTTCCAAAATTCTGAGGTTTTGCCCTACCAAATTCTTACCACTTCTTTCTTGAATTTTAATCCTTCTCTTGCCATGGGATTCGTCCCCTCAGCTCTCATACACGTTCATCTCTCCAAAGAAAACCTCCTACGACACTGCTGCCTCTTCAAGGTATCAATACATATTCTTTATCGCCTTTCTTTCAAAGATTAAAATCTTGAAAGAATAATAGCTGCCTCAGCTTTTCCCTTTTTTCCCCTCTTCTTTAACCATCTGAAATCTGGGTTCTGAGTCCAATGCACTTTTGGACTATATGCACATGACATAAATAAGGCAGCTATCGATCAATAATCACCGCTTCAGGGGCCTCCCATCCGTGCTACCCCACCGGCCCCCTCCGGAAACGCTTCCTGACCCACCACCTCGCTTCCCGAAACCCTCCTCTGGTGGCTGCCTGGTGCTCATCCTTGCCTCGCCCTGCCGACCACTCCTGTGGGGCCTCCTACACAACTCCACCTGCCACCTCTTCGGTGGGGATGGGCCGAACGCCTGCCTCGGCCCTCTCTTCACTTCCCTTCACGTTCCATTCCTCGGAGATCTCACCCCTTCCCAGACCTTCGTCTCTTGGAGAAGGATTCCCAGAACCCTCTCCACCCTTGTTCGCCCTCCCCAGTTCCAGACCTCTGTTGCCAACTTATTGCATGGACAGATTCACAAGGATGCCGGGGAGGTCCTTCAAATGTAGCAACCTGAAACACAACTTGTCAGTAACCCCATCTAAAGCTGTCACTCATCTTCATATGGCAGGAACCTTTTACTCCCTGGCATGGGTCAGGGCCCAGTGAGACAGTAAGAGATGGAGCACGAGACCAGGCACAGGAAGGCTTTCTTCTTGTCCCGTCACGTAGAGGCCTGAGGGCTGAGCGGGCGCCTTCCTCAGCTTCCTATCGGAAAAGTCAGAGAAGCTTCTGGTTCTGACTGCTTCCCCCATGACGGATATAATGAGAGAACCTTGGGTTTCTGTGAAGAACTAACAAGGCAAGAGGAAGCCTCACCCAGTTAGTTACTTGGGCCCTTAACTCACTGTATACTCTTCAAATGGTTGGTTTGCTGGTTCAGTAATAAACCAAAGTTTATTAAATTGACATGTGATCCTTACCAGTCCTCAAAGGTGGAGTAATCTTTACGGCGTGGCCTAGCCCACTTCTCCTTTCCCACCTCCTGCTTCTCATCTTCCTCTAACCTCAGGAATGTCTACCAAGTACAATCTCTCCCTTTGGATGCCAAGGAACAATTCCCTAATTCAAACTGCTTCCCCTCGTGGGGAAGGCTGCACCACATTCCTAACAGATGTCACCCTTTGTCTCTCCTACTCTTTAATCTGTCCTCAGCGTGGTCAGAGAGTGGCAGTTTGGCTGCTCTCTGCATTCCACGTCTGCCAACCATTATTAGCTCCTTCTTACCCAGCACCCTAAGTTTTCATCACATTCATTTACTCAACGTCCTGAAACAGAGCCTACATTCTTCTCCCTTCTCTGTACCTTTTTGTTGCAGCTGCTCTCTTACTTTGGATGCCAAACGCCCTTCAAGACCCTATGCGCCTCCCTTGTGAAAGCTGCAGCTCAGATACTGTTCTAAGAAACCATGGCCGCTTCCCTCCTTGTCACCCCTACAGCCCAACGCCATCTCCAGGGCCTGAATTACTCCTTCGGCCCTTCAGCACTCTGCGTTTCTCTCTGTGCATGTGTCAATCCTCCAAACTAGAATTTAAGACCAAGAAAGCCGGAGTCATCTTTGTAACCCCCAAAACATTAAAATTCTGCACACAGAGGGCAGTATGTCACTCCGGGAAAACAACAGACCTGGAGTCACAAGGACTGGTGCATGTCATGAGTCAGTCACATGTGTGGCAGCAGTGATTTCCATCAAGTTACTTAACTTGTTGATTCTCAGCCCCCTCAACCATAAAATGTAAAATAATAATTCTTAATTTCAGGATATTCAAAGGACCAAGTGAGATTACACATATGAAAGTTCTTTGGAAAACCAGTATAATGCAAACAAATGTAAGACAGTATTATTATTATAACATCTCACACAATGTGTGTTGGTAATGAACAACTCACACTTATCTTTCTACAAAAGAAATGCTGCTTTAGGACTTCGTACTGGCTACAGGAATTAGATGAGACAAAACCATCACAGAGCTCTGCTCACTGGTAATATCTGATCTCTTTAAGATCACTACATTGTTTTATTATACTGGAATATAATATGCTAATCGAAGTATTAAAACTTGATTTTAAAATGCGGCATTTTGTAGCCTTCTGTAACTTCAGCATTAATTTGGGTAAATGGTCATTATATTACACTCGAATGTCTACATGCTCAGTTGTATCTTCAACATAAATGTCAATTCAATGAAATAGCTTTTGAAAAAGAACCTGTATCACTTTGTTCTTAGGATCCACTTTTAACATAACAATACATTCTCACTGACCAATGTATATAATCGAACTTGTGGGGAGGGGGAAGGGTAAGCTGGGACAAAGTGAGAGAGTGGCATGGACATATATACACTACCAAACGTAGGGTGGATAGCTAGTGGGAAGCAGCCACATAGCACAGGGAGATCAGCTCGGTGGTCTGTGACGACCTAGAGGGGTGGGGTAGGGAGGGTGGGAGGGAGGGAGACGCAAAAGGGAAGAGATATGGGGATATATGTATATGTATAGCTGATTCACTTTGTTATAAAGCAGAAACCAACACACCATTGTAAAGCAATTATACTCCAATAAAGATGTTAATAAATAAATAAATAAATAAAAATTAAAGAACGAGCTTGTAAATTTCAAGTTGTGTAAGAAGAATGTCTTCAATGCCACCCCCCATCCCCACCCCAAACACACACATTTAACACCGTGTCTGCATTACTTCTAAAAAGAAGAAACCCACTGTGCAGCAGGCAGTGTGAAATATAATGCAGCTTTACACCGCATTATGAAAGCAAGAAAACAGCCAGCTGTGAGTTAGAAAGAAAACAAAATTTTGAGTTGCAAACCCAAGGACCTTCAGGTTCAATGTTACCTTCAGGCAACCCTGAAAGTGCTCCTTAATGATGAAGAGCCGATTTTATTTCAGACCCACTATGAACACTGTAGGATATATTTAACATTTTAATTTTTAGTTTCAAAAGTAATAAACCTGTTGGTCAGACAGAAGCTTGACAGTCACAGCGGCCAATCTATCAATCAATCCAGCATGGCTGGGCTCCACCAGCTGCCCCTGACACCAATTAGGAAACGGAAAAAGCAGGCTGCTGCTACCAGGTTACCATTTTGCCAATTAGAGCACATCCTGGGTGAGAGGGACCAATGAACAATGGAACCCAGGGTCAGGAAAGAGAGGTAAAAAGCACCTCATGTAATGTGACATGAAAAAGAAAGATTGCAGGAGGCACACAGCAAAGAAGCAAGATAGTCTGGAATCAGACGGTACATTTTATTGTTCGCTTGTCAAAGACATGCAGACACTAAGACGAAGCACAAGAGAGGCGCGCTCCCCTCGGTCTCTACCCTGGAAGGAACTGCTTATTGGCCCATGCAACTTGGGAGCCAATCGCTGTCACACACGACCACTGAACCTGCCACCTCCAGCTGTTCCCTTTTAGTCAGGATTCGGAGAGGTTAAGCCAGCTCATACAGGGTCTGAACGTCAAAAACAGACCACTGATACACACGTATCAAAGTGCTGGGAGGACAGTACTTCACATCAGCCTCAGAATTAGCACGCAAACCTTTTCTGCTAAAATTTCTCTTTCTTCCATCCTACAAAATTTTAGGGACCTCCTTTCAATTTTTCCACCTGGGTTTCTCTTCCAAACCATAGCTTATGGCCCTGGTATATCAAACTTTGTAAAATCTAAGGGCCTCAAGATCTTTCCCTTTGAGTCCCTTCCTCTAATCATTGTTTCCTGCCTCCGAATACCCTCTCTAATTCCATTTACTCTTCTGGCTTTGAGGGACTCCCAGCTGATTCTTGCTGCTCTGTGTCATCTGGAAAAGCTATAGGCAAAAGCAAAGCAGACACACAAAATCTTCCAGAGTGTGGAAGTTTGGGACTATAGGTGTCACTTTCAGAATCAGATGTACACCTAGGCCTTGATGAGTTTCATAAACGTTAAGCAGGTCTGAGTTGGATGACAATGACAGGCAAAAATGTCCTAAACTTTAAAAGGAATGGTTCCTTTTCAAATGCAAAAATGTTATTATTCATTTACCAGCTGAGTGACATTTGTTGCAACATATTTTCCACAAGAGCTGATGTCAATCTCATTGTGGTGACTCAAATTCAACTCTGGTAACTCTGTTCTGTCGCTGTCAGTTCTGCCACAGTTTTATAAGAATGGGACCAAGCAATTCTAAAGGTGTAATCTGCACGCTATACACGTACACATCTGCACAAGAAGGGTATATGTCAATGACGGACATTTAAAACATCAGAATTTATCATAAGTAGCTTCTAAAACATTCTAGGGCCCTAACAACATAAAGGATATTTTTCCTAGAGTGGAGGTTGTCAATACTGGCTGCCCTTTGGAATTACCTGGGAGCTTTAAAAAATGCTAGGTAGAGATGCTGATTTCGTTGGTTTGGAGTTATGTCTGAGAATCAAGATTCCTTTTTTTTTTTTTTTTTTAATAGAGCTCTAGTTTGACTCGGTCCACACCTGGGTCTCCAGGTCCATTTCTCGAAAATTCCTGGAGGTAAAAACACAGCACAGCTGAGCCAGTGAGTGATCACAAGCAATCCAAAGGTTTATTACACATCCAGGCACAGGCATGAGAAGGGGAGTCCCTGGCACGGGGGTCACAGTCATGGCCAGGTGGAAGGAAACAGAATAGGCCTGGTGCTGGGGATATACATGCAAGGACTGGAGCATGCCAGCAGGATTTCTGATTAATGCTGGGAGAGGACTAACCTCAGGTGGTCCCTTCTGGGGAGGGGAGAGTCGGGGAGACAAGCGTCAAAAGGGCAGAACAGGTTGTCTGTACAGCCTTACTGGAAGTAGAAGTGAGCAAAGCTGGGTCAAATGATGACTTCCACCCTGGAAATGCTTGAAGGTTTGACCAAATGTCACTTCACTGCGAGTGACTGATCCTGTCCAACTCTGGTAGTCAAGTCGAGAGCCACTAATCTAGCAGTACTTCTCACACTTGATTTTGCAGAAGGATTCACCCCGAGACCTTGTTCAAATGCAGGTTCCGCTTCAGCAGGTCCAAGCTGGACCAGAGAGGCTGCACTTTTAACAAGTTTCCAAGTAACGTCGATGTCACTACGAACCGCACTGGGCCTGTTTCTCGCAACGTTCCCCTCTTGAGTTACAGGCCTCTCACAAATGAAAATCCTATGACGGCCTTGGCTCACACTGTCTGGATCTCTTCAGAGGCTCTGCAGGTCCTTAGGAAACGAATAACCCTGGGTGTGGGGCCCAGATAAGTGAAGAAATGCTGCAGCCACTGCTCTCTAACATCTTACTGTGCATCACTGTTCCTCAAACACCAACTACATTTAGAAAATAAACATTAGTTATATATCTATTTACTACTGGGTTGGCTAAATAATAAAGTTCTTGGTGAAAATGAAAAACTGTCTTATTTTTACTTAAAACCTAATGAACTTTTTGGCCAAGCCAGTATCTATTGCCTGCCTTCCCCACCGGCACAGAGCAGGCACTCCAATTTGCTGGCTACAGGAAGGACGGGACGAGACAGCATGGACTCCTCACGTCCAGAGGGTGCTTGGCGGCCCCAGTCCTGTGCTACCAGCTGGTCCTGGACATAGACAAGTGACGCAGCAACCTCCGCCCAGGCTGCTGGGCAATGCTTAGGTAGGTCTGCCTGACAAAGAGTGCAAGACGATGAAGGCAAGAGACATTCTGCATCTTCTCAACTCTATCTGAAACACATCCAGCATACTGTGTCCCGCACGTGAGGCAAAATGGAAGAGATAACTGGGGAGAGAACATTTTTCTACTTCAGTTTCCTTCAGTTGCCGTAATGAACTTGCCTGCATAGAAGTACTACAGAAAGAAGGGGAGGCAGCCTCTGGAAAGTCAAACTCTGAGTAAAACCCTATAATCTAAACTCCACAGGACCCCCTAAAGGACCATGATAAAATGGCAAAGGAGAAACTCTCTGAGCCTCAGACAGGTATTAATCCACCCACAGAACTCAATCATTCACAAATGCCTACTGGCAAAAACTACTCAAGGTCTCACAAAATTAGAAAAGTAACAAAATTAGAAGTGTAAGTACCTGAGGCAGCATCTTAACAAGAGTCAAACCAGCAGAACAGAGATTCCACTGACCAGCATGAACCCTGCAAGGCCAGAACTGACTCTCAATGGTTTTCAAACTGTAGGTTGCTACCTATTAGTGGACTGTGAAATCATCGTAGTGGGTCACAACCAGCATTATAAAAAATGAGGAAAAAAAAATGAAAACAGTAAAATAAAAGAGCAAATAAGAAAATAGTAGAATGAACCACAAGTAGCATTATGTCTTACATTTCAATTAATATATGTGTGTGCACTGGGTCATAATGCAAAATGTATTCATGTGGGTTATCATTTAAATAAAACTTTAAAAATACCCATCTACACCAAGAAGGAGCATATTTCAGACAGTGTCTCACCTGAATAAGTAGTGCTCACATTTAAACTAAGAGTTCATATTTATACTAAAGGGGTGGTATGGCACAGTAGCCTAGAGCATGGCTCTGGAGCCAAACTGTCTACCTAGTGACTCTGGGTAAATTATTTAATTTCTCTTAAGCCTCGGTTATTCCTATCATAGGGATAATAATATTACCGCCTCATGCTGTAACAATTTAATAAAATGTATGTGGAATTCTTGGCTTAGTGCCTGGCAAGCAAGCACCCAAGAAGACACCGGGCACCATCGCCACTGATTAAGCGCAGTCTGACCTGTTTCTTTTCCATTATTTCAGGGGCGGAATGCCAAAGAGCAGTGTTAAGATAATTCTCATGTGAGCAAAAGATTGTGGCTGCTACATAAACAAAAACTGAGGAACTCATCTAATTCTGGAAAATTCCATCTGAAATAAAGACCGTGCCATGGCAAAAGAGCGAGATGGAAGAGCAGTATACTCACGTAAATGCCACGACGTTAAGACACAGTGAAAAAAGCAGCACAAGTCAATAAAGGCACAAATTAAACTTTCCCACCAGGACACCTGGATCTCTGCCTACAACTTGCTCTTCTTTTAAAGTGCCACCAGGAGTTCTGGCTCTGGCCCATAAAAGCATGGAGGACCTGGAGCTTGCCCTGTTTCCCAGTTTTATTCAAACACATGCTGTGTTATTAAGGACGAATTATTAATTAGATGCTCTGGAAAGCTGGACAGTGCTCGTTATTCTTGCATCCAATATCAAAAAGGGATGTAGATAATTACTATATTTGCTTCTCCAACTGGTCCTGATGAAACATGCTCAAGTTATTGACACAAGTGTCACCACTGGTAAAGCACTCAATTTGCTGCCATTTCATCAATGGCACGCTTGAAATTCCTATTGCTGGATGTTAAACTAACAGTTTATATTAAGGCTAAACACAGTTTGGTAGCCATTGTCAAGAAAATTGGAGCTGCTCAGGCATGGCAGCAGTTACTGATGTTATTTGTTTGGAAGCCTTGTGATTTAGTGAATCACTAGCAATTGTTAAGCAAGTAATTAAACTATAAAGCCAAGACCTGTGATTTTCTGTCTTTTCAAAGCAATAATCATCAAAACTCCAAGTACCATTTAACTGATTCCCTTCTAAACATGCTGGCAACATTTACGTTGCTGTCATTCATCCGGTTGTATAGTTTATAAAAACTAGATTATGGCCTTCATATGCTGCTCAACTACTTTGCTAAATATTAAGAGGCTTAAAGGAAAAATTCACGAAAATTATTTAATGAGAACTGGACATAGAAAGATTTGGATTTGTCCAGTGTATGGCTATCTTAGGCTTAATAACAATGCAAAGAGTCCTATTTTTAGGATTGAAATACTAAAATAACTGGACTATTGTTCTTACAACCTTTTCCAAATATAAGGATGCATTATATGAATTTCACAATTCCTTTAAGTGCCTTTGAAAATTACAAGCAATTTAGTCTAAGATTCATGTACCATACTGACTACATGCAATTTTTTTTTCTTCTCCTCTCAATTATATCATAATATTATGGGGGCTGAAATGCATTAAATAAATCATATTTCAGACTCCTGGTAAAGTAATGCTTATATGCATTTCAGAAGAAATTGGCCTGCATTATAAATGTATTCATAATTTCATTACCTGTCTTTCCACACTGACTGAAATATTAGGCAGCAGTGCCTACTTCAAGCTATTGATGAAAGCTTTTAGCAAACCTTATGCTTATTTTGTGGCTGGCAATATGCTGTGTTAGTTAATAAAATCCAACGTTTACAAACAACAATTTGCCCAATATATAAACCAGCTCTTGTAATTAGTGAACACTGTTACTGATTTAAGATTTAATATGGTGGCTGATTATTTCTGTACTGTGTTACATACATAAAGAGACTGACTGACCTTTCATCTGTCAGAGGACATTGCCTTATCAAAGTACTTAAGTTTTACTTACAAACATACTGCCCATTAAGAAAATTAATTCATTAAAAATCTGTATTACTGGGCTTCCCTGATGGTGCAGTGGTTGAGAGCCCGCCTGCCGATGCTGGGGACACGGGTTCGTGCCCCGATCTGGGAAGATCCCACATGCCGCGGAGCGGATGGGCCCGTGAGCCATGGCCGCTGAGCCTGCGCGTCCGGAGGCTGTGCTCCGCAACGGGAGAGGCCACAACAGTGAGAGGCCCGCGTACCACAAAAAAAAAAAAAAAGTCTGTATTACTTAACAATAATACATCAATGATGTCATAAGATAGCAGAAGTAAAAAAAATCCTAGCAAATCCCTTCAACAACTTAAAATGTATATTTTAGAGACCTGAAAAATACAGCTATTTTCTGTCTTTCCAATTATTAAATATTAAATAATTCTATCTTTTGCTTACATGCCTTCCTAACAACTTAAAGACACCTGTATGTACATTATATCATAAAATGTTCCTGATCATTCTGTGAAATATCCATTCATGGCTATTTATCATCTCCATTTAACAGGTGGAAATATTTGGGCTCATGCCCAAGAATATAAAACTAATAAGAGCAAGGATGCACTCTTGTTTCTGGATTCTAACGTTAATATTCTTTCCTCTCTGCTACATTGCAGACTTGATCCATCTATTTCCGGAACCTGAGTAAACAATTTGAGTCAGAAATATGGACAGTACACAATTTGGAAATGGGCTGCTCCCAAAGGTCATTTGGAATTTGGTTTTGGGAAATCAATGCATTGATTAAGTCCCAAAGCAGTCTAGACAAGTTCTTTTTGAATCCGTAATACAGGTGAACTATGCTGCCATGAAAATGTCCGTAAAGTGGTCCTAGGGAACCTAACCACTCTTTAGAGCACTGTCTCTACGGAAACGTGCACGTGGACTGGAAACAGGAATGCCAGGAAGCTGTGCCCACAGGCCAGAGTGACAGGGCTCCTCCACCATCTTCTCACACGTGTGTCTCCAATGAGTCCCCTGGAGAAGGCTCTCCAGGCAGAAAGTTCAAATCTCTGCGCCCTTGAGAAGACAGAAGGATTCCCAAAGAGGAGCTGGAGCTGTGAGGACCGCATGGCCACCGTTCCACGGGGTGGGGGGGGGCCGTGCAATGAGAGTGAATGAGAGAAGCAGGGGAGGGGGGTGTATGGGGGTGTATGTGTTTGCACGCATGTGTGTCGGAGAGTTTCGACAAGCCAGGTAGCACACAACCACTGTTCCTACTGGGTGTGGAGTCAGGGGCAGGGGGATACATTGTAAATGTGAGTGTGTGTATGTGTGCGTGTGCAGACGCCGGGGAGCAGCAAACAGTCCCTGAGCAGATCCCACTCTGGATATCTCACAAAAAAAGAAGAAAAAAACAAAACAAAACAAAACAAAATGCCAGAGTATTTTGCTAATGTGGTTGGAGAGAACACAATATCCAAACACACCAGCCCTTAATGAGATGAGTATTCACAAAAAGATGATGGCTTTACATGGTTTTAAATACTAGGAACTGTTCAGTCACTCTCCTGAACATTAAGGAGTCCTCTGAACAACCAGGAGGATGTGGAGGAGAGGAATAAAGAGGGGCTATTAAGCATCAAAGCCATGAGTCTGCGGAAAAAGCTTGAAATCTCATAATAAATAAGAGGGGGGAGAAAAAGCCTGAATGATCTATAGGAACAAATGCATGTGTGATATTCTCATTTATATTAATTGCCATCATAATTTCTTCTATGGTTCGAATAGATTAATTCAAACTTCTTTTCCCCAGAGCCCATCAACTAATAAATAGTCCCTATGGACATATTCTCTTTTGAGGAAACTATTAAACACACAGCTCCATAAATGTCATCACATGGAAAATTACCTCCTCTAAGGAGCTAGCTACCTAAAAGGTGTAAGTGATAGGCAAAAACACAGTACATCGGTCACTCCCATTAGCAATATTAGCGCTAATGGGAAAGTACATGAACAAGAACACACACCTCTTAATTTGAATGTGTTACAAATAAAGACTAGATTAGTCACAGCTACTCAGATTAGATTTTAGCACTTAACGCTGAAATACTACATGAGGCAATGCTTATAGAGATTTTGCAGCACAATTTCAGCTATTTAATTACAGTTTTCAAACCATTTAATACCTCTTAGCACACTGAAACGAGACATGTACACGTGTGTGTTACACGGGTCAAGATTTTAGGTGTAACTCAATTATCTGGCCTCCCTGGGAAATAAAGTGCTCTATTTAAGTGCATTTTCTATATAACTGAGGCTTATCCCTTCATGCATTCTAAATCTCTGATTACATTTGTGGCCATCTGTAAGGACAATCTTTCTTCAGAGTATTCCATTTCCCTGTTTCCTTTATAAGCAACTGGGTGGAAAGTATAGTGACGTGCTTTTGAGTTTTGTCTTAGGGATGAATCAACACCATCAAGAATACTCAACACTGGAGTACTTTAATACAGTTCCTACTTTTTACATTTTGTCTGCTCCTTCAATGCCAGGCTTTTCAGCAGTCATTTCTCCCACGATTACTGTGACACCTCTAAGAGTCACAGATCTCATTATTTACTTCAGTTTAAGAGTTTGTTGCATCCTCCATGGACCATTGGGAGATGGTGGAATAACCAAACTTGTTAAGAAATATATTCAACGGGTGTCAATAAGGCTAGGAATGGTGGCATGAGGAGAAAAGCAAATGGTATTATTATTCTTATTATTAGTCAGAAATGGAACGACTAAGGTATTGCTGCGTTCACCCTGTCAGTTTCCATTTCTAGTAGAAGAGAGCAGGGGAAATCTTCGACCCCAGACTCCACACCCAAGATCCAAGTTCCAGTGTAACCAAAGAAGCCACTTTTTCTCAATGGCCAAGGTCTTCTCAAATTACTTTAAAGCCTTACTTTAAAGCATACTTGTTTTCATTCATTCTTACATGATTCTAACTGCTCAGGCATTATGATCTGTGTGTTCAAATATACCAAAAAGGTTATGGTAGGGCAGCAGTTCTTTGAATCCTGTCATCAAATGTGTGACTATATCCAACAGAAGCAGTGGCTATGGTCACTGCTTATGACAACAATTCTTAGATTTATAGTCATTCTTGAAGACTATACTTAAAACAAGGCACTGTACTTCTTACAGCTTCATAATGCAAGGCTTGTTTCCTGCACAGCTGCAGCTTCTGCCTAGGCAGCCACCATCTACGCTCCATTCCCGAGGTCATCCTCAGCTATGCTCCACCGAGACTCTCCGTGCTGCCCAGCACGAGTACACTTCAGCTCTCAACCATGGCTTTTCTTGTCCTCTTCAAAACACCCTCTAAGACCATCAGCCCCTCACCGTTAGATGTACCCCTAGGCTGCAGGAGTGCAGGCTACGCTCCACTACACAGACTTGAACCTGACATCCCATTTCCTCAACCACAACGTCCTTATTTCCTATCTTCTATCCTCCTTAACAACCTATATAACCCTCAAACTTTCCACCTTTACCAATCGATTCCTATTTCCTGTTGATGCTGGGTTCCCTATATTGCTAGAGACACCAAAACTGAGGAACTCGATCCTCTTCTTCTCAATGCCATCCTTTCCCCTGCTTTTCCAACCGCTCTTCCGCCAAACACCTGCGATAGGTGTGTGATCAGAGAGCGCAGCAATCTAATCGGGAGGCATGAGATGTTCGTAAGAAGTACAGGACAAGGTGGGAGACAGCTTATGACAGCTCCTGGCTCCCTACATCCAACTGTGGAATTTGTACACGGATCTGCCAATCCTCGTTAAATTGTCGAAAATAACTTTAGTATAGTCAACTCCAGGGATTTAATATGAGTACAGTAATCACAGTTTACAAAGCACTTTCACATATCTCTGAATTCTCAGAAAAAAAACCCTCTGAGGTGCGCCTACGTTTGGTTGCAAGATGGGGAAACTGAGATTCAGAAAGACTGGATTGTGGCCAAAGTTGTATGTTTAGTGAGCAGGGGAGCCAAGGAGGCAAATCACCCTGACTCACCTGACTTCCTGAAATGTCCTGAATGGATCCCTATCACAATTCTAGCCCTGGCTGGGACCACTCAGGAGGTATACACTCCTTTCTAATGAGCAAGAGAGACTGGGAGAAAGAAAAGGCAGGAGAATAGGAAATACTATTACATTCATTTTTAAAAATCCTTACAGTGACTAGTTTATCATCCTCGATACAGACGGGAACAAGGCTGATATAAGTTATTTATGATGTGTAACAGTTTAATGGAGTATAAAATAGATTCCTTTTCTCACAGTTAGAAAAAGCTGCAGGGTTCTTAATGTTGTCATATCCAGACTGAGCCTGGATCCTACTCATCTAGGCTTTTGACAGAAGCATCAATTTTCTAAATTGTTCTCTAGCAACTACAAGTTAAGAAAAAAGAAAATTACTCACGGTGTTAATAATTGCGATTCTCTGAAGATACTAAAGAACCCACGTCATTTCACATCATTGAATTCTGTGGCTTTATACATCACAAGAATTTTCAGACAGTTTCTCCTGTGTGTTTTTTCTTATTAAAAGAAGATACACTGAAGAATTAAAAATGATATGATGGGATCTAGACCAGTATTATAGACTTGAAAATGCTGTATGGGGCTTCCCTGGTGGCGCAGTGGTTGAGAGTCCGCCTGCCGATGCAGGGGACATGGGTTCGTGCCCCGGTCCGGGAGGATCCCACGTGCCGCAGAGCAGCTGGGCCCGTGAGCCATGGCCGCTGAGCCTGCGCACCCGGAGCCTGTGCTCCACAACGGGAGAGGTCACAACAGTGAGAGGCCTGCGTACCGCAAAAAAAAAAAAAAAAAAAAAAAAAAAAAAAAAAAAAAAAAAAAAAAAAAAAAAAGAAAGAAAAAGAAAAATGCTGTATGACAACATCCGTTAAAACATGAAGAGAGAAAAATATATGATATAAATGTCCTCTGAAAAAGCAAACAAGTAATTTTCTTTTTCATAATGAAAACAGGAAGAGTAATCTAAATGAAGTTCATAGGTGAACTTCAATTAAAAAAAAAAACTCATGTTATTTATTAATAGCAAAATCCACATTACATGTGTTATCTACCACTGAGCACCTGATTGGCTGAAAGGGTTACAAAGCATCCAACCATGCAAGAGTAATAAAGGATCTGAGAGCAAATAGAGAGAAGGGACTCAAGCAAACAATGAGAAAAGGAGACAGGATAAGGAATAACCATGAATAGATGCTTTAAAGAATAAACCACCTGGTATCTAAAGTAATACTAAAGCACAAAAATTTCTATTTACACATACATTCCAAATACTGCATAATGGTAGCGCAATGCACAAAGAATAACCAAACGGCTTGAGTGTTAAAATGCTTCATGAAAAGAGACTAATGTTCATTCTGAAGAATAGATGTATAGTATCAATAAAGAAATTTTGAAAATTAATGGTAATCACTGGGGAACTGCCCTGACAAACATTTTTTAAAGTGTAAATCTATTAATACAATAATTTAAATAGTCTGGTATTGGTTCAGGAATTGGTAAATATACCAAATGAACAGAATTCAAGTACCAGAAACAGCCTTAATTCTACAACAGAACATGGTATTAAAAAAACCCGAAGTACCTCAAAGGAGAATGGATAAATTACTTATTTAAAAAACCAATACTGCAAAAGTTTCTAGAAAAACCTAGTGTGATACCATATGCCAAAATAAACACAAGACTGAATAAAAATCTCATTGTTAAAAAGTTGAAAACATAAAAAGTAGAAATAAAACTATTTAAATAAATCTTAGACAAACCTCTCTAGCATATAATTACTCCAAAAAGAAAAGACTGATAGATTTGACAATCTACAAATTAAAACATAAAAATATTTTAAAATACTAGAAAATGAAAGAAGGTGAATGAAAATGAAAGAGCAATTCAAATTAACAGTGTGTCTGTCTGTCTGTCTGTCTCTCTATCTCTCTGTCTCTCTCCCTCCCCCCTCCCATATCTAAGAACAACAAATAAAAATGAGATCCTCTGTTTCATTTTCAAGTTGATAAATGATCGAAGAAACTATAATGCTGGTTAGTGGGCAGGAAATTAGGCTATGAGTATGAATTGGTACAGACCTTCTGGAGAGAAACTGAGTGTGTGTGTTTAAGACAAAAACATTAAAACATACCCTTACATCAAACACACTTGCTTCTATTCTAGAAAATTCTAGAAATTTATTGAAAAAAACAAAATACATCATGGATCTCAGCAAAGATTTAGCCAAGAGGAATATTCTTCTTTATAGCTTTGTTGATAATATTGAAAAAACAAAATAGAAACAATATAAATACCCCAAAATAGGTAGATATGGTTAAATATCGAAATGATACTATATCCACAAGACTGCTATAGAAGAGTATTAATAATACAGAAAAAATATTTACAACGTATTGTTTCATTAAAGGTTTTAAATCAGTAGTACAAAGTGAGCCCAAACTTGTACTCCTCTACCCTACCTATAAAATCCCAAAAAGTGTGTGTGTGTGTGCGCACATATGTACGTACATCTGTATATATAATGGTAAAAGAAATGAGACTCATACATTAAATATTAACAGTAGTCATCAGGAGTGGTAGGATTATAGATGTTTTATTTTTTCAATACTACTAGTATATATTTTTCTACAAGAATCCTGGTTTTTTTTTAATTTTAATATAATTGTCTATATGATACATAACTTTTTCCAAGATGGAAACCTACTCTAGACTTCTTCGCTGCTCTCATTCCTTATCAGTGCATAAAGAACTTCTTCAGTGACTTTATAGGCAGTCACCATAACTGAACTCTTAGCTTGTAAAAATTTGCCAGTTGATTATCTTGGTTTTCCAGGTACGTAGTCTGCAAATAAAGGAAATTTTACCTCCTCCTTTCTATGTGTTTCCCTCCATTTTTTTCTCTTAT
This sequence comes from Kogia breviceps, assembly GCF_026419965.1. Lineage (NCBI taxonomy): Eukaryota > Metazoa > Chordata > Mammalia > Artiodactyla > Physeteridae > Kogia > Kogia breviceps. Next base: position 20,066,123 of record NC_081318.1, on the reverse strand, counting down.
CTAATAGTCTTGGTTAAAACCTCCAGAATGATATAAATAATGGACATCCTCTGTTCCGACATTAATAGAAATGCTTCTTTTAAACTACCATTAAGAATCAAGATTGCTTTGGGGGTTTTCTTTTTACTTTCTTTTTTTTTTTTTTTTTTTTTTTTTTTCTGTACGCGGGCCTCTTACTTTTGTGGCCTCTCCCGTTGCGGCGCGCAGGCTCCGGACGCGCAGGCTCAGCGGCCATGGCTCATGGGCCCAGCCGCTCTGCGGCATGTGGGATCTGCCCGGACCGGGGCACGAACCCGTGTACCGTGCACTGGCAGGCGGACTCTCAACCAGTGCGCCACCAGGGAAGCCCCTCTGTTTTCTTTTTTTTAATCGACTTTTAAAAAGACTCATCTTGGGACCTCCCTGGTGGCACAGTGGTTTAGAATCCACCTGCCAATGCAGGGGACACAGGTTCGAGCCCTAGTCCAGGAAGATTCCACATGAAACTACCAAGCCTGCACTCTAGAGCCTGCGTGCCACAACTACTGTGCCGGCGCACCACAACTAGTGAAGCCCACGTGCCTAGAGCCTGTGCTCCGCAACAAGAGAAGCCACAGCAACGAGAAACCCGCGCACCGCAACAAAGAGTAGCCCCTGCTCGCCACAACTAGAGAAAGCCCGACTGCAGCAACAAAGACCCAACGCAGCCAACAATAAATAAAATTAAATCTTTTAAAATAAATAAAAAATATAAATCAATAAATAAAAAGACTCATCTTAAGATGGTGCTGCCTAAAACAAAAAGGATTAAATATATGCAAAATGTAAAAATAATCTGAAACACTACCCTTCAAATAAGGCTTGGTACTCCAGAACTCTATTTTTGGCAGTAAAGGAATATAACCCAATAGATTAAATCTCTTCAGCACTGTGTGTATATTTATACACATACGTACACATCTCTACACACACACCCCTCCCAATGGATTGCCAAGCATCAAAATGAATTTCTATTCTCTACTAAAGAGTTAAGATAATTTCTATGTGACGAAATGATCCCAAACTACTTTACTTTTAAAAGCGATATATAGGAAGAGAAGGGGAAAGACCAAGAGAAAACACACGCAAAAGCAAGCTGGAAGGATAACAGTAACATAAAGAGCAAGCAATCGTTTGTGTAATTCTCGCTTAAGCAAACTCAATTTACATTAATAAAATTTTGTTTTATAAAAACTTTTTTAAAAGACAGTCTACTGAAGATCAACTAAAATGTAGACACACGAAAAGTATGCATAAGATTTGCTGAATTGTTTGAAAACAACACCACAATCTGCACCAAGAAACATCAGTTAGCAATTATACTAATAAACACTGGCATCATCTTCAGAGGGCAGATTTACAAAGGTTATATAAACATTTTTACAGAAAATGATAAAAAGAACCATCTGCATGCACACACTGCCCAAACATCCATTTAATAAATATAAACTGGATCAAAAACTAGATACGTTATTATTATATGCAACCTTTTTTAAAAATCAGGTTGATGATTACTATATTTGGTCTTGATAGGAAATGCTCAGTTAACCACATGGGAATAATTTAACTAAAATCTTAAATTGGCCTTTTTTTTTTTTTGGAAGAGAACAATGAGAAATTCAAGAGCATCTCAATACCTTTGAATGTACCTAATTTGGTGAAAAACAGTGCCTGCACACAGAGCAGGCACTCATTAAATACCTGTAAATAAATGGCAGTCCATTTTAGAGCCCTATGTCTGGAACATCACTTAGAGCTCTTCTTGTGACTGTCCTCAGGATAGCTGAGAGGCTAAACTGTGTTGACGCTGGACTCTCATGTCATTTGGGCCTTCATTCAATTGGGAATGACAAATATTCAATCTTTTTTTGTTACTGGTCATTGAGAGTTAACTCCAGGGATTTTTTTTTTTCAAAAATGATTAGTCTTATATTCTTATTTCATAAATATAAATGCAGAGTGACAACTGGCATATATCAGAGTTCCAAAGTGATAGAATTCTATTTTAATGCAAACTTCCATCTCTATTACTGACTACAGCCTGATACATACTTAGCAAATGAATGGATGAATGAATAAATTCCCATTATAATGTCTTTAATGAGAATATCCAAATTTTATATTTTCTTTCATTATTTGTTTTTTAATGTTCAAATCCACAGTAACTATTACACCATCCTAAAACTTCTGCTAAGCCACTGAGTTTTATCAGCAGTCTGTTCTACCAAAAATAGTTCATGAATCAACATTCTCTTTTGCTAAACAAGCATTACTTTTACTCCTTCTCAAGACATGAACTAATGAGTATTTATTTGTAAGACAGACCATTCTGTTAAAATACTAGAAAATCTAATGAAGATTGTTGCTTTTATGTAAAATAAAAATGCTTTTTTAAAGTAAGCAGACAAAAGGATATCCTAGCAAAATTTATTTCTTATATGTATGGCTAATTACTACAATGAGTGCTTTAAATTTACTATGTCTTATAATAGTCAAAGGCATAATTTTATTCATCAAAAATTAAATTAAATAAACCATGTAGCACAAATAACCAGAAACAAAAGGTACTTTACCTTAATATGCAAGCACACCTTTTTGGCTTTTGTATTAATTTATTTTCTTTCCTTCCTTCTTGCCTGCCTGTCTTCCAAAGCAAATTCAACAGCACTTCACTTTCTTTTAAAACTTCACACAAGAAGTTCGGGGAAAGAAAACAAAAACTCTAACGGCAGTAAGAACGCAAAATAGAAATTTCCTAAACTATAGCCTTAAAAAATGAGATACTGCTCAAGTTTAAAAGAAATATAGAAATGAGAATCACAGATTTTTTTAGTTTAATAGATATTATTGTTTTATATTTAACTGATAATAGAAAGACTCAAATGTTTAGTTCAATTGTTGAACACCTCAATTTATTTTTGAAAGTTATACGTTTCAAGCAATGTAAGTTGAGAGCGCACTAAATATACCACTTATTTCATGATATTATAATACTATCACTGCATTTGAAAACCACATGGATCTACATGGATGATGTTTAAGGTAAGCATAACAACCTTGCTGCCAATTTTCAAATGTTAAACTCCAAAAGAAAAAAATATCAGGTAGCCAATTTATATAATTAAACATTGAGTAAAGTTTGATTTCCTCCTGTATATGTCAGTTTAATTACTATATTTCAAATATGATATATAGATAGAAGTACAGACTCCAAAAGGAATATCACCATAAAATTAAAATGTCACAACAATCCCTCAGGCAGACACAAAACACAGCCATTGTGAAAAAGAGATGGGGCAAATACAAAAATAAGTGACTAAATAAATAATACACAAATTTTGTAATGTCATTATCAAATAATAACTCATTTGTTTAACCAACATACACACCAGACTGAGAGTTCCTATTTTGGAACTTCCTTCTTAGTCAGCCTTCCAAAAATTCAAGAAAATCGGTCTCATTACTTTATAGTCACTCATTGTGTCTAAGTGAAAATGTTATTACAGTTTCATCACCCACCAGCCTTGACTCCAAATGACTTCTGGCTGTTCCCCAAAATTAAATCTATTCTCAGCTGATGAAGATTTATCACCTTGGAGGATATGCAAAGAAATGTGCTTTTTAAGGCAATTCTTGAAAGAAAGAAAAGAAAAAGAGGGGAGGAAAGAGAGGGAGGAAGGAGAGGGAGAGACAGAGGCAGAGAGACTTGGAGAAAGGGCAGTTCTAGGGGAATAAACACAACGGCTTCCCACGGAGACTCCTTTAGAAGGAAGAACTTCATGCATGATTTTGGTTTATTTTTGAACAGTTCTCATTATAGTCATACTTCTACAGGCATAAATTGGTTGACAGTGGAGACTCTTTTGTGTTTATGTGACCAACAATGATAACAAATTCAAGAAGACAAATTTTCTATAGAAAATCAGCCACGAATGTTCAAATAACACATGTGTCTACTCAACATAATATACAAATGGCTTTTTAGTGTAAGATTTTTTCCTCCATTACACAACTGACAATTGACTTTCTCACAGCTAAAGCTTTAAAATGGCAAAACAGATTTTGAAGACATCTTCTGTAATTAAAAACGGCTGCTTAGATGCTGAGAGAAAATTTCTAAAGGATAACGCTGCTTTTCACTTTTCTCTTAAAAGATTCAAATGAAAGAGAAATGTGTTGAAATCAAATAATTAGAATTCCATTTGGTCCATCACCCCTTTTCAAAATTTATTTAGAGATTCTAGATTTTACTGACAACTTTTTCAGTACGCGGACCTCTCACTGCCGTGGCCTCTCCCATTGCAGAGCACGGGCTCCGGACGCGCAGGCCCAGCGGCCATGGCCCACGGGCCCAGGATCCCAAGCAGGATCCTCCCAGACTGGGGCACGAACCCATGGCCCCTGCAATGGCAGGCGGACTCTCAACCACTGCTCCACCAGGGAAGCCCGACAACTTTTTTTTTAAACATCTTTATTGGAGTGTAATTGCTTTACAATGATGTGTTAGTTTCTGCTTTATAACGAAGTGAATCAGCTATATATATAATCACCACAATATCAGGAAAAGAACAGCATTCGGTGTTTTTTCAAATGAATGTATGTAATCAAAAAGTCAATACGATCTATAATTGCAAAGGAGTTGTCAAGAAATGTTAAATATCTAAATGCTTTCTAAATCGGCTTTGCATCAGAAAGCTCAAATATCACTTCTGAAGACCATGTAATTTTGGCAGATTGATAACCCCTCATAATATCCATCTCACCTTTATCTGTAATAAGGGCTCTGATGTTTAGCAGGGCTCATTATCATCCTAGAGGGAGGAAAAAAGACATTTCCTAGCTTCCCTCGATGCTGGGTGTGGACAGGTAACTAAGGTGTGATGAAGAGAATGTGAGGGAAGGTGGTAAATGTAACTTCCAGGACTCATTCTAAAAGAGAGGGGAATATAACCCTACTTCTCCTCCCCCCCCCCACTCTGCCCTGTTGTCTAAAACAAGGATGTGAAAATAAGCTTTCTTGGACCCCATGGATGAGGACTAACCATAAAAAAATACTAATATAAAGTTTAAAATTGCAACTTTTATCTTTTAACCAGCCTGCATTTATTTGTTTTAGTACAAACAGTTGTTACAGAATGCAAAAATATACAAAGTATCCTCCAGAAATGAATATCCTTCCCCATTTCAGTCAACTGACTCTAAATTTTAAATAGTCCAATTTTAAAAGAATTGATAACAATGAATAAATGACCTCATACAGTGTCAATATTTCAAATAAATTAAAGAAAAAAAACCCTCAGATCCTAGAGTTAATCAGATATGTCTTAAGACCTTTAAAAATCAAACTATTTGATTCCTAAGTACCAAGAAAAGTATACTGAAAAAACAGGGTCTCTCCCAAAAAGGTGACAGAAGTGTTGTGTAAAAATTTTAATATTGGTGAAATTACAAAAATCATTCCAGAGGAGCACAGATTATCCAAAACAACATTCGAGAAAAGAGGTTAAAGGACTCACGCAAGTCAGATGCCCTGGCCATTGCAACTGTCAGCTGTATGAACTGGACTGTATCTAATTTCCTCTTAGTTCTCAATTTGGTTTTGGGAAATGGGGTAATATGCACCCTGTGGCTTAACAGTACTGTTGCAGACATTTAAGTATGAAAAAAATTCTTTTAAAAAAAAGAATGCAAAAAGGTATGAAAAAAACAGATCTAAAAAAAGCAGATGCTTTACAAATATAAGGAACTAGTATTCAAAAAGCTATGTACACATGCTAAAATACACGTTGGCTTTCATGTTTAAAAAGTAAAGAAAGTAATATTGTTTTTTTTTAATATGTCTTTATAAATGCATTCATATTTTAAAATCTAATAAAGATCTCTTCTCACCTGCCCTTGACATTTCAGGAAAAAGATGGCTCAATTTGCTTCTCTGAAGATTTTCCCCTCACAGCTAAATAAATAAGCAAGCCTAGTATTTACCAGTATTATGTAAAAATGACTTATACCTGACAAAACATTTTTCATCTTATAAAATGAGAAAAACATTGATTCCATGATTGACCATAAAACAGAGTACGAAAGACCACCAGTGGACTGTCCAAACACACACCAGGAGAAGGCCCTTGGTAGGGTCAACGGTGCTAAGAAACTCTATAGTTTTTTCAATTTAGATTTTATTAAGTGAGTTTTTTTTAATTAACTTTTAAAATGTCTGAAAAAATAATTCCCAGCTAGTACATTAAGCACTGTCAATTGTGTTAGACTGTACACAGTATGTTGCTTATGTGGTTTCTCGATTTTATCAAAATTACATCTGAGAGAATGAAAACCATTTGTCTACATTTAAAATTCCTCCTCTCTACAACTCAATATTTTTCCTTGATGCATTCTAAATGCCTTAGTAGAAATTATTTTGAAAAGAAACCATTAAAGGTATGCTAATGACTCTGAATTGTGACAGATGCTGTGGAAACAGGCCTGTTGGCTGAGGCACAGACAGCACCATTAGCTATCCATCATAAAGTCCTCTGGACTTGTTCATTTATTACTACTGCATTGCTCAAGGGGGGAGAAAAACAGCAAGAGTTTCTCTTTCTGAGGCAAAAATCATAAGCCACTCACTTATTCTAATGTCACAATCCCCACTGTTTATCTGCATGATAATTAGGAAAAAGTAGAAGTAGTGAAATATTGTTTCAACAACGTGATTGGAATTAAACCACTGAAAAGGCCAAGGAGAAAGTTCCACATGCTTACTGACTGGTGGGTCTCCAACATGAGACACTAACTGCAGGGGAAACAAGTCCTGTTTCCCAGAATGAACCAAGGGGTGGAATTCCCAGCCTCACAGGATGGTGCAGAGGGCAGAAGAGAAGAATTTAGAAAGAGGTGATGGAAATGCATCATTAACTCTGAGAATCTTCTGTCTACAAACTGTTAGGATTATTTGTTGATGACCCAGTTTGAGGAAAAACACTGATCCAGCCACTGTGGGAATCAAAAACTATAGCATTACATTTTCCCAAAGGGCTTGCATACACACTAGCTCACTGGATCCTACCAAGAAAACCATAAGGAAAATATCATGTTGATTTTGGAAGTGAGGAAACTGAAATCCAGACAAAAGTGAGGTGACTAGCTGAATATCAAAAGCTCATTAGCTGGGGCTTCCCCGGCGGCGCAGTGGTTGAGAGTCCACCTGCCGATGCAGGGGACAAGGGTACGAGGCCTGGTCCGGGAAGATCCCACATGCCGCGGAGCAACTGAGCCCGTGGGCCACAACTCTAGGTGCCCGCGCACCTAGAGCCTGTGCTCAGCAACAAGAGAAGCCACTGCAATGAGACTCCCGGGCACCGCAACAAAGAGTAGCCCCTGCTCGCCGCAACTAGAGAAAGACCACGTGCAGCAATGAACACCCAATGCAGCCAAAAATAAATAAATAAAATAAATGTATTTTTTTTTCTTAACATCTTTACTGGAGTATAACTGTTTTACA